>NC_139688.1:70000-538868 GCF_964106915.1 Podarcis gaigeae | reverse complement strand
ATTCTTATTCTTATTCTTTGTATTCTGAAACCCAGGAGAACAGGATCACTTCCTCCCAAGTTTCCCAGTACTTCCACTTTGTTGATCATTTCCTCCCTGTTGGTGAGGGAAAGGTCCAAGATGGATGATCCCCTTGTTGGTTCTTCCACCTTCTGGGAAATGAAATGGTCAGCGAGGCAATGGAGGAATTTGTCAGAGGAACTCTGCTCATGGCAGAGTTTGAGTCCCAACAGATACTGGGGTTGTTGAAGTCTCCCATGACTACTGTATCTTTTTCTAATGTTTGGGAATCTTCTATTGGAAGGCATCTTCCAAGTCTTCAGTCTGGCTTGGAGGTCTATAGGAGACCCTCACAGTAAGGTCACTGTTGTATCTCTCTCCTACAAGTTTAACCATATTCTCTCCATCTGCTTTCCATGCTCCAGGTCATGGATTTATTCACAAGTGTACACATCCTTTATACATAATGCTACTCCTCCTCCCTTCCAGTTTGGTCTGTTCCTTTTGAACAGGTCATACCCCTCAATTCCTACATTCCAGTCACGGGTCTCATCCCACCAGGTTTCAGTAATCCCTACCAGGTCATATTTGCCATATTTGGTCATATTAAGAGCTCCAATTCGTCTTGCTTGTTTCCCATACTCTGTGCATTCGTGTAGAGACAACTGAAACCGTGAGTTGTTCCCTCCTGCTGCTTCCTCCCAGGAGTTTCCTGCCCTTTAGGGGTTTCTAGTGCACCACTTCAGTTTCCTGTGCATCAGTCAAGCCATTATCTCCAGTGCCTGGTATTCTTCTGTCATTTGTAATATTGCCTCCCTCCCCCTCAAGTTCTAGTTTATTTTATTTTTATAACAATTTTTATTAATTTTCCAGTAACAAATAAATAAATAAATATTATTTTTTACATAATGGTATGTAACAATTGACGTCCCTCCTTCCCCTTTCATGGATCATTTTAATAATAATAATAAATAATAATAAATTTTATTTATATCCCGCCCTCCCCAGCCGAAGCCGGGCTCAGAGCGGCTAACAACAATAAAACAGTACAAAAGTACAGCACAAACAACACTCTAAAATCATTCATTATAAAATTAATTAAATTCAAGCCACTGGCCACCATTGGGCCAGAGCTCCGCAAAGGTTGCCAAGGGAGGGAGTCAGGCTGCGCCCTGACCAAAGGCCTGGTGGAACAGCTCTGTCTTGCAGGCCCTGCGGAAAAATGTCAAGTCCCGCAGGGCCCTAGTCTCTTGTGACAGAGTGTTCCACCAGCTCGGAGCCACAGCCAAAAAAGCCCTGGCTCTAGCTGAGGCCAGCCTAACTTCTCTGTGGCCTGGGACCTTCAATATGTTTTTATTTGAAGACCGTAAGTTTCTCTGTGGGGCATACCAGGAGAGGCGGTCCCGTAGGTACGAGGGTCCTAGGCCATATAGTGCTTTAAAGGTTAAAACCAGCACCTTAAACCTGATCCTGTACTCCACCGGGAGCCAGTGCAGCTGGTATAGTACCGGATGAATGTGGTCTCACAGCAAAGACCCCATAAGGAGTCTCGCTGCAGCGTTCTGCACCCGCTGGAGTTTCTGGGTCAGTCTCAAGGGCAGCCCCACGTAGAGCGAGTTACAATAATCCAGTCTGGAGGTGACCGTCGCGTGGATCATAGTGGCGAGGTCAGGGCAAGAGAGGTAAGGAGCTTAGCTTGGCGGAGATGGAAAAATGTCGCCTTTGTTATAGCTGCAATCTGCGCCTCCATGGAAAGGGAGGTGTCGAAGATTGCACCCAAACTCTTAACGGACGGTGCTGGCACTAATTGCGCCCCCGCAAGAGATGTGAGTTGCCCCCCCCCATCCCATATTGTCCCGTCCCAGCCACAGGACCTCTGTCTTCGAAGGATATAGCTTCAACCGGCTCCCACGTAACCATCCAGCCACAGCTTCCAGACATCTCGCCAGTGTGTCTGGGGCCGAGTCAGGATGGCCATCCATCAACAGATAGAGTTGGGTGTCATTGGCATACTGATGGCAACCCAGCCCAAAACTCCGGACAAGCTGGGTGAGGGGGCGCATAAAGATGTTGAAAAGCATCGGGGAAAGTATCGCACCCTGAGGCACTCCACACACCAAGGAGTGGCACGATGACAATTTCCCCAAGCGCCACCCTCTGTCCCCGACCAGAGAGAAACGAGCGCAGCCATTGAAGGACTGTGCCCTGGATCCCCACGTCGGCAAGGCGGTGGTCCAGAAGTTCGTGATTGACCATGTCGAAAGCTGCTGACAGATCTAGAAGAATCAGCAGCCCCGACCCGCCTCGATCCAGCTGTCTACGAAGATCATCTGTTAGGGCAACCAGAGCTGTCTCGGTCCCATGACCAGCGTGGAAGCCGGACTGGAATGGATCCAGAGCCGATGTTTCATCCAGAAACCCACCAAGCTGTTCAGCAACCGCTCTCTCAATCACCTTACCCAGGAACGGAAGATTCGAAACCGGCTGGTAATTGGATAGATCTAAAGGATCTAATGATGTTTTCTTTAAGAGCGGGCGCACCACTGCTTCCTTCAGTTCCCCTGGGAATGTCCCCGTGCCAAGGGACAAATTGATGATATCCCCCAGGGGGGCCCACACCTCGTCTGGACACGCTCTAATCAGCCAGGATGGGTACAGGTCAAGAGGACAGGTGGTGGGCTTTCCAGCTCGGAGGAGTCTGTCCACATCGGCTGGGGATATCCAGTCAAAGTGGTCCAATACTGGATCCGAGGACAGTCGAGGGGCCTCCAGTTGCTTTATTGTATCCAAATTGGCAGGGAGGTCATGGCGGAGCAACAAGACCTTCTCCGCAAAAAAGCTCGCAAATGCCTCACAGCTGTGTGTCAAAATGTTATTTAAATTTGGCTGTCCCTCAAGGGGCGTTAAAGACCTAATTATACTAAATAATTGCACCAGGCGAGAGCTAGCGGATACAATGGAGGCTGAGAAGTAAGACTTCTTAGCAGCCTTCACCGCCATCTCGTAGGTTTTCATAAAAGCCCTATAAGATGTTCTTGAGGCTCCGTCACGGGCACCCCGCCATACTCGCTCTAGCCGTCTGAGGTCCCGCTTCGTTTTCCGGAGCTCCTTGGTAAACCAGGGAGCCCGGTTTCTGCGGGGTCGCAGAGGGCGCTTAGGTGCGATCTCATCGATGGCTGCCAGGAGCTGGATATTCCAGCCCTCAACAAGCTCAGTCAATGAGTCGCCAGGGGGAGCAAGGTCCCGCAAGGCTTGGCGGAATCTATCAGGGTCCATCAGCCTCTGCGGGCGAGCCCAAATCGGCTCACCACCTAAGCAGGGTGGGGGTGGAAAATCAATCCTGGCTTTCAGCGCGTAGTGATCAGACCATGGCACCTTCATTGAAGGAGACATGATCACATCTATACCAGCGCCAAAGATCAAATCCAGCGTGTGGCCTGCTTGATGTGTGGGGCCCGAGACAAACTGGGAGAACCCTAGTGTCGCCATGGAAGACACCAGGTCCAGAGCCTGTGAGGAGGGAGTGGCATCAGCATGGATGTTGAAGTCCCCCAATACCAATAGGTTAGGGAACTCCAAGGCCCAGCCGGTCACCGCCTCCAGCAGGCCTGACAGGGTGGCTGCTGGTGCGCTAGGTGGCCAGTACACCAGCCAGACAGCCAAGCTCACCTCGGAGCCCCACACTAGGCCAACACATTCAATGCCGGGGATCGATGGCGATGGTAGAGCCCTGAAAGAACAATCTTCCCGGATTAATAATGCCACCCCTCCCCCCCCCGGCCCACAGTCGCGACTGGTGGAGGACGGAGAAACCCGGGGGCACCATCTCTCGTAAGGTAACTGTTGCCCCTTCGCGCACCCAGGTCTCCGTCACACAAGCCAGGTCGACCCCCTGCGAGGTGAAGAAGTCTCGCAGGGTGGCGGTTTTGTTGCCTATAGACCTGGCATTGCACAACACCAGTGAAGGAGGTGAGTAATCCTTGCTCACCCTACCCTCGTCTCTCGGGATGGGGCGCAGATTGGAAGGGGTACGAGCATATCCGTATCTCGATCCCCTTCGCCTATGACATCTGCCCCCACCGCCATACCTCCCTCGCCCCTCCACGGTAGCAATCCCAAGCCTCATACTCACCTCCATTGATGGCAATTAATGTTATTCTTTCGCAGCCTAAAACAATAAAAACTTAAAACAATAAAAACAAAAAACAAAAACAACCCAGAAAACAATAAAACAATACAAATAAAAACTGCAAAAATTACAAATTTATCAAAATCCAACAAATTCCCAAGCCCACCCAAACACCCATCCCCCATATATAAAAAATCTAAAGGGAAAGGAACATTTTAAAACATGTTAAAAAGAACTCTGCACCCCTCCGGCTCCTCCTGGGCAGTAGCAGCATCAGTGGCAACAACCGTCCCTGTGAGGCCCCACCTGGGCCAGATAGTAAGTGGCAGGAGCAGTCCTTGTGAGGCTTCAGGCCCCGCCCCAGGCCAGATGGTAAGTGGTAAGAGCAGGGCCCTCAGACACTCACAGGGGAGTTACTTATCATTCGTGCATATTTTGCTATACGCAATCTGTTTCTCCATTTTACATCCTTCAAATATTTACCATACTGCTGAATTTATCTAAATGCTACTAGCATTTTCAATTTTACACGGTTGTTTTCTAAATATTCAGCAAAAATAATAATCCACTTCTCTGAAGAAAGATTCTTCGTGCTCTCTTATTCTATAAGTAAAACCTGCTGCTTCCACAAATTCTATCAATCTCACTCATTTTTCATCTTTGGGCTAGCAAAATTCGAGCTGCCATGGTTGTGTACATAAATATTTTTTTCTGACAACTGGAAACTTCAGACTGTACTATTCCTAACAAAAAGGCCTCAGGGGTTGTTTTTTTGGGGGGGGAGTTTTTTAAAACTCATTGTAGATTTCCCAATAGTCTTTAACCTTTTTACGTGTCCACCACATGTGAAGAAATGTTCCTTCCATTTCTCTGCATTTCCAACACAGATCTGATCCTACTTTGTACATCTTAACCTACCTACTCAGAGTTAAATACCATCTAGGCATCATTTGCATATAATTCTTTCAAACTATAACATTTGGTAAATTTCAAATAGTTCTTCCAGAGTTTCCCCCAGAGGTTTAGGTCTATGTTATGTCCTATATCCATTGCCCAGTAGGTTATTGAAACTTTGACTAACTCGTCTTTTGTTTCCCATCGTAATAATAAGTTATACATTTTTGACCATAGTTTATCCTTATTCCATAATAATTCTCTTTCAAACTGGGAGCTTTGATCCAGAAACCCATTTTTAAAATCTCATTTAAACGTATCATATATTTGATGGTACTGTAATCAATCTGTAATTGGGTCCTTACTTCTTGCATTGGTTTCAATCTAAGTTCCCTCTCTGTAAGCTCAAATTCATCTTTTAAAGCTCTCCTGATCAGATTCTCTGGGCAAACACCTTCTTGCCAGCTGCTGTGAGGTGCGGCCCATCTCTTGCCAGAAGTCCTTCCTCAAGGAAGCGGAGACCAGGATCCAAGAAGCGCAAATCCTTCCTGACGATGCTTACCTGCGCATTCAGTGTTTTACCTCAAGTATTTTCCTCTCTCTTTGACAGGAAGGCGTGGATGAAAAGACCAACTGTCTTCCAAGTCACATCCGCTCCCTGCCCAGCGTCTCAGAGACCCTTGCTATGCATTGAAGACTGTGTGTGGCAATACTAGGTAAAGGGACCCATGACCGTTAGGTCCAGTTGTGGACAACTCTGGGGTTGCGGCGCTCATCTCGCTTTATTGGCTGAGGGAGCCGGCGTACAGCTTCCGGGTCATGTGGCCAGCATGACTAAGCCGCTTTTGGTGAACCAGAGCAGTGCACGGAAACGCCGTTTACCTTCCCGCCGGAGCGGTACCTATTGATCTACTTGCTCCTTGACATGCTTTTGAACTGCTAGGTTGACAAGAGCAGGGACTGAGCAATGGGAGCTCACCCCGACGTGGGGATTCGAACCGCTGAACTTCTGAACGGCAAGTCCTAGGCTCTGTGGTTTAACCCACAATGCCACCCGCATCCCGTGGCAATACTATTTGTGCAGAATAAACACCACGCCATCAAACACAACCGGTCTTCCCTGCTGTTTGTGGTCTGCAAATGACACGTCACTGTTAACAGAATCACAGACTGTGGAGTCCTCTAGGCCACCCCCTTGCAGCGCAGGCATCTCAGCCAAAGCATCCATGACCGGTGGCCAGCCAACCTCTGCTTAAAAACCTACAAGGAAGGAGAAGCCACTTCCTTCTCAGTCTCTTCCACTGATGATTCCCACAATTTGCCTTGTGTTTCCTTTGCATTGAAATGAACAGAGAGGGGTAAGGCAATGACAATGTAACTCGGAGGCAAGGAAGAATGAGACAAAGAAATAAAGTCTCTGATTGAAATGGAAACAGCCCCTCATGCGAGCAGTGCAGAGTGGAATGGAAAACGAGCCCCCCCCCCGACATATTCCCTCGTTACAGGCTTAAATTCTTCTAGAAAGTGACCTCTTCTTCCTAGAAGCTGGTGCAACGAGTACTTTGGAAGCCTTCCGTGTTCCAGAACATCCATTAACTTACGACAATAGCTGCTGTTCTATTGTCCTTGAAATTCTCCTCACCCTAACAGTGCCTGCATTGCATCCCAAACCTTCTATCCCTATGTCATGTTTAATAAAAGTGCGGTAAATCCTCAGCAAATCTGGCTGCTCACATCTCATTCTAGGTACCAGTAATTTACAGGCAGATTGAAAAGAACAGGTCCCAATCCCTGATCTGTTGGGGACGCCACTTTCTACGTCCCTCTCTTGGGAGGACAGTCCATTCATTGCCACTCTCAGACTCCTGTTCCTTCAGCAGGGACTGGCAGGGAGACTGATGCAAAGGGCTCTCTCTTTTGCCCTCTCATGTTTTCATAAGTGATGCCTTCTGGGGAGTAGGAGAGAAAACCAAGCCTTCAATATTTTGCACGCCGTCCCTTTTGCTTTGACTTTGAAGGGGAATCATGGAAGAGTAGAGTTGGAAGGGACCCTGAGGGTCATCTAGTCCAACCCCACTGCAAAGCAAGAGCTGCAGCTCTGTCCCTGGAGGCTCAGGTGGCCTCTGGGGCTAGAAGGGCCTTTGGTTCCACAGCTACAGCCATTCCTGGACTGGGAGAGCCTGGCCATGCATTGTTGTGGTTTAGTCCTTTAGTCGTGTCCGCCTCTTCGTGACCCTCTGGACCAGAGCACGCCAGGCACTCCTGTCTTCCACTGCCTCCCTCATGCTGGTAGCTTTGAGAACACTGTCCCACCATCTCGTCCTCTGTCGTCCCCTTCTCCTTGTGCCCTCCATCTTTCCCAGCATCAGGGTCTTTTCCAGGGAGTCTTCTCTTCTCCTGAGGTGGCCACAGTCTTGGAGCCTCAGCTTCACAATCTGTCCTTCCAGTGAGCACTCAGGGCTGATTTCCTTAAGAATGGAGAGGTTTGAACTTCTTGCAGTCCATGGGACTCTCAAGAGTCTCCTCCAGCACCAGAATTCAAAAGCATCCATTCTTCAGCCATGCATTAGTTGGCTGCAATTGCTGGATTACTGCAATGTGCTCTCTGTGGGGCTGCCCTCATGCATGAGCCAGAAGCTGCAATCAATGCAGAATGCTGCAGCACAATTGCTGACAGGAGTGAGACCTTGTCAGCATTTAACACCTTCGCTGCTCACAGATCTGCCCTGGTTGCTGATCTGCTTAGCAGACCAAGTTCAAGGTCTTACTTGTAGTTAAAACACTCTAAACAACTTGGGACCATTTACCTGTGAGATTGCCTGGACCCCCCCCCCCCTTGCCTGATCTAATCACCATTTATAACTAGGTCTGTGTTTGCCAAAAACCTATGGATAGGTTTCCTGTGCTGTAGAAATCCCAGAGATTTCTGAGGCCCAATTGGGAATGAGAGAGGAGCGCTAAATCATCAGTATATATCATTAAGGAGATATTTCCCCCTCTTTTAATTACTGGAGAGGGAGAGTTTGTGTTGGGTAAATATGACATCAAACCATTAATGTAGAAGTTAAAAGGAGCAGGAGCCAGAATACAAACTCGCTTGGCTCCTTGTGACATTTTAAAAGCATCAGTCATCCCACCATTGAAACCTACTCTGACCCTCATTTCTATATTGCTGTACAGTTCTTGGCAATTTAACATTTCTTCCACAGTCTGCTTCAATTGATATCGAATGCAGGATAAAGATCAACAAAGGCTACATAAAAATTATTCTTAGTGTTCTTAGTATATTTCCTTATCATATGGTTTGGGGTAAAACATTAAACAATAGTAGTGCTTCCTCCTTTGAATTCAATGTGTTCTTCATAATTAATGTTATTGTTTTGCCACCAGTCAGATAATTTTTGAAGGAGATATCATGCATATAGCTTTGAGGTGATGTCTAACAAACTGATTGGCTGAAAGTTTTGTGGATCTTCCCTTTCTTACAAATCGGAGAAATGACCCTCGTTTTCCATGCAGAGGGCATTTGGCCTGTCTTGTTTATGGTGGTAAATAGGCCAGGCAGGGGGTAAATAAACAGACTGAAACATGCGCCAGCATTTGTACATGTCTGGGCAGGCTTGTCTAAGCAAATGTCTTTTTAGCATGTGGCAAAAAGAGTCCAGCGAAGACCGCTGCCTGATGTCAAGTGGCAGGAAGTTCCAAACTGTAGCTGCTGCCTCCCTGAAACATCAGTTTCTTAGCAATGTGGAAGGGGTATGATGTGGCGCCTGTAAAAGTGCTAGTTTTTTCTATTTTGGATCTGGTACTGGGGTCAAGTTGGTGGCAGGAGTGAGGTTGTGAGCAGCCTCCCCCCCCCCGCCTCCAGGCACCTGCTACTCAGCCCCACCCACTGCCCAGCAGCAGCCAATCGCTGCCTCTCTCGGCCAGCCTTCCCCGCCCCTCCCTCCTTCTCCCAGGTAGATAGCTCAGGGCTGCCCGCAGGAGCACCCAGCCTAAGGAGCCCTGAGAGGACAGCAGCGCCAAGGAGCTGGACAGGTAAGGGCACCTCTAGGGAGGGGGCGCCAGGGATCCAACTCAGAGCCAGGGCTGCACCCCAGCTCCAGAGGTGCCCCCCTTAGGCACAGCCCCCCCCCGGGCAGCACAGAGGGTCAAAGCTCCAGGGAGGGCATTTGCCTCGTTTCCTCAGGAAGGAGGCCAGGGAACGAGGCCCCTTCCCTTCTGCCAAGCCCGCGATGCCCCACATGGCACAGGAGTTTGTGGTTTTCCGTCCCAGAAGGGGCTCATTCCTAAAATGCAAGCAGACGGGTTTTCTCTAATCTGCTAGTGCTGCCCTGTTAACACTGGAATTTGCAGGCCCTCCCAAAACCCAGCTGGGCCTCCCCCTCCCATCTTTGTCCCTCTGCTGTCACCCCGTTTCTCTTTTTTTATATATAATATTTATTCAAATTTTAAAGGTTACAAAAAGAAACAAAAAAGAAAACAAAACAATACATCCAAGAAAAAGTAAAAAAGCAAAAAAGAGAAAAAAGAGAAAAAAATTAAAAATACATAGAATCAAAAAGGAAAAAAAACAAGTCAAACCTTTACATATTTTTCTTTCTTTAACTTATTTCCTTGACCTCCTCACACTTCCCCTCTTTGTATTCTAGTTCAGATAGGTCTTTCAGCAAATACTTCATCTTTGTTTTTATCCTTCTAATCCATTTTAATATACTATAATTTTTCATTCTCTCTTTCACCAATTATCCATCCATTTTTACTTTATTTAATCTTATTTCTCATTAAAACTAATATATTTGAACTTATTCTCTTAAAACGTTTCCCCTAGGGTCATGAAAATTTCGTTCCACGATTTTTCCATCTCTCATTAATTTTTTTTTTTAAAAATCTCAATATATACACTTTAAGTTCCCAATTTTCTTCCACCATCTCCCCTCCCCGGTCTCGACCCCCTATCAACAGTTCCATCAACCTCCAACAGTCCATCAACCTGGAGATCTTAAATCCGAGGCTCTTAACTCTTCTTCATGTCCCATCTGCCGATCTTCTTGATAGACCCAACGATGGTCATATTCCTTCTTAACAGGTCTGCCAGATTTCCATAGTTAAAGGTAGGGCACATAAAATATTCCAAATCTTGTTTCACACTTCTTCCAAGTCCAAAGGCCCCCAAAACTCTGATCTCCTCCTGGCTCAAATTTATATCCCAAAAGTCATTTGATCCCCACATAAGGTGATCTCTCCATCTTTCATTTTCCAAATCATGCCAGGCTCCCATCTTCAAAAACTGGCTTCTCCTAGTTACAGCCATATAAGGCCTCAACTTATAGTCCTCCATTTGCCTCTGTAGGGTTAGGGCTCCCCCTTGTTTATGCTCCACAACAGCAACTTTCTCCTTCTCTGGTTCCTCAGATTGTTCAATTGAAAAAGATTCCTGTGCCGGATTCTTATCGACTTCTATGCTGATGCCCACTTTTGTTCCCAAAATACCAACACTGGTAGCCATGGCATCTATCTGACCATGCAGCTTTCCCAACAGATAAAATGTCCTATTCAGTAGAGACGCTACTTCTTTCTCAACCGACATTCTTGAAATGTTCCAGGTCAAAGCTGGTTTCTCAGAGCCTTTATCTTTAGAACCAATTTCCCAGCTGCATTCTTGTAACAATGTCCCAAAACTCCCTCTAGAGGGAAACAGTCTCCATTTATCAATCCTTTCCAGCGCAGTCTCAAAAGTAAATTAGTAACAATTCCAATTACCTTTCCTTCTTTTTAAACGCAGAAGCAGACAATGGAAACAATGTCTTTCTTTTGTGTCTTGACAGCTAGCTGTCAAATTTGTCTGTTCACCATCGATGGACTCCTCGCAGATGCTCCCAGGTTCAGAGACGTGGCACTTTGATTCCTAAATTTTCACCTTCTCCTGCAGGCTTCCTCTGCTTCCAAAGGAGGTATTAGTAATAGTTTCAATCAGTGGAGTTTTAATCCTTTACGTAGGGCTTTCCAAGACCTTAGTTAACAACTTCTTTGCTTCAATCTATTTACAGAAAGGGGAGGTGGACTTCCTGTTTAAACCTTCCCCGTTCAATGCCAAATTAAATTATTTTAAAAGTCCAATTTCCCGTTCTACCCACGGGTTGTTGTTTAAAATCCAATTTTTCACAGGAAAAAGTCAGCGCTCTCTGGCAACGGCTGTGCGGCTTCACTCCGTAAAAAAAGCGGTCGATTCAAAACACTGCGCTGCTCATCCCACGTCGCTTTGGATCCGCGAAAAAGGGTTTCCCTGCGAGTAGGGGAGGCGCTCCTGGTGTCAGCCGAATCCCACATTCCCAGGCTTCCTCCGCCTGGGATTTTTGAAGGGTCTCCGCCTTTGCCGTGGCATCAAGACCCGATTTTCGCGGAGCAGGTTCCTCTCAGTCAGAGGAGCTCCGCCATTGCCGATGGTGCTAACCCGGAGAGGCATCTGAGGGGGGCATTGTCTGGGGTTGCCACTTGCTTCGGAGCCACGCTTTCTGGTTCAAAGACTTCCAGCTATTACTCAGGGCTTAGAAAAATGCACTCTGCACGTGCTCGGGGGGGGGGGACACCCCTTCCTGGATATATTTGTTATTTCTATAGCACCTCAGAGGGTTCCGCAAAAAGCGAAGAGTCAGGCAGGTCCTCCCAAAATATCTCGTGGCCCGTTGCAAAGTGGCAACCCTGCCGTCAGAGCGGATTCTTGGCAGCCGCTCTACGAGGCTGGAAGAGGGAGAGGCAAGGCATTGCGTGGCCGGGGGTGAGCTAGATGGCCCTTGGGGTCCCTTCCGACTCTATGATTCCCTGAGACCCTCCAGGCCTCCTCTTCCCATTACGACCCTCCCCAAGAACTCCGTTTCACCTCCTATCAAAGTAAAGATTCCGGCCGCAGTGGCTCAGCTGTGATCAGGCGGCGCTGGCAGGCAGTTCACATTCAGCAAAGCGGGAGAGGAGGTTTTGCAAAGCCTTGCACTCGGCTCCGTCGGGGTGGGTTGTGGTTGCTAAAAGGGGCGGCCCCAAAGCTGAGCTTCCCTGTCGAGCAAAGCGCCTGGCCGAAGTGCTCAGCTGTCCCCCACGGTGCCACCAGTGGGAGAATTTCTCCCACCGCAAGTAGCGGGGGTGGGGCTGATCCAGACTTGGGATGGCAGCATGCAAGGCAGGGAAGGGTTAAAGACTCTCTAGCCCTCCCTTTGTGGGCGCTGTTCCCCCCCCACCAAAAAAACCCCCATTCGTACGATAGCTACTTGTAAGGAGGTTTCCACGTCCAAACTGGATCGGATTAAAACCAGAGTTTTCTGCTGGCTCTTGACGACTTCGAGTGGGACAGGGCCCTGCCTTCCACGCGGAAAGAATATCCCGGGTTCACTCGGCAAGGGCATCTCTGTTGCTATCAAAGGGTTAAAGGGTAGCAGAAACGCTCTAATCACTGAGCAGCTGGAGGTCATTAGGCTTCCAGGAACATGAGTTTGTATAAATAGTCTCCTGTGTGTTTGTTCTTCCCTTTTCTCCCCTTTTTGGGCGTGTTTGCTGAGATGTGTGGTTCTTCGCCAGGGTTGTTTTTTGTTTTGTAAATAAACCTTATCTTTGAGTTACAAATCGCATGCTCCAAGACTCCTCTTTGAAAAGATACTGCCTCTCCTGCCCTTCTTCAACTGCTGTGCGAAATACTCTGCTGTAGTGGGACTTGTGACGATGGAAGCGCACTGGGCATTTACATTAAACTAATTAAAGTTTAATGGGACAGGTTATGGATGTTTGTACGTCAAGAAGGAGCTAAGGAGTGCAGTTCAGAGTGATTTATGCAAGGACTGGAGCGAAGTCAGAAGCGGTTGCCGACAACGAAAGCTTTCAAAGCAGCTTGAGTCCTGCAATGTGCCTAGAAAAGTTTTAAACAGGCACTGAGCAGTTTGTACTCGCTGGAAGACATCTTGTTCTTCAAGGAGCCACCTCAGCAGCTGGGAGACGGTGTGTGAGTATCGTTCCTAAGCCCCAGGGAGGATGGCAGAGTCCCAGGAAAGTTTTTCTGTCCCGTTTACGCGACTCAGTGGGAAAAATTGGCAAGATTGGAAGGCTAGAGTAAGGGTTTGGTTGCAAGCAAAAGAGTTGTGGAGTTGCACTGAAGCACCGCCTTTACAGGCAGCTGCAGACGCGTCTGCAGAAGACAAAGCAACAGCAGCAGCTTCACAGAAACGTGACAGGAAAGCCCAAGGTCTACTAGTTTTGGCAGTGGGACCAGAGCAAATGCCTTACGTTTCTGAGTTAAAGAACACGCATGAGGTCTGGACGGTTCTGCAGCGGCTAAATTCCAGAAACACTGTGGGGGCCAAGATCCATGCTACAAGATGTTTGTTTGATTTACGTCTCCAACCGGGAGCGTGTGTGAAAGAACATATTGCCAAAATGGTGTCTGCCTTTAATCAACTAAGACAGCTGGGCATTCCTTTCTCTATGGAGCAACAGTCATACATATTGTTGTCTTCTCTTGATAAAAGCTATGAGACTCTAGCTCTAACTTTGGAAGCTATGCCTTCAACTGAATTAACCCTTGAATACATTTCATCTCGGCTTGCAGATGAACAGGATAAAAGGCAAAGAGAAAGAGGTTTGTCTTTAAAGGGGAGTTATGCTGTGCCTAAGAGTGTTGATGCTGAGTTTGAGCACACAGTAAATGCTTTTGCAGCTAGACACTGTTTTCGCTGTGGTTCCCCTTCCCATTTAATTAGGAATTGCACACGTGGACCTGGTCAAGACAGCACCAAGGCCGTTACCCCTAGTTACCAGACAAGGAGTTCCAGGGGACGTCGAAGAAGAGGAGGAGGTCGTGGCTACTCCCACAGCACACAGCACATGGCTTCAGCAATGGCGTTGATGCAAGGGCGTGGCCAAGGCAGCAATCTACGCTGGTTGATCGACAGTGGTGCATCTCACCACCTGGTGGCGCCATCTAGTGTCCGTTTGCAGAATTGCAGACATTTGCAAACCCTTAAAGTTGTGACAATGGCAGATTCAACTAAACGTTCCTTAGAGACCGTAGGCACAGTGTTCTTGAAATGTTTGCAAACAGAAATTGATGCCTACGTGCTAAAGGGATTGAAGGGGTGTATTTTGTCTGTGTCAGAACTTGATAGAAATGGGTTTAAAACTGTGTTTGAAAATGGGGTTTGCACTATTTCAAAGAATAACGTATCTCTTTTGCAGGTGGAATGCAGAGATGGGTTATATTATTTTGAGACAAGTCCAGATGAAGTTGAACAGGTTCATGCTGGTTGTGTGAACTCACCTACCCATAATTCTTGTGTCCATTTATGGCACCGCCGTCTGGGACATATTAATTTTCAGTATGTTAAAAGGCAACCAGAATTATCAGAAGGGTGCAAAATGAACAAATGTACTAAGTATTTGGATTGTACTGCATGCAAAAGGGCGAAGGTTCATAGATGCAGCTATCCCAGTTCAGATAGGAAATCTGACAAAGTATTCCAACTTGTGCATATGGACCTATGTGGCCCAATGCCTGTTGCTAGCATGGGAGGTTCGAGGTATGCACTGTGTCTCTCGGATGACAAAACAAAGGTTACATGGTTTTTCCCTCTCAAAACAAAAGCAGATACTGCAGAAACAGTTATAAATTGGGTTCATGCAGTGGAACTTGAATTCGGTACTAGAGTACTTGCTTTTCAGACAGACAGAGGGTCAGAATTTACCGGGTCTGTGTTGCAGAATTTATTTAAGAAAAAGGGAATTAAGCATCGTCTGTCTACACCTTATTCCCCCCAAGAAGGAGGCGTGGCCGAACGTAAAAACAGGGTTCTGCAAGAGTTGGCAAACTCTATGTTGTTTGATGCTAAACTCCCTCAAAGTTACTGGGCGGAAGCCTGGCAGGCGGCTACTCATATTCTGAACCGAGTATATAATTCTGTAATTGGCACTACCCCTTATTTTGCTTTATATGGGAAGAAGCCCAAAATTAATTACTTTCGGGTGTTTGGATGTCCAGCCTATGTACTTATCCCAAAAGCGTTAAGGAAAAAGGGAGGTCCAAGGGCTAGGAAACTCATCTTTTGTGGGTACGAACCACACGCCAAATCTTGGAGGTTCGTGAACCCAAATGGGGATACTACAAGAGTGGTCCTCAGTAGGAGCGCTGAATTTTGTGAGCAGTCTGGATGGACTCACTTACACGGTAACCCTGACATTTTGAGAGATGATTTAGGCATTTATGCTGAGAATGAAAGTCCAGAGAGTAGTGAGCCAGAAGAGGATGGTGCACATGGTTCAGATGCAGATTCTGACCAGGCACAAGGTCCTTCTCCTAAGGTAGAAAAGCCAAAATCTAGGGGTGTTCCAACATCGCCAGTCAGTAGGCCTAGCAGACAGCAAAAGAGAAGCAGGTCGCCTGCAACACCAAGCCCAAGGGAGGTATCTAAACGGAGGTCTTTATCCCTAGAGGCACATCCAGGTATAAAGTCTGAGACAGATTCTGACAGCCAACGGTCAGAGGGGGCACAAGAGGAACAATTGCGCAGGTCAAATCGTGCCACAAAGGGCAGACCACCAGAGCGGTTTAAGGTGACAAGTGTATACGTAAATATGGCACAGTGTGAGCCAGATAGCTATATGGATGTACAACAGCTTCCAAGCTCAGAAGCCGTAAAGTGGCAGGAAGCAATGGAAAAAGAGATGGCTTCAATGAAGTCTCTCGGTGTGTTTACAAGTACAGAGCTTCCGAAAGGGCAACAAGCTGTAGGTTGTCGATGGGTATATCGTTTAAAGCCCACAACTACTGAGGAGTTGCAATATAAAGCCCGACTAGTTGCAAAAGGGTTTTCGCAGCGCAAAGGTGTTCACTATTCTCAAATCTATGCACCTACTTCAAGATCGGAGTCATTAAGAATGCTTTTAGCCTCTTCAGCTAAGAAGGGAAATAAGCTGTTTCATTTTGATGTCAATGTGGCTTATTTAAATGCAGACTTACAGGAGGAAGTCTATATGACACCACCACCAGGTTTTGAAGGAGACAAGCCAAACCAGGTCTGGCGCCTACACAAATCCATTTATGGGTTGAAACAGTCCGCCCGTAATTGGAATTCCTGCTTAAACGATGCTCTAGAGAGCATGGGGTTCAGAAAGAGCGCAGCAGATGCGTGTCTTTATCTAAAAGGCTCGGGATGTGAACAAGAAGCAGTCTTGATATTTGTTGACGATTTATTATACAGTGGAAAGGATGATAAACTTGCACAACAATTTGCCACAAAGCTTGGAGAAAGGTTTCAGATAAAATCACTAGGCAATGTATCTGTTTATCTAGGAGTTAAAATTCAGCAAGATGAAAATGGGAACTATTGGCTCAGCCAAGAAGCTAAGATCCAGCAGTTGCTGGAAAGGTTTAAAATGGACAACTGTGCTGGTGTTAAAACCCCAATGGAGCAAAGTTACATAAAGGATGCTCAAGCCGAGCAACAGACAGAGTTCAGTAATCCCGGGGTTTACCAGTCAGCGATAGGCAGTCTACTCCACATTGCACAGTGGACTCGGCCCGATATAACATATGCTGTCAACATGCTGTGTAGACAAGCTGAAAAACCATCAATGCATGCTTGGCAAGGAGTAAAAAGAGTTTTAAGGTATCTCCAAACTACCAAAAGGTTTCGCTTAAAACTATCAGCAGAGGGCAGCACACAACTTGAATGTTGGGCCGACAGCAGTTGGGCAGATGCTGGACCAGATAGAAAATCAGTGTCAGGAATGGCGATAAAATTTGGAAATGCACTAATTGGTTGGAGATCAAGAAAGCAATCACTTATAGCTTTAAGTTCAACTGAATCTGAGTTTAATGCATTATCAGATGTATGTAGAGAACTGGAATTTTATAAGCAACTGGTACAAGAATTGTTTGGAGAATGTTCCCTACCTATCAGAGTGTGGGAAGACAACCAACCTTGTATTAAACTAGCTAAATCAGGTCAATTCAAGGCCCACACAAAACACTTGGATATCCGTTATCAAAATGTATGCCAAAGTGTAAAACAAGGTTTAATTGAACTAAAGTATTGTCCAAGCCAAGAAAATCTCGCAGACGGTTTTACGAAAGCTTTGAGTCCGCAATCTCATAAATGTTTCTGTTCAGGTTTAAATTTGAATTAAGGTTGGTACAGCTCAGTGTTACGAGCGAGAGGGGGTGTTGCTATCAAAGGGTTAAAGGGTAGCAGAAACGCTCTAATCACTGAGCAGCTGGAGGTCATTAGGCTTCCAGGAACATGAGTTTGTATAAATAGTCTCCTGTGTGTTTGTTCTTCCCTTTTCTCCCCTTTTTGGGCGTGTTTGCTGAGATGTGTGGTTCTTCGCCAGGGTTGTTTTTTGTTTTGTAAATAAACCTTATCTTTGAGTTACAAACCGCATGCTCCAAGACTCCTCTTTGAAAAGATACTGCCTCTCCTGCCCTTCTTCAACTGCTGTGCGAAATACTCTGCTGTAGTGGGACTTGTGACGATGGAAGCGCACTGGGCATTTACATTAAACTAATTAAAGTTTAATGGGACAATCTCCAACTTGGGATGAGCAAGACCCTTGCTTGATGAGGGGCAGGTTTTAATAGGTAGGAGACGACATACTAATTCCATTTATCTCTCCAGGCACCCACATTTGTGGGCTGAGTAGCGGTAAACATCCCACCCTTAGCAGCAGAATTGAAGAAGGTTGTACAGCCGTCTATTTAGCTGGCTAGGATGCGAGCTGGCTCTCCCTTTTCGTGTACCTGACTCTACCAATTACATTTTCTGTGGTCTGAGTCTCTGCTAAGTAGCAAGAACATCCTTGCTGGACTGCCATCTCCCACACTTGCGGCTGCCACTCAGTGTAGCCAAGACTAAGAAGAAGAAGAAGAAGAAGAAGAAGAGGAGGAGAAGGAGGAGTTTGGATTTGATATCCCGCCTTTCACTCCCTTTAAGGAGTCTCAAAGCGGCTCACATTCTCCTTTCCCTTCCTCCCCACAACAAACCCTCTGTGAGGTGAGTGGGGCTGAGAGACTTCAAAGAAGTGTGACTGGCCGAAGGTCACCAAGCAGCTGTGGGAATGTTCTGGGGTGCAGGAGAGGATATATTGACTAATTATATCTTTATCCAACTTGTGCTAACAAGTTCCCAAAATATCAGCAGAGTTTATGACATTCCCCTTTTAGTTCGCAACGGTAACGTCTGCACAGGTTCGCTAGAACCTCTATAATAATTACTCTGGTAATTTCCCCTTTTGTTCCCTCTTAAAATACAAGACACGACACAGTCTTTATAAAAGTATAAAAGAGTTTACTCACGTTCTGTTCACAATATGATCCCAGAAGGCAGACAGGCTTAAAAAGGTTACATACACTTAGAATCTATCTTATAGGAAGATAGTACTGTCCTCTCTTGGCTGAGAGCCAAGAGGGCATGTTGCTCCTTCAGAAGATGAAGATGAGAGAGAGATGTGGCTGCCTGCCCTGTGCTTTTATCATTTACCTGCACAGGTGAGGCCACACCCACCTCTGGTCACATGCGGAGGAAGTCCATCCCCAGGCAGTTTACCTACTTGCTAGACAGACATCCCTCCCCATGTTCTAACATGTACACTCTAGGAATGTTGTCATTGACTGCTCCTGTGTTTACATCCCACAGCAGCTGCATGTGGAGAAGCGGAGACGTGAACCCGGTTCACCAGATTACGAGTCCACCTCTCTGAACCACTACACCACACTCCGGGGTCAGACTCTGGAGAAAGAATGGGGCCCGGATCCTGCCCCGACCCCACTTGCTGACGCCTCCCCCCTTTCTGACACCTCCCTCTTTCTCCCGCAGGGCGAGATGTGGTCCTCTGCTTTGGCCATCTTCGGCTTCCTGGCCGCGGCCGCCTCCGGCCAACCCCCGGAGCGCCACGAGGGGGTCTCCATCTTCTCCGACTTGACTCCGGCGGAGCTGCGGGCCGTCCGCGACTTTCTGCTGGGCCGGCCCGAGCTGGGCCTCCAGGCGGATCCAGACCCCTCCCTGGCCAAGAACAGCCTCTTCCTAGTGGAGCTCTTGGCCCCGAAGAAAGGGCATGCCTTGCAGTACCTGGAGTCCGGGGAGCGCCGCCCTCGACGCCAGGCCAGAGCCGTGGTCTTCTTCGGGGCCGAGGCGCAGCCCAATGTCACCGAGTACGTGGTGTGGCCCCTGCCCGCGCCCACCTCCTACCAGCCCTGGGGGAAGCCGGCGCCCTTCGCGGCACGGCCGATGTCGCAGCTGGAGTTCGGGCTGCTCTCACAGCGGCTGGTGGAGAGCCTGGCTCCGCTGCAGCAGTTCCTGCTGGATGCTTCAGGCTTCGGCTTCGGGAACTGCGGCGACCGGTGCCTGACCCTGACGGAGGTGGCCCCGCGGGGCCTGGCCTCGGGCGAGCGCCGCACCTGGCTGATGCTCCAGCGCTTCGTGGAGGGCTTCTTCCTGCACCCGGTGGGGCTGGAGGTCCTCCTCGACCACCGGGAGCTCGACCCGAGCCTCTGGCAGGTGCAGAAGCTGTGGTACAACGGGCGCTACTTCAGCAGCGTGGAGGAGCTGGCCCAGCTCCACGCCTCGGGCGCCGTGCCCGTCGTGCCTCTGCCGCCGCACCCAGACGAGAGCCTTTTCTCCACCTTCGTGCCGCGGGGGAGCTTCTCGGCGGGGCCCCCAACGGACGCGCACGGCGCCAAGGTGTGCGAGCCGCAGGGCCACCGCTACTCGGTGAGCGACAACCTGGTGGAGTACAGCGGCTGGAGCCTGGCCTTCCGCCTGCGCACGTCCACGGGGCTGCAGCTCTTCGACGTGCGCTTCAACGGGGAGCGCGTGGCCTACGAGGTGAGCGTGCAGGAAGCCATCGCCATCTACGGGGGGAACACGCCGGCCGCCATGCAGACCAAGTACATCGACGTGGGCTGGGGCATGGGCTCCGTGACGCACGAACTGGCGCCCGGCGTCGACTGCCCCGAGGGGGCCACCTTCCTGGACGCCCACCACCTGTACGACGCCCCGGGCCCCGTGCGCTTCCCGCGCGCCCTCTGCGTCTTCGAGCTGCCCACGGGGGTCCCTCTGCGCCGCCACTTCGACAGCGACTTCCGCGGCGGCTCCCACTTCTACGCGGGCCTCGAGGGCGCCGCGCTGGTCCTGCGCACCACCTCCACCGTCTACAACTACGACTACATCTGGGACTTCCTGCTCTACCCCAACGGGGTGCTGGAGACCAAGGTGCACGCCACGGGCTACGTGCACGCCTCCTTCTACACGCCCGAGGGGCTCCGCTACGGGAACCGCCTGCACGAACACCTGCTGGGCAACATCCACACGCACCTGGTGCACTACAAGGTCGACCTGGACGTCGCAGGTGGGGCCCTCGCTCGCTCGCTCCCGGAAAGTGGTGCGGGGGGAGTCCATCCTCAGTCGTAAGAATCCCCCTTCCCCGATAAAAACTGATTAGTTTAACTAATTCAACGAAATTAGTGCGCTTCATTCAGCGACTGCAGCTTTTCCAAGCCCGGTCGTTTGCACCTGCCGCGCCCCCTGCCCCGTAGCGCCCCCAAGGATTCCCGCTTCCCCCTTGGGAACCTTTTCCTCCCTCCTGCTGCTGGAGCTGCCCCCGCCGGCTCTCCTGGGTCGGGGCAGAGGAGGAACCCTGGGGCTGGCCCCTTTGGCCTCGCCAGGCGCCCTCCTTGGCCTTAGCGAGCCCCCACGTAGCCTCAGGGCCCCCTCCCCTGCCGGTTCTCCTGACCCCCGTCCCCCCTGCTCTCCCCCCGGCAGGCCTGGAGAACAACTTCGAGACGCTGGACGTGGCTCTGGAGAACATCTCTCTGCCCTGGGAGCCGAGCCAGCCGCTGGTGCAGCCGCGCCTGGATCCTCAGCCGCGCCTCCGCGAGCGCCAGGCCGCCTTCCCCTTCGGCAAGCCGCTGCCCCGCTACCTGCTCTTCGGCAACCCGGCGAAGCCCAACCGCTGGGGCCACCGGCGCAGCTACCGCCTGCAGCTCAGCTCGCACGCCGACCGCGTCCTGCCCCGCGGGTGGCGGGAGGAGCGCGGCATCACCTGGAGCAGGTGAGGCCCGGCAGGCGGGGCGGGCGGGGCAGGCAGGGGAGCTGGGACGCCGAGCGGGAGGGCAGCCCCCGCCCCACTTCCCAGCCAAAGGGAGCGGCGGGTCGACCACGCCTGGAGATTTTCCGGAGTGGACGGGACGGTTTTGCTCCCGCCGTCGGGGTCTGGCCAGAAAGAAGGCTGGAAACGGGTGGCAGGCAGGAATTGCTCCCGAGGAGCCGCTGCTGGACAGCCCCGTGGGACGGTGCTGCTCTGGCGCTGGGCTCCTGCTTCAGAGAAACATGGGATTCTAGCGTGGGAAGGGACCCCGAGGGTCAACTAGTCCAACCCCCAGCAAGGCAGGAATACGCAGCTGCCCCACATCAGGATGGAACCTGCAACCTTGGAATTATCAGCCCCTCTCGCTAACCAAGGGAGCTATTCAGGATTGAGCTTCATTAGCCTGTAACCCCAAAATTTAGGATCTCCTCCATACTGGTGCCAAAGGTATGTATTCGTTTTGAGCCCATTTGGACCAGAAATTCTGCATTTTGTGTGGGAATGTTCAGGGGTGCAGGAGAGGATATATTGACTAATTATATCCTTATCCAACTTGTGTTAACAAGTTCCCAAAATATCAGCAGAGTTTATGACATTCTCCTTTAAGTTCGCAACGGTAACGTCTGCACAGGTTCGCTAGAACCTCTATAATAATTACTCTGGTAATTTTCCCTTTGTTCCCTCTTAAAATACAAGACACAACACAGTCTTCATAAAAGTATAAAAGAGTTTACTCACATTCTGTTCACAATACGATCCCAGAAGGCAGACAGCTTAAAAAAGGTAAAATACACTCAGAATCTATCTTCTAGGAAGATAGTACTGTCCTCTCTTGGCTGAGAGCCAAGAGGGCATGTTGCTCCTTCAGAAGATGAAGATGAGAGAGGGAGATATGGCTGCCTGCCCTGTGCTTTTATCATTTACCTGCACAGGTGAGGCCACACCCACCTCTGGTCACATGCGGAGGAAGTCCGTCCCCAGGAAGTTTACCTGCTTGCTGGACAGACATCCCTCCCCATGTTCTAACATGTATCCTCTAGGAATGTTGTCATTGACTGCTCCTGTGTTTACACCCCACATTTTGTACTCCCCCCTCCAAACTGAGTAATTAACATAGCAAACGGGGTTCCAGGTTAACATCCCAAAATCCAGCGTGGTCTGATCCCCCCCCCAAATTACATTTTATTGAAGCTCGCTGCTTGCCTGTGGGTTTAAGAACCTAAGGAGAGCCTGCTGGATGAGGCCAAGGGGGGCCCATCTGCTCCAGCCCCCTGTTCTCACCGGCCAGATACCCCAATGGGGAACCTGCAGAGAGCCTCTCTCCCCTCCTGGCATTCGGAATCGTCTCTGCCTCTGAGTGTGGAGGGCAGAGCAGAGCCCCCCCTGGCTGGGAGCCAGCACTAGATCTCTCCTCCATGAGCTCAAGAATCCCTGATTAAATATCTGCTTAGAATCCTCCAAGGAAGCAGAGCCCCCCACTTTCGAGGGAGCCTGCCCCCCTGTGGAAGAGATGGGGAGAAGGGAGCCTCCTTGACCCGTCCCAATCGCCTTCTCAATCCGGCCCACGGATGGTCCAGGAATCTGCGTGTTTTTACATGAGTAGAATGTGTCCTTTTATTTAAAATGCACCTCTGGGTTATTTGTGGGGCATAGGAATTCCTTCACCTCCCCCCAGTATAGTCCAGCCCCCCACAAGGTCTGAGGGACAGTGGACTGGCCCTCTGCTGAAAAAGTTTGCTGACCCCTGATCCAGCGGGCAGGAGGTGTTGGGCGCCTGGGTGTGGGCTGGCCTCTCTTTGATGGGGTGGGCTCAGGGGCACCCATGCCCAGGGACTGAGGGGTCGTGTCCCTCCGGCAGGTACCCCTTAGCAGTGACCCAGCATCACGACAACGAGGATACCAGCAGCAGCCTCTACATCCAGAACGACCCCTGGAGCCCCACGGTCAGCTTTGAGAAGTTCCTCCAGAACGACGAGAGCCTGGAGAACCAGGTGAGGCCGGCCTGGGCGTGGGGGGCAGGAAGAGGAGCAGCAGGGAGGATCACTTGGGGTTTTGGGGGGAGCAGATACAGAGATCCAGGCCAGGGCAGGCAGATTCATGCTCTAAACGGTCCTAAACGGCCTCGGTCCAGTATACTTGAACAAGCATCTCCACCACCACCGTCCAGCTCTGAGGGTCTTCTGACGGTTCCCTCACTGCGAGATGCAAAGCTACAGGCACCAGGCAGAGGGCCTTCTCGGTGGTGGCACCCGCCTTGTGGAACACCCTCCCACCAGATGAACAACTATCTTTTCGAAGACATCTGAAGGCAGCCCTGTTCAGGGAAGTTTTTAATGTTTGATGCATTACTGTACTGTATTCTAATATTTTGTTGGAGGCCGCCCAGAGTCTCTGGGGAAGCCCAGCCAGATGGGCAGGGTATAAATAATAAATTATTACTATTATCATTCTCCCTCCGGCAGGACCTGGTGGCCTGGGTGACGGTGGGCTTCCTCCACATCCCCCACTCAGAGGACATCCCCAACACGTCCACGCCGGGCAACGTGGTGGGCTTCTACCTGCGACCCTTCAACTTCTTCAACGAAGACCCCTCTGTGGCCTCGCGACGCACCGTCATCGTGCGCCCCTCTGAACCTGGGTGCAGGTCTGGGGTGCATGTCCAGCGCTGGACCCCGGCTGACCCCATGCCCTGCGTCTCCCAGGAGCCCTTCAGCTACAATGGCACCTACTGGCAGGTGTAGCCCAGCCCCAGGCAGGATTGACCCCATCTTCTTCCTCTCCACCCTTCAAACCCAAACCCCAGACATTGACCTCTCCTCCTCAGCAGCAGGCGTGCCAGCAGTTATTACTCACAAGAGCTAAGTAGAACCTCCATGTGCCGAGAGGGTCTACCACTGAGCACTGTCCTCTGGGGACACAGAGCAGGGAGGAGGACCTGATGCCCACAGGCCCAGCTTGTGAGGCTCCCCAAAGCACTGGGCGCTGGACTCAAGTGAGTTTTCCTGCCCCAAATGTCCACTTAGTCATATGTCAAGGTCATAAAATAACTAGTTGACTAAGAGCACGAGAAGAGCATGTGCTGGATGAGGCCCGTGGCCCATCTGGTCCTGCACCCCGTTCTCCCAGTGGCCAACCAGGTGCCCCCAAAGGGAAGCCCACTAGCAGGTTTCGAACTCAAGACCCTCTCCCCTCTTGTGGCTTCCGGTGACTGCTGTTCAGAAGCGTTGCTGTCTCTGAGTGTGGAGGGCAGAGCAGAGCCCTCCAGGAATTGGTCTGACCCCCTTTTAAAGCCATCCAGCCCCCACAGTCTCCTGCCGGAGGGAGTCCCACGGTTTAACTTCTTGGATCCATCCTGATAACTATTTAATTAAAAGTCTTACGGTGACTCCAGTGGTTTTCTTCACCCAGCTTCACACATCTGGAAGGGGGGAGCGAAATCCCTTTCCGGTCTTCTCCTTCTCCTGTTTGCCAAGTTCACAGAAGAGTCCACCTCAGAGTCTTTCCCAAGCAGACGATGGATTTTAACTCTCAGAAGAGAGTCTTGCAATCCCTCTGGGCAGTCCCTACATCAGACACCAGGGGGCGCACAATAATCTCCCAGAAGAATCCCTATGGGGCAGTGGCTGACCTACATTTAATAAATAATAATAATAATAATAATAATAATAATAATAATAATAATAATTATACCCCGTCCTCCCTGGCCAGAGCTGGGCTCAGGGCAGCTAACACCAATAAAATGACAGTAAAAACATAATTGGGGGGGGGGACCATTTTAAAATACGGGTTAAAATGCAGTTTAAAATGCAGCCTCATTTTAAAAGTGGCCCATAGATCAAAACCGTAAGGGGAGGGAAACATAAGGGTCAGACTGAATCCAAACCAAAGGCCAGGCGGAACAGCTCCGTCTTGCAGGCCCTGCAGAAAGATGTCAAGTCCCGCAGGGCCCTGGTCTCTTGTGGGAGGGCGTTCCACCAAGTCGGGGCCAGTACTGAAAAGGCCCTGGCCCTGGTTGAGACCACTCCAACCTCCTTGTGACCTGGGACCTCCAAAGTATTGTCATTTATGGACCTTAAGGTCCTCTGTAGGACAGACCAGGAGAGACGGTCCTGTAGGTAGGGGGCCCCTGAAGCTTGAACTGACTCTCAAATTCTCAGATTGAGTTGTGTGACTCCAACTGGGTCTTCCTGACCCCAAATTGTTAAGAAACGTGAACTGCAGTCGCTTCTGGATCCCTGAAGCTGAAGGTCCATTTATTTCAGAGTAGATTCACCCCTGATATGGGGACCCCCTTTTAAGGCGGGGGTTTCCTGACAATGCCAAACTATTTGGGGTGGGGTGCAAAACTAAGAGGGTCTGTGGGGACCTCTCCAAACCGAGCGAATGGTCACCCAAAGGGCAAATGCAATTTTATGGGGTGTAGTGGTTAGAGAGTCAGGCCAGGACCTGGGAGGGCAAGGTTCAAGTGGGTGGCCTTGGGGGCCAGTAAGGCCTCAGCCTGGCCTATTTCATGGGGTGGTTGTGGGATAAGATGGGGAGAAGGAAAGCTAGGTATGTTGCATGGAGGAAAAGAGAGATATAAATGCAACCCATCAATCAAATAAGTGAGAAGTGACACACTTTGGCTGCAAAGCCCTTGGCCCCTTCAGGCGAAGCCTTCTGAGGGGGCTTCTTGTGGGAGTGGAATTGGAGAGCTGGAAGGGACCCCGAAGGTCATCTGGCCCAACCCCTGGTTTGAAGGATTGTCTATAAAGATTGTCTATTGTGTATGTACACGGTCATCGTGTTGCCTGGACATTGCTGGCGTTCTCTTTGCAACGCAGGGGTTTGTTTGTTTGTTTGGTTACTTATTGCTGTCCCAACTCCCTGGAAAGCAGGAATCTGCATGAAAGGAATCCAACTTCTGCTTAAAAACCCTCGAGGAAGGAGAGCCCACCCCCTGCCAAGGGAGACCATTCTTACTGGTGTTGAGTCAGAATCTCCTTTCTTGTAACTTGAGGCCACGGGTTCGAGTCCTACCCTGTGGAGCAGAAAACAAGCTTGCTCCATCTGCCATGTGGCAGCCCTTGAGATATGTCTCCTCTCAGTCTGCTCTTTTCCAAGCTAAACATACCCAACTCCTTCAACCGTTCCTCATCAGGCTTAGTTTCCAGACCCTGGATCATCTTGGTTGCCCTCCCCTGCCCACCTTCCTGCTTGTCAACATCCTCCTTCAATTCTGAGCCCAGAACTGGACCCAGGACTCCAGGTGTGGTCTGACCAGGGCAGAAGAGGCAGGGACGGACTATGACCTCACTTGACCCGGACACAAGACCTCTGTTGATGCAGCAGAGAAAAACATTCACCTTTTTGGGGGGCAAATTTGATGAGCATCTCCTCAATTCCTTCATCCAAATCATTTATAAAGACGTTGAACAACAATGGACCCTGGACAGAACTTTCATACACACCATAATTTGTCACTTTTTCCAGGATGGAGGGCAGAGCATTGGGCTGTTAGCCCTCCCTAGCCCCTTCCTCCACAAATTCTCTTTTAACCCTTTCCTAGTGTTCCTGCTTAAAGGTAAAGGGACTCCTGACCATTAGGTCCAGTCGTGGCCGACTCTGGGGTTGCAGAGCTCATCTCGCTTTATTGGCCGAGGGAGCTGGCGTACAGCTTCCGGGTCATATGGCAGCATGACTAAGCCGCTTCTGGTGAACCAGAGCAGCACACGGAAACGCCGTTTACCTTCCCACCGGAGTGGTACCTATTGATCTACTTGCTCCTTGACATGCTTTTGAACTGCTAGGTGGGCAGGAGCAGGGACTGAGCAATGGGAGCTCACCCCGTCGCAGGGATTCCAACAGCCGACCTTCTGATTGGCAAGTCCTAGGCTCTGTGGTTTAACCCACAGCGCCACCCGCGTCCCTTGGCAATACTATTTGTGCAGAATAAACACCATGCCATCAAACACAACTGGTCTTCCCTGCTGTTTGTGGTCTGCAAATGACACGTCACTGTTAACAGAATCACAGACTGTGGAGTCCTCTAGGCCACCCCCTTGCAGTGCAGGCATCTCAGCCCAAGCATCCATGACCGGTGGCCAGCCAACCTCTGCTTAAAAACCTACAAGGAAGGAGAAGCCACCTTCTTCTCAGGGAATCTCTTCCACTGATGATTCCCACAATTTGCCTTGTGTTTCCTTTGCATTGAAATTTCGCATGTGGCAAAAAGAGTCCAGCGAAGACCGCTGCCTGATGTCAAGTGGCAGGGAGTTCCAAAGTGTAGCTGCTGCCTCCCTGAAACACCAGTTTCTTAGCAATGTGGAAGGGGTATGATGTGGCGCCTGTAAAAGTGCTAGTTTTTTCTATTTTGGATCTGGTACTGGGGTCAAGTTGGTGGCAGGAGTGAGGTTGTGAGCAGCCTCCCCCCCCCCCGCCTCCAGGCACCTGCTACTCAGCCCCACCCACTGCCCAGCAGCAGCCAATCGCTGCCTCTCTCGGCCAGCCTTCCCCGCCCCTCCCTCCTTCTCCCAGGTAGATAGCTCAGGGCTGCCCGCAGGAGCACCCAGCCTAAGGAGCCCTGAGAGGACAGCAGCGCCAAGGAGCTGGACAGGTAAGGGCACCTCTAGGGAGGGGGCGCCAGGGATCCAACTCAGAGCCAGGGCTGCACCCCAGCTCCAGAGGTGCCCCCCTTAGGCACAGCCCCCCCCCCCCGGGCAGCACAGAGGGTCAAAGCTCCAGGGAGGGCATTTGCCTGGTTTCCTCAGGAAGGAGGCCAGGGAACGAGGCCCCTTCCCTCCTGCCAAGCCCGCGATGCCCCACATGGCACGGGAGTTTGTGGTTTTCCGTCCCAGAAGGGGCTCATTCCTAAAATGCAAGCAGACGGGTTTTCTCTAATCTGCTAGTGCTGCCCTGTTAACACTGGGATTTGCAGGCCCTCCCAAAACCCAGCTGGGCCTCCCCCTCCCATCTTTGTCCCTCTGCTGTCACCCCGTTTCTCTCCCCCCGCTTCTGCTCTCACCCCGGAGAGGCATCTGAGCGGGGCATGGTCTGGGGTTGCCACTTGCTTCGGAGCCACGCTTTCTGGTTCAAAGACTTCCAGCTATTACTCAGGGCTTAGAAAAATGCACTCTGCACGTGCTCGGGGGGGGACACCACTTCCTGGATATATTTGTTATTTCTATAGCACTTCAGAGGGTTCCGCAAAAAGCGAAGAGTCAGGCAGGTCCTCCAAAAATATCTCGTGGCCCGTTGCAAAGTGGCGACCCTGCCGTCAGAGCGGATTCTTGGCAGCCGCTGTACGAGGCTGGAAGAGGGAGAGGCGAGGCATTGCGTGGCCGGGGGTGAGCTAGATGGCTCTTGGGGTCCCTTCCGACTCTATGATTCCCTGAGACCCTCCAGGCCTCCTCTTCCCATTACGACCCTCCCCAAGAACTCCGTTTCATCCACTATTAAAGTAAAGCAGGAAAACAAGGGAGATGTTGCAGTATCTGAATTCAGATAAGTTGTCTAAAATATGATAACAAAACCCTCGTTCTGCGCTTTACAGCAGATTGAAGTCCACAGACTTTTACCCCGGGAGATTCCGGCCGCAGCGGCTCAGCTGTGATCAGGCGGCGCTGGCAGGCAGTTCACATTCAGCAAAGCGGGAGAGGAGGTTTTGCAAAGCCTTGCACTCGGCTCCGTCGGGGTGGGTTGTGGTTGCTAAAAGGGGCGGCCCCAAAGCTGAGCTTCCCTGTCGAGCAAAGCGCCTGGCCGAAGTGCTCAGCTGTCCCCCACGGTGCCACCAGTGGGAGAATTTCTCCCACCGCAAGTAGCGGGGGTGGGGCTGATCCAGACTTGGGATGGCAGCATGCAAGGCAGGGAAGGGTTAAAGACTCTCTAGCCCTCCCTTTGTGGGCGCTGTCCCCCCCCCACCAAAAAAAACCCCATTCGTACGATAGCTACTTGTAGGGAGGTTTCCACGTCCAAACTGGATCGGATTAAAACCAGAGTTTTCTGCTGGCTCTTGACGACTTCGAGTGGGACAGGGCCCTGCCTTCCACGCGGAAAGAATATCCCGGGTTCACTCGGCAAGGGCATCTCCAACTTGGGATGAGCAAGACCCTTGCTTGATGAGGGGCAGGTTTTAATAGGTAGGAGACGACATACTAATTCCATTTATCTCTCCAGGCACCCACATTTGTGGGCTGAGTAGCGGTAAACATCCCACCCTTAGCAGCAGAATTGAAGAAGGTTGTACAGCCGTCTATTTAGCTGGCTAGGATGCGAGCTGGCTCTCCCTTTTCGTGTACCCGACTCTACCAATTACATTTTCTGTGGTCTGAGTCTCTGCTAAGGAGCAAGAACATCCTTGCTGGACTGCCATCTCCCACACTTGCGGCTGCCACTCAGTGTAGCCAAGACTAAGAAGAAGAAGAAGAAGAAGAAGAAGAAGAAGAAGAAGAAGAGGAGAAGGAGGAGTTTGGATTTGATATCCCGCCTTTCACTCCCCTTCAGGAGTCTCAAAGCGGCTGACATTCTCCTTTCCCTTCCTCCCCCACAACAAACCCTCTGTGAGGTGAGTGGGGCTGAGAGACTTCAGAGAAGTGTGACTAGCCCAAGGTCACCCAGCAGCTGCAGGTGGAGGAGCAGGGAATCGAACCCGGTTCCCCAGATTAAGCGGCCACCGCTCTTGACCACTAGACGACACTCCAGAGTCAGACTCTGGAGAAAGACTAGGGCCCCGGATCTTGCCCCGACCCCACTTGCTGACGCCTCCCCCCTTTCTGACACCTCCCTCTTTCTCCCGCAGGGCGAGATGTGGTCCTCTGCTTTGGCCATCTTCGGCTTCCTGGCCGCGGCCGCCTCCGGCCAACCCCCGGAGCGCCACGAGGGGGTCTCCATCTTCTCCGACTTGACTCCGGCGGAGCTGCGGGCCGTCCGCGACTTTCTGCTGGGCCGGCCCGAGCTGGGCCTCCAGGCGGATCCAGACCCCTCCCTGGCCAAGAACAGCCTCTTCCTGGTGGAGCTATTGGCCCCGAAGAAAGGGCGCGCCTTGCAGTACCTGGAGTCCGGGGAGCGCCGCCCTCGACGCCGGGCCAGAGCCGTGGTCTTCTTCGGGGCCGAAGCACAGCCCAATGTCACCGAGTACGTGGTGTGGCCCCTGCCCGCGCCCACCTCCTACCGGCCCTGGGGGAAGCCGGCGCCCTTCGCGGCGCGGCCGATGTCGCAGCTGGAGTTCGGGCTGCTCTCACAGCGGCTGGCGGAGAGCCTGGCTCCGCTGCAGCAGTTCCTGCTGGATGCTTCAGGCTTCGGCTTCGGGAACTGCGGCGACCGGTGCTTGACCCTGACGGAGGTGGCCCCGCGGGGCCTGGCCTCGGGCGAGCGCCGCACCTGGCTGATGCTCCAGCGCTTCGTGGAGGGCTTCTTCCTGCACCCGGTGGGGCTGGAGGTCCTCCTCGACCACCGGGAGCTCGACCCGAGCCTCTGGCAGGTGCAGAAGCTGTGGTACAACGGGCGCTACTTCAGCAGCGTGGAGGAGCTGGCCCAGCTCCACGCCTCGGGCGCCGTGCCCGTCGTGCCTCTGCCGCCGCACCCAGACGAGAGCCTCTTCTCCACCTTCGTGCCGCGGGGGAGCTTCTCGGCGGGGCCCCCAACGGACGCGCACGGCGCCAAGGTGTGCGAGCCGCAGGGCCACCGCTACTCGGTGAGCGACAACCTGGTGGAGTACAGCGGCTGGAGCCTGGCCTTCCGCCTGCGCACGTCCACGGGGCTGCAGCTCTTCGACGTGCGCTTCAACGGGGAGCGCGTGGCCTACGAGGTGAGCGTGCAGGAAGCCATCGCCATCTACGGGGGGAACACGCCGGCCGCCATGCAGACCAAGTACATCGACGTGGGCTGGGGCATGGGCTCCGTGACGCACGAGCTGGCGCCCGGCGTCGACTGCCCCGAGGGGGCCACCTTCCTGGACGCCCACCACCTGTACGACGCCCCGGGCCCCGTGCGCTTCCCGCGCGCCCTCTGCGTCTTCGAGCTGCCCACGGGGGTCCCTCTGCGCCGCCACTTCGACAGCGACTTCCGCGGCGGCTCCCACTTCTACGCGGGCCTCGAGGGCGCCGCGCTGGTCCTGCGCACCACCTCCACCGTCTACAACTACGACTACATCTGGGACTTCCTGCTCTACCCCAACGGGGTGCTGGAGACCAAGGTGCACGCCACGGGCTACGTGCACGCCTCCTTCTACACGCCCGAGGGGCTCCGCTACGGGAACCGCCTGCACGAACACCTGCTGGGCAACATCCACACGCACCTGGTGCACTACAAGGTCGACCTGGACGTCGCAGGTGGGGCCCTCGCTCGCTCGCTCCCGGAAAGGGGCGCGGGGGGAGTCCCAGTCCATCCTCAGTCGCAAGAGTCCCCCTTCCCCCTTTCCAGTTACGGAACCGGCCGAGCTCCGAGGAATTGCCCCTATTTGCAGCTGTGGCTGCTTTTATAGCATCGTAGAGGCGGAAGGGACCCCCAGGGTCATGTAGTCCGATCCCCTGCAATGCAGGAATCACAGAACCCTCGGCAGGGGGTGACTCCACGCCTCCCACGAAGGAGAGCCCGCCGCCTCCCAAGGGTGTCCGTTCTGCTGTCGAGCACCCCTTGCCATCAGGGTCACGTCTGAAGAAGAGCCAGGCGCCCCCCCCCCCCGTCGGGGAAAGGGAGGGGGCGGCTGTGATGTTCTCGCAAGCCGCTCTCCTCGCGCCTCGCCCAGGTCCAGAGTCTCCGGGGGGCAAGAGGCGCCTCGTTCTCTCCTCAGGCAACCCCGGGAGATAACGCTGGACTCTCGAAGACCAAGCGGGGAGGGGAGGGGGCTCCTGCGGCCAAGCCTCGTCCTTGACCCCCGGCAGAGGAGCTCGACGGCAGGCAGGCAGGCAGGCAGGCAAGGGGGAGGTCCCAGCCTCGGCCTCCAAGCGCCAGAGCGAGCTGCCCCCCCCTCCCCGTCACTCTGGAGGCTCCATCGCAAGGTCTTCAGAACAGAGCAGAGGGGTCTCCCCGCCCCCCCAACTCTGCTTCTTGAATTTGTAGGGCAGCAGTTACCATTTTTTGGGGGGTGGCCCCGCCTGCTTGGGGCCATCAACTTACTCCCCGTGCCCCCGACCATACAATAAGCATTATACTCAGAATATTGGCCTGCGCAACCATCTCAGGAAGATAAGCATAGAATCAGGGAATGATAGAGTTGGAAGGGACCCGACGGTCATCTAGTCCAACCCCCTGCAAGGCACAACGTAATAAAATTCAAACAGGGACAATTCATTGCACATTTCCGCAAACTCCGATAAAAACTGATTAGTTTAACTAATTCAACAAAATGGGTGCGCTTCATTCAGCGACTGCAGCTTTTCCAAGCCCGGTCGTTTGCACCTGCCGCGCCCCCTGCCCCGTAGCGCCCCCAAGGATTCCCGCTTCCCCCTTGGGAACCTTTTCCTCCCTCCTGCTGCTGGAGCTGCCCCCGCCGGCTCTCCTTTGGCCGCGCCAGGCGCCCTCCTTGGCCTTAGCGAGCCCCCCCCCCGTAGCCTCAGGGCCCCCTCCCCTGCCGGTTCTCCTGACCCCCGTCCCCCCTGCTCTCCCCCCGGCAGGCCTGGAGAACAACTTCGAGACGCTGGACGTGGCTCTGGAGAACATCTCTCTGCCCTGGGAGCCGAGCCAGCCGCTGGTGCAGCCGCGCCTGGATCCTCAGCCGCGCCTCCGCGAGCGCCAGGCCGCCTTCCCCTTCGGCAAGCCGCTGCCCCGCTACCTGCTCTTCGGCAACCCGGCGAAGCCCAACCGCTGGGGCCACCGGCGCAGCTACCGCCTGCAGCTCAGCTCGCACGCCGACCGCGTCCTGCCCCGCGGGTGGCGGGAGGAGCGCGGCATCACCTGGAGCAGGTGAGGCCCGGCAGGTGGGGCAGGCGGGGCAGGCAGGGGAGCTGGGACGCCGAGCGGGAGGGCAGCCCCCGCCCCACTTCCCAGCCAAAGGGAGCGGCGGGTCGACCACGCCTGGAGATTCTCCGGAGTGGACGGGACGGTTTCGCTCCCGCCGTCGGGGTCTGGCCAGAAAGAAGGCTGTAAACGGGTGGCAGGCAGGAATTGCTCCCGAGGAGCCGCTGCTGGACAGCCCCGTGGGACGGTGCTGCTCTGGCGCTGGGCTCCTGCTTCAGAGAAGCATGGGATTCTAGCGTGGGAAGGGACCCCGAGGGTCAACTAGTCCAACCCCCAGCAAGGCAGGAATACGCAGCTGCCCCACATCAGGATGGAACCTGCAACCTTGGAATTATCAGCCCCTCTCTCCAACCAAGGGAGCTATTCAGGCTTGAGCTTCATTAACCTGTAACCCCAAAATTTAGGATCCCCTCCAAACTGGTGCCAAAGGTATGTATTCGTTTTGTGCCCATTTGGACCGGAAATTCTGCATTTTGTACTCCCCCCCCCAACTGAGTAATTAACATAGCAAACGGGGTTCCAGGTTAACATCCCAAAATCCAGCATGGTCTGATCCCCCCCCCAAATTACATTTTATTGAAGCTCGCTGCTTGCCTGTGGGTTTAAGAACCTAAGGAGAGCCTGCTGGATGAGGTCCATCCGCTCCAGCCCCCTGTTCTCACCGGCCAGATACCCCAATGGGGAACCTGCAGAGAGCCTCCCTCCCCTCCTGGCATTCGGAATCGTCTCTGCCTCTGAGTGTGGAGGGCAGAGCAGAGCCTAACCCTGTGGAAGAGATGGGGAGAAGGGAGCCTCCTTGATCCGGCCCAATCACTCCGGCCCACGGATGGTCCAGGAATCTGCGTGTTTTTACATGAGTAGAATGTGTCCTTTTATTTAAAATGCACCTCTGGGTTATTTGTGGGGCATAGGAATTCCTTCACCTCACCCCAGTATAGTCCAGCCCCCCACAAGGTCTGAGGGACAGTGGACTGGCCCTCTGCTGAAAAAGTTTGCTGACCCCTGATCCAGCGGGCAGGAGGTGTTGGGCGCCTGGGTGTGGGCTGGCCTCTCTTTGATGGGGTGGGCTCAGGGGCACCCATGCCCAGGGACTGAGGGGTCGTGTCCCTCCGGCAGGTACCCCTTAGCAGTGACCCAGCATCACGACAACGAGGATACCAGCAGCAGCCTCTACATCCAGAACGACCCCTGGAGCCCCACGGTCAGCTTTGAGAAGTTCCTCCAGAACGACGAGAGCCTGGAGAACCAGGTGAGGCCGGCCTGGGCGTGGGGGGCAGGAAGAGGAGCAGCAGGGAGGATCACTTGGGGTTTTGGGGGGAGCAGATACAGAGATCCAGGCCAGGGCAGGCAGATTCATGCTCCGTGATGCTCCCAGGACGTTTCCGAGCACAATTCAAAGTGTTGGTGCTGACCTTGAAAGCCCTCAACGGCCTCGGTCCAGTATACCTGAAGAAGCGTCTCCACCCCCATTGTTCTCCCTGGAGACTGAGGTCCAGCGCCGAGGGCCTTCTGGCGGTTCCTTCCCTGCGAGATGCAAAGCTACAGGGAACCAGGCAGAGGGCCTTCTTGGTGGTGGCGCCCGCCCTGTGGAACGCCCTCCCGTCAGATGTCAAAGATAAAAATAACCACCAAACTTTTCGAAGACATCTGAAGGCAGCCCTGTTCAGGGAAGTTTTTAATGTTTGATGCATTACTGTACTGTATTCTAATATTTTGTTGGAAGCCGCCCAGAGTCTCTGGGGAAGCCCAGCCAGATGGGCAGGGTATAAATAATAAATTATTACTATTATTATTCTCCCTCCGGCAGGACCTGGTGGCCTGGGTGACGGTGGGCTTCCTCCACATCCCCCACTCGGAGGACATCCCCAACACGTCCACGCCGGGCAACGTGGTGGGCTTCTACCTGCGACCCTTCAACTTCTTCGACGAAGACCCCTCTGTGGCCTCGCGACGCACCGTCATCGTGCGCCCCTCTGAGCCTGGGGGCAGGTCTGGGGTGCATGTCCAGCGCTGGACCCCGGCTGACCCCATGCCCTGCGTCTCCCAGGAGCCCTTCAGCTACAATGGCACCTACTGGCAGGTGTAGCCCAGCCCCAGGCAGGATTGGCCCCATCTTCTTCCTCTCCACCCCTCAAACCCCAACCCCAGACATTGACCTCTCCTCTCAGCACTCCTGGCTTGCACCAAACCCACCCCCCAGATCCAAACCCCCCCCCCGACTTCAGGCTTCCTGTGCACCTCAGACCCAAGCAGGGGGGCACCTGGGTGAAGGAGGGGGGCTGCCCCTCTAACATGAGGCAACTGATTTCCTGGGGCACAAAATCAGTTTCATATTAGGAGATTTTTTGGGGGGGGGGGTCATCCTCCCACACCACACACCTGTTTGAGAGTAAAGACAGCCAGCAGGAAGGACTTCTCCAGGTGAGAAGGATGCAGGAAGGGCATGTGCTGGATCAGGGCCCATCCAGCCAAGCACCTTGTCCTCACAGGCCCTGCCCAGATGCATCCATGCCGTGGAGTTTGCTGCCACGGGACGTGGTGTAGCAGGACCCCCCCCCCCAATCATTCAGTTTGTACAAACTTCACACACACTCACACTCACACACTACATATGCTACACTTCTGTTATAGATTCATAGAAAATCTACCATACATCGGATTTGCACTGTTCCACTTTTATTTTACTCCATGAAGGAAGGACTACAAAATGGGGAAGGTTTGATACAGGCCAGCCATAATCCCTTCACCATACCAGCACATCCACAGGAGCCCTGCCCAGTTGCTATGCCAACCCTGAGGGTCCTAGACAGAAGACCATCAAGAGCACAAAGAACTTGCATATGGGAGTGGATTCAGCATGAACTGGAACAAAGGACAATGATCAGCTCTGCCCTCTGGGGGCAGGAAACTGCAAACTCCCCTCTGTCACCTGGAAAGTACAAATGGGGAGGGGGGAAGGGGGAACCAGCCAGGTGACAGGACACTCAGGTTACCACCACAACTCCTCCCTCAACCCCTCTTTTCTGTAATGTATGCATGATGTTTCTGGGGGTGGGCTTGACTTACAGGATGGGAATTTCAAAAGTTTTTATAAGGTCTTGCACACCATTTTCTGTGTCTTTCCTCTCTCCTGCAAGTGAGGGGAACACCCTGTTGCAACAGTTCAATAAAGGCCAAGCCTACAGGCTGCTGTTTTGCTCCAAGTTATCCTGGTTTGTGTCTTTGTTTTTGTCCAAGGGAGCCCTCAGATTTTCCGTTAACAGTTGGCAATACCGTGTGTGTCAGTGGCTTGAGCAAATTGCTAGAGAGGAGGAAGGGGCAGGCGTGCCAGCAGTTATTACTCACAGGAGCAAAGTAGAACCTCCATGTGCCGAGAGGGTCTACCACTGAGCACTGTCCTCTGGGGACACAGAGCAGGGAGGAGGACCTGATGCCCACAGGCCCAGCTTGTGAGGCTCCCCAAAGCACTGGGCGCTGGACTCAAGTGAGTTTTCCTGCCCCAAATGTCCACTTAGTCATATGTCAAGGTCATAAAATAACTAGTTGACTAAGAGCACGAGAAGAGCATGTGCTGGATGAGGCCCGTGGCCCATCTGGTCCTGCACCCCGTTCTCCCAGTGGCCAACCAGGTGCCCCCCAAAGGGAAGCCCACTAGCAGGTTTTGAACTCAAGACCCTCTCCCTTCTTGTGGCTCCTGGCGACTGCTGTTCAGAAGCGTTGCTGCCTCTGAGTGTGGAGGGCAGAGCAGAGCCCTCCAGGAATTGGTCTGACCCCCTTTTAAAGCCATCCAGCCCCCTGGTTCCTTCAGATGGAGAATGAATGACACCCTATTTAGAGACGAAGAGATCTACAAAAAGGCCCAAAAAACTTTGAAAGATTATTTTGAGATAAATCTGAAGACAGAGGTGGAGAAAAGAGTAATTTGGGACGCAAGTAAAGCCGTGATGCGAGGTTTCCTAATACAACAGGATTCTATAAAGAGGAAGAAACAAAATGAGAAGAAAGACAAGATTTTGGAAAAGATAAAAGAAGGAGAAAAGAAATTGAGGTTGAAACCAAAGTCTCATGAGATTTTGAGAGAAATTAAGTTTTATCAGATGCAGTATATGGAACTGATGAACCAAGAGATAGAATGGAAAATTAAGCAAATGAGACAAAGGACATTTGAATCAGCAGACAAATGTGGGAGACTTCTAGCATGGCAATTGAAGAAGAGACAAAAATTGAACACGGTTACAAGCCTAGAGGTGGAAGGAAAGAACATCTATAAGCCAAATGAGATTAGTAATTGTTTTCAGAGTTATTTCAGAAGACTGTATGCACGAGGGCCAGTGAATGAAGGAGAAATAGATGAATTCCTTAAGAAATATGGATTACAAAAAATTTCACAACAAAGTATAATGGTTTTGAATGAGAAAATAACAGAACAAGAAATAGAGGGTGCCATTCAAAATATGCAACTGGGAAAATCTCCAGGACCAGACGGATTGACTTCCAGATATTATAAAGCTTTGAAGGAATGGTTGGTACAACCGTTGAAGGAGGTCTGTAATGAAATTTTAGAGGGGAAAAAGGCACCCGAATCGTGGAAAGAAGCATTTATTACACTTATACCAAAAACTGAGACTGAAAAGAATCAGATTAAGAACTACCGCCCTATATCACTGCAGCAATAGAGAAATTAAAATAATAATTTATTTGTCAGACAAATAAATGAGAGGCTCAGTGGTATATGGTTACCAAGCTCTGGCCTGGCCTCCTGCCATTCTGGCCAGCACTTATATTTCCTTAACCCAGCCCCCTTGCTCCTCCTGTGGCTGCCTCTGTCCAATCAGCCTGGTTGAAATTCCTATTGGCTGTTTGCTAGAATCAATCACAAAAGATACACCCATTTCCTATTGCCTTTTATGGGAAATAAAAGCTATATATTCTTCTATCTATAAATGACAAATAAGTAGTCATATATCTTATATTTGTCTCAACAAGGAACCTTAATTACCAGCTCACCTCTTGCCCTCCTTGCCCTATTGCCCTCCAAAACAGATGGTTAATAGTTTTAAATTTTTATCTTAAACAGATGTCAGAGATCTTGAGTTCACATTATCATTGAAAGATCTCCTTCTTTTGGAGGTCTTTAAACAAAGGCCTGACAACCATATGTGTGCTCTCATGGTGTTTCCTGCTTGGCAGGGGGCTGGACTCGATGGCCCCTGTGGTCTCTTCCAACTATATGAAATAAGAATCTAGCATAAGGATTTAACATTTCTTAGTTTCTAAATCCTTTGCATAATTACATTTAAGCCAATATATTTCATACATTATCATAGGTAGCTTTTTAGAAGAATAAACCTTCTCAAAGTAAAAAGGAAGGAACAGTTTACAGCCTCAAAATAAAATAGGAAGAAGCCTCTTCTTCTGTTTACACTCCCCTTCTCCAGCCAGTTGCTTTTTCCATTTGCTCTTGCCCTTTAACCTTAGGAAAATATGGCTCAAGTTTAATGGGAGGCACATGGTTTTATTTTACTATTTACCAACTCTTAATTATGTTTTTTCTCAGCTTTTTCTATTCTGTAATATGGAGGGTCAGTGTAACCTTTGCTCTCAGCCTGTAATTCCCTTTTTACGACTTTGAGAATTGTTTTCTGCTATAAATCAGGGGCCCCCCTTGTCCAGGAGGATAAACATCTTGCCAAAGTACTTAGGCAGCTGGTCTTCTGCCTGGCATAAAACATTTGAAAATCTTTAAGCTCATTTTAAAATACAGGCCCTGATCAAAATATAAGCCTTGATAAAAATGCAGGCTATGATTAGATGCCTCATCACTACTTAATGTGGATTACAAAATTTTTGCTGACATTTTGGCAAAAAGACTGAAGAAAGTGCTGGTGGGAGAGATTCATAAGGACCAGGCTGGCTTTCTTCCAGGGAGACATTTGTCAGACAATGTGAGAAATATAATAGACATTATGGAATTGTTAGAAGTCAATATCAACACGAAGGCCGTATTAATATTCGTGGACGCGGAGAAAGCCTTTGATAATATTTCTTGGAGTTTTATGAAGAAGAATCTCCATGGGATGGGGGTAGGCCAAGGTTTTGAAAATGGTATAGGTGCAATATACTCTGAACAAAAAGCAAAGTTAATTGTAAATAATGTGGTTACTGAAGAATTTTCTATAGAAAAAGGGACACGACAGGGGTGCCCAATATCCCCATTACTTTTTATATCTGTCTTGGTAAAGGTAAAGGTAAAGGTACCCCTGCCCGTACGGGCCAGTCTTGACAGACTCTGGGGTTGTGCGCCCATCTCACTTAAGAGGCCAGGGGCCAGCGCTGTCCGGAGACACTTCCGGGTCACGTGGCCAGCGTGACATCGCTGCTCTGGCGAGCCAGAGCCGCACACGGAAACGCCGTTTACCTTCCCGCTGGTAAGCGGTCCCTATTTATCTACTTGCACCCGGAGGTGCTTTCGAACTGCTAGGTTGGCAGGCGCTGGGACCGAGCAGCGGGAGCGCACCCCGCTGCAGGGATTCGAACCGCCGACCTTTCGATCGGCAAGTCCTAGGCGCTGAGGCTTTAACCCACAGCGCCACCTGCGTCCCTATATCTGTCTTGGAGGTTTTGTTAAATATGATCAGAGGGGACCAGCTGGTTAAAGGAATTCAGGTCGGAGCCAAACAATATAAACTGAGGGCCTTTGCAGATGACTTAGTAGTAACTTTACAACAGCCAGACACTAGTACGAAAATAGTTTTAGAATTAATTCAAGCATTTGGTCAGGTAGCAGGATTAAAGTTGAACAAGTAAAAAACTAAAGTTCTGGAGAAAAATCTAACAAATGTTGAAAAAGAGAGGTTTCAAAGTGAAACAGGATTAATGGTGGCAAAGAAAGTGAAATACCTGGGGATTAACATGACATCTAAGAATGTGAATTTATTTAAAGATAACTATGATAAGTGTTGGACAGAAGTAAAGAAAGATCTAGAAATATGGTCAAATTTGAGACTTTCCTTGTTAGGCCGAATTGCTGTTATTAAGATGAATGTACTGCCTAGAATGTTATTCTTGTTTCAGACATTACAGATTGTGGACAGAATGGACTGTTTCAGGAAGTGGCAGAAAGATATATCTAAATTTGTCTGGCAGGGCAAAAAGCCCAGAATAAAATTTAAGATATTAACCGATGCAAGAGACAGAGGGGGGTTTGCCCTGCCGGACTTAAGACTGTATTATGAATCGGCAGCTTTCTGCTGGTTGAAAGATTGGCTACTTCTTGAGAATACAGACATTTTGGATTTGGAAGGGTTTGTTAATAGATTTGGTTGGCATGCATATATATGGTATGACAAGGTAAAAACTCATAAAGGGTTCAAAAACCATACTGTCAGGAAAGCACTATACAATATTTGGATTCGTTATAAGGACTTGTTGGAAAACAAAACCCCTAGGTGGCTGTCACCAAGGGAAGCTAAGGAGGTGAAAAAACTTAATATGGAATCTAAATGGCCAAAATATTGCGAAATTTTAGAGCAAGATAGTGGAAAAGTTAAATTACAGAGTTATGAGAAAATGAAGTTTAAAGTACGAGATTGGCTTCATTATCATCAAATAATGGAGGTGTTTAAACAAGACAGGAGAATTGGCTTCCAGATGGAGAGATCAAAATTAGAAACAGAATTGTTAGAACCCAATACTAAGAATTTGTCAAGAATGTATAACCTGCTGTTGAAGTGGAATACACTAGATGAAACAGTCAAATCAGCTATGATTAAGTGGGCACAAGACATTGGTTATGACATTATGTTTGCTGACTGGGAACAGTTATGGACCACCGGTATAAAGTTTCGGCATGTAATGCCTTAAGAGAAAATATTATGAAAATGATTTATAGGTGGTACATGACCCCAGTCAAGCTTGCAAAAATTTATCATTTGCCCAATAATAAATGCTGGAAATGTAATGTGACTGAAGGTACCTTCTATCACCTTTGGTGGACTTGCCCGAGGATTAAGGTCTTCTGGGAAATGATCTATAATGAAATTAAGAAGATCCTTAAATGTACTTTTCATAAGAAACCAGAGGCCTTTCTCCTGGGCATGGTCGGCCAATTGGTGTCAAGGAAGGATAGGACGTTTTTTATGTATGCTACCACAGCAGCAAGGATCCTTTTAGCAAAGTATTGGAAGACACAAGAACTACCCACGCTGGAAGAATGGCAGACGAAGGTGATTGACTATATGGGACTGGCGGAGATGACTGGCAGAATCCGTGACCAAGGAAAAGAGACGGTGGAAGAAGATTGGAAGAAATTTAAAGTATATCTCAAGAACTGTTGTAAAATTAATGAGTGCTAAAATGTCAAGGGAAAGGAAAATATAGAATTACAGCTGTAATTGATTAAGTAAAAGAAGAAGGCAAAAAAGAAAATGAGTAATTAGTTAATTGAAGTGAGGGGTTGCTGAAGAAATTTTAAAACAGGGATGCAGAAAAGGGGAGGCAAGGGGAAGTCTGGGAAGTAAGGTTTATGAAAAAGAGGTTTTGAAATTATACATGTTTATATGTTTGTTTGTCTATGTATTGTGTATTGTTTTGTTTTTAATTTGTGTTGGAAAACCAATAAAAAATTTATATATATAAAAAAGCCATCCAGCCCCCCCAGTCTCCTGCCAGAGGGAGTCCCACGGTTTAACTTCTTGGATCCATCCTGATAACTATTTAATTAAAAGTCTTACAGTGACTCCAGTGGTTTTCTTCACCAGCTTCACACATCTGGAAGGGGGGAGCGAAATCCCTTTCCGGTCTTCTCCTTCTCCTGTTTGCCAAGTTCACAGAAGAGTCCACCTCAGAGTCTTTCCCAAGCAGACGATGGATTTTAACTCTCAGAAGAGAGTCTTGCAATCCCTCTGGGCAGTCCCTACATCAGACACCAGGGGGCGCTCAATAATTTCCCAGAAGAATCCCTATGGGACAGTGGCTGACCTACATTTTAATAATAATAATAATAATAATAATAATAATAATAATAATAATAATAATAAATAATGATTTTATTTATACCCCACCCTCCCCGGCCAGAGCTGGGCTCAGGGCGCCTAACACCAATAAAATTACAGTAAAAACATAATGGGGGGGGGGACCCAATTTGAAATACAGGTTAAAATGCAATTTTATATGCAGCCTCGTTTTAAAAGTGGCCCATAGATCAAAACCGTAATGGGAGGGAAACATAAGGGTCAGACTGAGTCCAAACCAAAGGCCAGGCAGAACAGCTCCATCTTGCAGGCCCTGCAGAAAGATGTCAAGTCCCGCAGGGCCCTAGTCTCTTGTGGGAGAGCGTTCCACCAAGTCGGGGCCAGTACTGAAAAGGCCCTGGCCCTTTTGAGACCAATCTAACCTCCTTGCGACTTGGGACCTCCAAAGTGTTGTAATTTGTGGACCTTAAGGTCCTCCGTGGGACATACCAGGAGAGGCGGTCCTGTAGGTAGGGGGCCCCTGAAGCTTGAACTGACTCTCAAACTCTCATATCGAGTTGTGTGACTCAAACTGGGTCTTCCTGACCCCAAATTGTTAAGAAACGTGGACTCAAGTTGCTTCTGGGGCCTGAAGCTGAAGGTCCATTTATTTCAGAGTAGATTCACCTCTGATATGGAGACCCCCCTTTAAGGCGGGGGTTTCCTGACAATGCCAAACTATTTGGGGTGGGGTGCAAAACTAAGAGGGTCTGTGGGGACCTCTCCAAACCGAGCGAATGGTCACCCAAAGGGCAAATGCAATTTTATGGGGTGCAGCGGTTAGAGAGTCAGGCCAGGACTGTGGGAGGGCAAGGTTCAAATCCTCCCACTCAGCTATGAAGATCAGTGGGTGGCCTTGGGGCCCAGTAAGGCCTCATCCTGACCTATTTCATGGGGTGGTTGTGGGATAAGATGAGGAGAAGGAAACCTAGGTATGTTGCATGGAGGAAAAGAGAGATAAATGCAACCCATCTATCAAATAAGAGACAAGTGACACACTTTGGCTGCAAAGCCCTTGGCCCCTTCAGGCGAAGCCTTCTGAGGGGGCTTCTTGTGGGAGTGGAATTGGAGAGCTGAAAGGGACCCCGAAGGTCATCTGGCCCAACCCCTGGTTTGAAGGATTGTCTATAAAGATTGTCTATTGTGTATGTACACGGTCATCGTGTTGCCTGGACATTGCTGGCGTTCTCTTTGCAACGCAGGGGTTTGTTTGTTTGTTTGTTTGGTTACTTATTGCTGTCCCAACTCCCTGGAAAGCAGGAATCTGCATGAAAGGAATCCAACTTCTGCTTAAAAACCCTCGAGGAAGGAGAGCCCACCCCCTGCCAAGGGAGACCATTCTTACTGGTGTTGAGTCAGAATCTCCTTTCTTGTAACTTGAGGCCACGGGTTCGAGTCCTACCCTGTGGAGCAGAAAACAAGCTTGCTCCATCTGCCATGTGGCAGCCCTTGAGATATGTCTCCTCTCAGTCTGCTCTTTTCCAAGCTAAACATACCCCACTCCTTCAACCGTTCCTCATCAGGCTTAGTTTCCAGACCCTGGATCATCTTGGTTGCCCTCCCCTGCCCACCTTCCTGCTTGTCAACATCCTCCTTCAATTCTGAGCCCAGAACTGGACCCAGGACTCCAGGTGTGGTCTGACCAGGGCAGAAGAGGCAGGGACGGACTATGACCTCACTTGACCCGGACACAAGACCTCTGTTGATGCAGCAGAGAAAAGCATTCACCTTTTTTGGGGGCAAATTTGATGAGCATCTCCTCAATTCCTTCATCCAAATCATTTATAAAGACGTTGAACAACAATGGACCCTGGACAGAACTTTCATACACACCATAATTTGTCACTTTTTCCAGGATGGAGGGCAGAGCATTGGGCTGTTAGCCCTCCCTAGCCCCTTCCTCCACAAATTCTCTTTTAACCCTTTCCTAGTGTTCCTGCTTAAAGGTAAAGGGACTCCTGACCATTAGGTCCAGTCGTGGCCGACTCTGGGGTTGCAGAGCTCATCTCGCTTTATTGGCTGAGGGAGCTGGCGTACAGCTTCCGGGTCATATGGCAGCATGACTAAGCCGCTTCTGGCGAACCAGAGCAGCGCACGGAAACGCCGTTTACTTTCCCGCCGGAGTGGTACCTATTGATCTACTTGCTCCTTGACATGCTTTTGAACTGCTAGGTGGGCAGGAGCAGGGACTGAGCAATGGGAGCTCACCCCGTCATTGCGGGGATTCGAACCGCCGACCTTCTGATCAGCAAGTCCTAGGCTCTGTGTTTTAACCCACAGTGCCACCCGCGTCCCTTGCGTTCCTGCTTAGCATGAAACAAATCTGGTCTCAAAGGAACCACTCGGAGTTTGCATTGCATGGCTGGTCCTACCCCCCCCCCCCAATCCCAGTGCCATTTGCAGAACTCAAGGGTTGCCTCCTCTTTGAGGCTGCCAAATCCCCCCTGCCCCCCCCCCATGCAGGTGGATCAAACACACAGGAAGCGTGGCAGGGCAGGCATCCAACTCGAAGTTTATTGGGCATCGGTTCCTAATGCTGAGTACTGCATGCAGGTGTGGGGGGGAGATGGGGGTGTCACGTGCATGTAGACAGGAGGGTCCAGGAGGGCAGGAGGGCGCAAGGCCCTTGGGAGCACCCGTGGCGTTCAAGGAAATGGGCCCCCCACTGATGGAAAAAGAAACACTTTTGCTCCCACCTTGGAAGAAAGTGTCTTGTTTGTGGGGAAGAGTTTAACCCATGCCTCCCCCTCTCGTCGGAGTCAAGCGGGAGATGCAGCCAGCACAACCTCCTTGCCCCAACTCCAATTTCTGGGGGCTGTGGATCTTATGGGGGGCAGAGAGAAAAGTAGGGGTCACTCAGATGAGATGCAGCCCTGCTCCCTATATGCAGTGAAATGAAAGGACAGGAAGATCAGGAAGTTTTCCCACAGGGGGAGGGAGAGGAAATCAGACGGGGGGGGGAGGGGGGGAGAAGCCCTTTCAGACAACCAAACCTGGGAACTGTGCACAAGCCCCCACTTGCGTTTAGAGAGGGGCTGCCCCACAGCTTAAGCTTCTCCTGTGGGGATCTCACCTCTGGTGGGGAGCCTATGGAGGGAGGACTACTCACTTTCCTTTGACTCCTGTTGGGTAGGGGGGGTCACTTTCTCTTCCAGGTCCTCCCCCAGACTCTCCCTCTCTCCTGCCCCCCACCCCATCTCCTTCCTAGCTCTGTTGGGCCCCCTGCAGCCCCACACGGCACTGGGAGAGGTGCTGGTGAGAGCCCACAGCCCAAAACCTGCCTGCTGTGGCCCTCCTCCCCATCGCCCCCCCGGAAGATGGACCCACTGGGATGACTGGTGAGACTGGGGTCAATGGGAAGGGCTGGCATCTGAAGTGGGGCTTCATGGGGGCCCCCACCCTGACTCCAGAGGGCTGGCTCTAGGTGTCCCCCCCACCAAGGGTCAATGGCTATGAGTGGGCACCCACAGAGGCAGATGGGGGCTGGGAGTGGGGCAGACCCCCTCCCCATTATTGCAAGGGGTTGGACTAGCAGTTGGCTCCTTACCTCTCTTGCCCCGACCTCGCCACTGTGATCCACGCGACGGTCACCTCCAGACTGGATTATTGTAACTCGCTCTACGTGGGGCTGCCCTTGAGACTGACCCAGAAACTCCAGCGGGTGCAGAATGCTGCAGCGAGGCTCCTTACAGGGTCCTCACCACGGGATCACATTCACCCAGTGCTCTACCAGCTGCACTGGCTCCCGGTGGAGTATAGGATCAGGTTCAAGGTACTGGTTTTCACCTTTAAAGTCCTATACCGCCTAGGACCCTCCAACTGCCACTCCTGGTATGTCCCATGGAGGACCTTACGGTCTTCAAATAAAAACATCTTGGAGGTCCCAGGCCACAGGGAGGTTAGGCTGGCCTCAACCAGAGCCAGGGCTTTTTCGGCTGTGGCCCCGATCTGGTGGAACGCTCTGTCCCAAGAGACCAGGGCCCTGCGGGACTTGACATCTTTCCGCAGGGCCTGCAAGACGGAGCTGTTCCACCAGGCCTTTGGCCAAGGCACAGTCTGACCACCAGCTCTGGCAATTCTCACAGAACTCTAGCCCAATGGTTGCCATTAATTTGATTTGAACTGATTTTATAATGAATTGATTTTAGAATGCTGTATTATTTTACTGTTGTTAGCCGCTCTGAGGCCGGCTTCGGCTGGGGAGGGATGGATATAAATAATAATAATAATAATAATTATTATTATTAGATGACCCTGGGGATCCCTCCTGACTCCACCGTTCTGTGCTTCTAAGCTAGGAGAGACCCCAGAAGGACCCACCAGGGCCAGCCTCCCTCTCCTGGCCCCCCAATGCACCCCCGCCTTCTCCCTGGACCCCTTGGATGCCCCCCAGCTTCCTCCCTCCCCCCGGCCCCTCCTTGGACCCACGGGTGGCTCTGCATGTCCTGCTGGTCTGATATGTTTGGGGATCACAAGGGAGGGGATTCTAACCCTTATCAGTATTATTAATAATAGTTGTTATGAGTCATTATTACAACCGCTACTCCTGCAAGCAACCAGTCCGCTCACCGCCATCCGCACCAGCCAATCGCCTGGTGGTCACCACGGCGACTGGCCCACCCCTGTTAGGCCAGCTAACATCACAGTGGGTGGGGGGGCTGCCCCTCCTCTGGCCACGCCCCCTGGGCAGCCAATCACCACCATCCTTGAGGCTCATGGTGCGCCCCCCTCTCCGACCGTGACGGGTGGGGGGCCGCTTCCAACTCCCAAAAAGGCCCTCCGCTGGGGCCGCCTCTGCAAAGTCCATTAACTGCCAGGGTCCGAGCAGTGTCTGTGCAAGTCCGCAGAGAGGTCTGGAGGGGCCGGCGGCTGAGGGGGGGCAGGCAGCTGCCCTGGGAGCGAAAGGCGCCGAGGGGGGGCGGGGGGCAGCGGGTCCACCAGCAGCACCACGTCCCGGGGCTGGGCTGAGTCCATGCAGGGTCCCGGGAAATGGGAAACCTGAAGGGTGGGGGGAGAAAAAGAGGAGACAGAGTCAGTCCAGGAGGAGGGACCCCCCAGGGGTACGAGGATCCTCTCTCTTCCTCACCCAATAGCTGTCAGGGGGGCTCCAAGGGGTTGGGGGCACACACATGAGACCCCTGGAACCAAAGTCCCATGTAAGATGTGATCGTCCTCCCCTTAATTCCATTTTTATCTCCATTCACTTAATTCTAACCATAGTTTATCCTAAAATTCTCTTCTCCCCTCCCAACACATTTTGGTGTCTTTTCAGAGCCAAGAGCTGCACTGCAAATTCCTGGGAAGTGGGGAATCCACTTCAGAATGTCAGGAGAGCCTGCTGGATCCGTCCAGGCTCCCGCCTAGTCCAGCATCTTCTTCCCTTGTGGGAGATTAGCAGCCTAACCTAACAAATGCATATTCTTGCTAGTTACTACGAGAAGCGGCTGAGGGTGGATCTACACACAGGAAAACCCCCACTATAAATAACTAATTGTTATGAAGGAATAGGTTTCTGTGCAGTTTGAAACTGACTCAACCCCCCCCCCCCTTTTCTTCTTTCTCTCTAAAATGCATTAACTCGAGCTGTTGAGCAAATGCATAACAAGAACACAGCCGTATAAACAAAGCTCTCTCTTTTATCAGTCACGGCAAAGGATGACCTTGGCTGTTCCTTACCACACTCTGATGCACAGACCTAGTCTGGGAACAGCGCCAGAGTGTGTTCTTGGAGTTGGTGACCTCTTGCTCCAAGATAAGAGCATAGGAACAGGAATACCCTTATATGGTCAAGAATACAGGAAGAAACACCCTTTTATGGCTAAAAGTACCGGAGCAGGAACATCTGTGATGTCAACCTGCGTGTATAAGCTGACGTGGATGGATTCCTGGGGGAGAGGGTGCCTGGAGGATATATATACTGCATGTAATCTCTCATTTCTTTGGACTTGCTGTGGACTGACCACGCAAGTGCCTTTCTGCTGCTCCAGAGCGCAGAAATAAAGAACTCTTTCTCTGAACCAACCCTTGGTGTCATTTGATTTCCTTCCTCCCGTCCGGGAGCAACGCAGAGCCCACCAATCAGTAAAGTCTAATAAGGCTACAGTTATAACAAAAGAAAAAAAACCCCGCTATGTGAAATTGCATAGAAAAGTTTTGTGCTCTACAGCGCCATCTGGTGTTGCATGTCTATAACGCGTTAAAAGGGCTGTTTTTTGACTAATGTAGCTGAGTCCTAAGTCATTTGAGCTGTATTGCTTAGGCAGAGCCTGATACCATAGAAAGGCAACTGGTAGAGAGGGCTTTGTGGGACATGATTTCCCCTCCTCTCTGACCAGCGTTGCAGGCAGACATACCTCTGCTTCCTCCAGCCTTGCCCAAATCCCTGAAGCTGGTCAGGCTGCAAAGACCACTTTTGCCTGCCTGCCTGGCTGCCTCCCTCCCCTCACCTGAGCTGGGGTGTGGAGCGCCTGAGGCCGGGTGGGGCTGATGGGCAGGGGGGGCTCCCCTGGGGCCGGCCCGGGGCCCGGGGCCACTGGAGGCAGTGGAGAGGAGACGGCGCTGTAGGCAGGAGGCACCAGCACGGCCTGGCGCTGGAGAAGCTGCAGGATGGCCGACACGTCCGCGGTGAGGCGGCTCTCCAGCCTGGAGGGAGAAGAGAAACATAGAACTGTAGAGTTGGAAGGGACCCCCAAGGGACATCTGGTCTAACCCCTTTGCAGGGCTGGAACCACAGCTCTCAGCGGCTCCCAGCTGGTTGCCCAGGAAAGTATAAAGACAAGGAAAAGTTTCTTACTGTCCTTTTTTATTTCAAACTTTACAGAGAGAGGCTATAGAACCCAGCCTCTTGGATCGCCATCTCTCCAATCTCTCCCACTTCCTCATCCATCATCATCAGCATCACCTCCCCCCTTATGGGTGCTGCTGCTACGTGCCCCCTGTCTTTGAGCTCTTTGCTCTTCTATTTTTAAGGCACACCAGGTTCTGGTGACTGGAAGCGGTTGCGGACGCCACATAACACCGGTCCTGAAAGACCTACATTGGCTCCCAAGACGTTTCTGAGCACAATTCAAAGTGTTGGTGCTGAGCTTGAAAGCCCTCAACGGCCTCAGCCCAGTAGACCTGAAGGAGCGTCTCCACCCCCATTGTTCAGCCCGGACACTGAGGTCCAGCTCCGAGGGCCTTCTGGTGGTTTCCTCCCTGCAAGATGTGAGGTTACAGGGAACCAGGCAGAGGGCCTTCTTGGTGGTGGCGCCCTCCCTGTGGAACTCCCTCCCACCAGATGTCAAGGAGATTAACGACTACATGACTTTTAGAAGACATCTGAAGGCAGCCCTGTTAGGGAAGCATTTAATGTTTGATGTTTTCTTCTGTTTTTAATCTGTTGGGAGCTGCCCAGAGTGGCAGGGGGAAACCTGTGCCCTTCCCCCGAGGGAGCCCTGACGGGAGCTCCCCCTGCCCCCCCTTCCAATACCTGTTGAGCTGCTTCTGGAGCAGGTCCAGGCGAGCCTCCAGCTCGCAGCGCTGCCTCCGGCCGAGGGGGGCGCTGCTGCCCAGCGGGATGTTGAGGGCGGTGTGGGCAGGGGCGGGGCAGTGGGGCAGCTCTTGGTACTGGTGCTCCCGGCTCTCCCCCCAGAAGCTGAAGATACTGGACACGCCTGAAAAGGAGGAGGAGGGAGAGAAGCCAGAGAGTGGGGGAGCTGGAAGGATCCCAAAGAGTCATCGGAAGAATCCCTGGCAGGGGGCCACCCACAGCGTTCGAAACTAGCCGGGCGCCAGGCGCATTTGCAAGGAAGTGGAGAGGTCTAGTCGTCAGGTTTGGCAACTAACATCTCCAGCCAGAAATTATACAGTTTGGTTTGAGAGTTGCGGTGCTCTGGTATCATTTTGTGTTCTGCTTTGACCTTCTTCCGGCTTTTCCCTCTGTACAGAAACAACCTCAGATTACAGGCGCTTTGGGTTGTGTGATTTCAGGTTGCGAACCGTGCCGAACCCCGAAGTACCGGAACGGGTTACTTCCGTTTTTTGGCGCTTGTGCATTAATTGTGTATTAATTTGGAACTCATTTGTGTAATTGGGTTTATACTGGAAAAATAATTGACAATTCTGTTTGCTAAACAGGCACATGACGGGGTTAAGACCCAGAGAGTCCTTTAATTCCTAGAGGGCGTTCTGTGAAGTGACATCCTTTGTTTGCCCAGGCAGGGGAAAGACAAGGGCTCTTAACCTTTTGTACTTCCGCCTGAAGAACACTCTATTTGTCGTCATGTAGCCTGGGATCAGGATGCAAGGTCTGATCTCCCAAGCACAGGGACCATCTTTTATCATCTCAACCGTGTATTCTTAGTAACTTATTGCTCTCTGCTGAATCCTGTGCAAGACTTTCAGGTAAGTAAACATTATATATATATATATATATATATATATATATGAATGAATATTTATTAAAGTTTCCAATAGTAATACAACAAAAATCAAAAAGAAAAAAAGAAAAAATAACATACATACAAAAATAAGAAAAAAAGAAAAAATAACATACATACAAAAATAAAAATGATTAAAAACACATAAAATTTCCGTTACTTATTTTTCATTAACTTATTTCCCAGACCTCCTCATACCTCCCTTTTTTGTATTCCAATTCAAATTGTTGGTTCAGCAAATCCATATCCAATTCCTTTCTCAAACATCTTATAAACAAAAACCTTGATTTTACCATAATTTTGAAAACCACTTTTTTACTTTATCCAAACTTAACTCTCATCCAAACCTATATAACGGTACTTGTTCTTAAAACATTTCCCTAAGGTCGTAAACATATTTTTCATGCCTTATTTCTGTCTATGTCTAGCTCTGGCTAAGATTACACAGCCTTAGTTCCTTACTTCCAGTTTAAATGCTGTTAAGGGTAGTATATTTTTAGCTCTGCAAAACCAATACCGTATTTTTGTATTTTTCACTCCATAAGATGCACTTTTTTCTTCCTAAAAAGTAAGGGGAAATGTCTGTGCATCTTATGGAGCGAATGTGTGGTCCCTGGAGCCGAATTGCCCAGGGGCGAAAAGCAGATCGTGCTTTTTTTTTTTTTTTTTTGAAAGAGGGAAGAGGGTGTTGAAACAAAGCCGCTGATCCGGAGAGAGATAAGGGATGCTAGAGATAAAGGAGGCTGCCTGGGAGGGGGGACCTAACAACAGCAAACTTGCAAAGAGAGGAAACAGGAAGACTAAAGCAATAAGGAGAGAAATTAGAAGAAAAGGAGGAGCAAAAAACTGCTCCAGCTAAGGAAAAGACACCAAGGCAAACAAGAGGGAAGGGAGCATCAAAAGGAAACAGCTGATCGGTGGGATCAGAACCCTAGGAGATAAGGGTGAGATAAGGGACCCTAGGAGTGGGGAGGTAAAAGCCCATGGATCCTCAGGATTTTTACATTGGGTCACTCCAAATTCACCATCAGATCACATAACATGTCCATGGCTACAGCCTGCACCAAGAAAATCACACACCCACTGTTTCCTGGGGCCGCAATGGTGCAAAAATGTGTTTACAAAGCATGGATCCACATGGACCCTCAGGATCTTTGCATTGGGTCACCCCAAATTCACCATCAGATCACAGGTCTGTGGCCATAGCATGAACCACCAAAATCATACATCCATTGTTTCTTTCAGAATATTTTTTCCCTTCTTTTCCTCCTCTAAAAACTAGGTGTGTCTTATGGAGCGAAAAGTACGGTACTTTGAATTTCCTCTCCTACCGAATAAAGTCCATGAGGTGTGTGGGATTGCCAGCCTCAGGGTTTTAGGATGCCTGTATCAATGCTACTGGGAATTTAGGATCAGAGCTGTGAGAGAACAGCACCCTCCTCAGGGATCTGGGAGAGATTCAGGGAGCATCTCTTTACACTCAGAGTAACTCATACGGAAACTGCCTGGGAAATGTGGGCTGCATTGGTCTCACGAGTTCCTGCCAGGGAAACAAACCAGCTGCTTTGATCATCTCAGACGAGGAGAAGGCAGGTGGGAATCACAACCTCTAGGCTGCTAATTTGGGGGTTGTGGCAACAGGACTTCCCCTGCCCCCCTGGCTTCATCCTGTCCAGGGCTGTAGATGGGGGTGGTGAGGTGGGCCCCCGCCAGGGGTGCAAGCGATGGGGTGTGTGTGTGCAAAATCAGCTAAAAATATGTCCATAAATATAAATATTGATTATTGCCTCATAAGAAAAGGTTTTTAAAAGAGGGTGAATTGAATGGGGGGGTTGGAGGAGGGGGCGCAATCTGGACCATTCTGCCAGGGGCGCAAGATCACACGGGTACGGCTCTGATCCTGTCCTACCTGAGAGTGGGTTGCAGACATTGCTGCGTTTGGGGTCCGCGGCTGCAGGGGAGGGGGGCTGGCCGGCAGGGTCCGTGGGGTGGAAAGGCGACAGCTCTGGGGCGCTGGAGACGGGGACGGGGGTCTCCTCCTCATCACTGGAGGGCGGGCTGGACGCCACGGAGCTGCTGAGGCAGGGGTCCCATTTGGGGGGTCCGCGGGGAGCCCCCGGAGCTTGGCAGTTCTGGCCGACATGCAGCACTTTGGGCTGGGCTTTGCCTTCCCCCGGAATCTCCTCATCTGTGCGGAGAAGGAGAAAAGGTTATTGGCCGACCAGATCCAGTGAGTGGCAGTGCAGTGCAGTGGTTAGAGTGTGAGGCACCAGGACCTGGGGAAGGCCAGGGTTCAGATCCACCTACCTGGGGGCCAGTCACAGCCTCCTCTCAGCCTCGCCTACCCCGCAGGGCCGTTGTGGGGTTTAAATGAGGAGGGGAGAAAGCTCCTCCCAGCTGAGAGACCCAGAAGTAGCAGCTGCAGGAGCACCCATGGGAAAGGGAGCACAGCGGGTGTTGGGAGACCCCTTGAGGTCATCCAACCCAACCCCCACCTCCTCACCTTTCTCGGTGCGGCGGCGGAAGGAGAGCTTGCGGCGCCGCAGGCGGTTGAAGCCACCGTTCATCTCGTCGCTGCTGGGCGACCCCGGGATCATGTTGGTCTGGAAGAGAAGGGGTGGCCGTGAGAAGCGCACGGGGGGGGGGTGTGTGTGTCTCCCAGGACCCCACCTTTCTGGCCCTGAGTTGGCCGGCCACAGAAGCCCACCCCCCTTGGGTCTCCCAGAGGCGTCAACTCACGTCGCGCAGGTTGAAGGTGATCTCCAGGTTGGACCAGAAGTGGTCAGAGAACTCGGGGTACATGTCCAGCACCTCCAGGAGGTCCTCGCGGTGAATCTTGTGCAGGTCGCAGTAGGTCAGGGCGCGCACGTCTGCGTTGGACTTGCCAGGCCGGGCGTACAGGTTGAGGGGCTCCCCAAAGATGTCGTTCTTCCCTGGGAGGGAGGGAGGGAGGGAGGGAGAGAAGGGGGGGGGCTGAGCCCTTGCGCAGCCGGGAGAGGCGCATAGAAGGCCGCACAGGAGATTGCCCTCCTCGTCATCCTCTCGCACCCAGAGCTGGCTCTGCTGTTCCTCCAGAAAACCCCCTCTGCCCCTCCTCCACCCGCTTCTCCCTCTGTGGCCACGATCCCAGGCTCAGCTTCAGTGGCTCCTCAGTGGCCCCGAGTGCCTTCCATCATCTTCGGCTGGTGGCCCAGCTGTGCCCCTATCTGGACAGGGAGAGCCTGACCACTGTTGTCTATGCTCTGGTATCCTCAAGGTTAGATTGCGTTCTACGTAGGGCTGCCTCTGAAGTCGATTTGGAAAGTTCAGCTGGTGCAGAATTCAGCGGCCAGGTTGCTCACCGGAGCAAGAGGGTCTGAGCATATTACACCGATCCTGGTCCAACTGCACTGGCTACCAATTAGTTTCTGGGCCCAATTCAAAGTGCTGGTTTTGACCTATAAAGCCAGGGGTCAGCAACCTAAGGCCTATGGGCCAGAAGCAGCCCACAGAGGTCGTTTGACCGGCCCACAAGCTGCCCCCAAACTGAGCTGCCCACTTGCGTTCTGCGCTAAAGCAGCGCAGCGTGGTGACTTGCTTCCGCGGTGCTGACAATTGCGTCTGCGCAGATGCCAAAAATTGTGCTTCGGGATCTCTGTGGGAATGATCCGGCCCAGGCAAGATATACCGTATTTTTCGCCCTATAGGATGCACTTTTCCCCCTCCAAAAATGAAGGGGAAATGTGTGTGCGTCCTATGGGGCGAATGCAGGCTCTCGCTGAAGCCTGGAGAGCGAGGGGGTCGATGCGCACCAGGCTCTCGCTCTCCAGGCTTCAGGAAGCTACCCGCTGGCCGTGGGAGACCCAGCTCTCCCAGGGCTAGTGGAGACCTTGCCGGCACCCAGAAGCTTGGGGTGCGCTGAACTCCGCACGCCCCAAGCTTCAGGATTAGCGCAGAGCACCTGGGGGGGGGAATAATTCCCCCCCCAAAAGTAGGTGCATCCTATGGGCTGGAGCGTCCTATGGGGCGAAAAATACAGTACCTTGCTTGCCACCCCGTATAAAGCCTTAAACGGCTTGGGACCCCAATACCTCAAGAACCGCCTCTTCCCATACTAACCTACCCAGACCCTGAGATCACATTCTGTGGCCCTTCTTCATGTGTCTCCTCCTTGTGAAGTCCGCAGGGTGGCAACACAAGAACAGGGCCTTCTCTGCAGTGGCTCCCTCTTTGTGGAATGCTCTCCCCAGGGAGGCTCCAGGCGAAAACATTCCTCTCCTTAGTTGGAGGCTTTGGAGCAGAGGTGGGATGTCCCTCTCCCAGGGGTGCTTGAGATGAGATACCTGCATTGCAGGGGGTTGGGCTAGATGGCCCCTGAGGGTCCCCCCTATAATTATATGATCCATTGGAGGTTTTTAAGCAGAGGTCGGATGGCCATTGGTTGTGGCAGCTTTGCTTGTGATTCCAGCATTGCAGAGGCTTCTTGTGGGGCTGGAAGGGACTCTGAGGGTCCTCGAGCATTGGAGGGAGTTGGTCTGGAGAACCCGCTGGGGGTCCCTGCCAACTCTACACTGCTGGGGCAGCTGCGTTTGGGCCTCTTCTCTGCCCATCACTGCTCCTGGCAAGCTTTCTTGCTGCTGGCACTGGCTGGGGCCACAGTCCCAGCCTTCCTGTGCCCTGGCAACCACATGGCTCGTGCAGGAAAGGAGCCGTTTGGGGTCGGGGAGTTGTCCCAGCAAATCATGAAATCCTAGGACTGTACAGTTGGAAGGGACCCCAGGGGTCATCCAGTCCAACCCTCTGCAAAGTGATAGCAGACTGAGGACCGGGCGTGTGTCTGGCGATCTCCACCAGGCAGCAGGGACCTCCCTCCTTGCCAGCAAAGCTATTTGTGGCAGCCTAGATGCTGAGGGCGGCAGGCAGTCCTGGGTGGTGCTGAGTCTCAGGCAGGTCGCAGGGGGCAGGAACGAGGTGGGGAGAAATGGGCAGCCTAGAGCAAGGAGCTGAGAAGAGCTGCCTAGAAATATCCTGGGATGCTCTGCTTCGGTCCCGGGTGAGGCGGCTGCGTCTCAGAAGGAACAGCAGAGACTCATTAAGGCGGATTTCGTCTCTGCGGGGCAAACAGGAGGCCCAGATTTATCTGAGGGCGGTGTCTTCCTCCTGGGCTCTGGCCCCCTTGGAAGCTGGAGCCGGAGGAAGGAGAGGTCGCCGGGAGGCCTGGTTTCCCCTGGAGGAAAGCGGGCAGAGAGTCTTCTGCCAGGGCTTCTCACGGAAGCAAGCTCTGCTCAGGTGCCCGTCCTCCAGCAGCAGGGCATCGGAAGAGGCTGCTGGATCAGGCCAGTGTCCCATCGAGTCCAGCATCCTGTTCTCCCAGGAGCCACCCAAACGCCTGTGGGAAACCAGCAAGCAGGATCTCTCCCCTCCTGCCGTTTCCAGTATTTGGTGCCTCCAACTGCAGGCAGAGCCCTCAGCATCTAGGCTGCCAAGAATAACTTGGCTGGCAAGGGGGGAGGTCCCTCACACGGCCTGGTCCTCAAGCTGCCCAGCCACCGAGAGCCCTCTCCTTCTCCATGAATTTGTCTTATCTCCTTTTGAAGCCACCCAAGTGGGTGGCCCTCCCTGCGCCTCCTGTGGGAGGGAGTTCCACAGTTGAAGAGGGGCAGAAAACCGTCTCTCTGTCCCGCCTTCCCCACGCCAGGCATCCTGCCTTAAACTTCTATCATTGCAACCTTTCTTCAGGCAGGGGCCTTCTCGATGGTGGCGCCCACCCTGTGCAACGCCCTCTCATCAGATGCCAAGGAAAGAAACAGCTGCAGTCCTACCTCAGGATGAAGACGCTTTGGATTGCATGCGCACCGCACCGCACCCGGAAGTACCGGAATGGGCTACTTCCGGGTTTTGGCGGTTGCGCATGCGCAGAAGTGTTGAATCGCGACCCCAACGTCCACTGTATCTGACTTTAGAAGACATCTGAAGGCAACCCTATTTAGGGAAGTTTTTAATGTCCAATGTTTTCTCGCTTTTTATTATCATCATCATCATCATCATCATTAATTCTGTTGGGAGCTGCCTGGAGTAGCTGGGGAAACCCAGCCAGATGGGTGGGGTATAAATAATAAAAATAAAATCATAAAATCATCCTTATCACCACCACCACCACCACCATCATCACCACCGGGGAGTCAGAAACTGCTCTCTGGCCCCAAGGCAGACCCCTGGTCTGTTTCTCTCAGTGCGCTCTGCACTGACCGGCAGCCATGGCTCTCCAGGGATTCAGAGACGGCCGAGATCCAAAGAATTGCCAAATCACAGAATTGTAAAGAATTCTTCATTGGAAAGATCTTTCGCATGGGGAGAGTCGTTTGACAGTGGAACAGGCGACCTCAGAAGACTCTCCTTCCTTGGAGGTTTCAAGCTGGGGTCCTGGGGTTCCTTAGCTCTCATTTCTGCATTGCAGGGGGTGGACCAGATGACCTTTGGGGGTCCCTTCCTCCCCTCTGATTCTATGAGCCCCTCACATTCTGACTCAATGAGGGCCTGAAAAATGCTGGAAACATGAGGTGGGGGCATTCTGACTAAAGCCAAATAAAACACAGCAAAATTCAATGGGTCTTCTGCTCCTGGAGCCTTCCAATCTCTCCTGTCATGTTAAGTCTAACTGTTTAATTGAACATTGAAATGGAAAATAGCTTTGTATGTGTATTGCTGAAGGGAACATGGAAACTTCCATTGGAGCTTGCATGGTGCCTAACAAGTTGATAATCAATTGTTGATGTATCTCTGCTAGCCCTTGCAGGTGTTTAACCTCAGATCACCTGGGAGGGTTATTCAGTTACAAATCTCCATTTTGAGGGAGTTGTCTTAGTTCTCAAGCCACCACAGAAAAAAGGCAAGCAAATGAGTCTTGCATAGAGTCATAGAATTGTAGAGTTGGAAGGGACCCCAAGGGTCATCTAGTCCAAACCCCCCCCCCCGCCTGAAGAGAAAGCAGCTCCAGGGGTGAGACAGACCTGCGATTCCTGGTGTGTTTGAAGTAGTTTTATATTTGCAAGTTGAGCCTATGCCTGGAGAAGCACGTGCTTTTATGCAACTATTTGCTTGTAGCATCCTTTGTTTCTGTGTCTGTTTGCAGAAAGTTCCGTAAGCAAAGCTTTGGGACCATATTTTGGCCTGGACAAGTTTTATTCCAAGTGGAGTCAGTTTCCCTTCATCCGATTGCTGCGTGATATTAATATCTGCCCCAGGACCCCCTCTGCGCCCCCTCACCTAGGATGGCCACGACCACGTCTCCCCGCAGGATCTCAATGGAGCCTCGGGAGATGAAGTAGAGGGCGGTGAGGACGTCTCCGGCGTGGACCAGCGTGTCTCCCGGGGGGGCGTGGGTGGTCTTGAACTTCATGGCCAGCGCCCGCAAGCACCCCTTGGTGGCTCCCTTGAAGGGGCGGCAGTTCTGCAGGAGGCTGCGGTTCAGGTGCAGGCAGATGTCCGCCTGCAGGCACTCGGGGAATCCTTTCAGCACCTGCGGGGGGAGAGAGAGGCGGGTTCGAATCAGCAGAGGAAGGAGCCTCTCCGCAAAAACAGCCCTGTGCTCCAGGACGGTGGTGGAGAGGGAGGGACCTTTGCCAGCTGAGGTCTGCATTTGCTCGTGGAGCTGTGTGACTGTGGTGGGTGGGGCTAGAGGCAAATAAAAATGGGGCCTATTGGACCTCTGTACCAGGCAAAAGACAAACACACATATGTCCAGGCCCGGCCCAGCCAGGCCAAACATCCACTGTTCTGTTCCAACCTGGGTCCAGGGAACCTCAAGAACTGCCTGGACCCTTCTAATATCACTGAGATCATCCACAAGAGCATTGCTCCAAGTCGGTGCGGCTCATTTGAAATGGAGCCTTCAGTCCTGCGGAACTCCCTGCCACTGGAGATCCAGCAGGCGCCTTCTGTGCCAATTTATAAACTCCTGCTGAAACTTTTCTATTCTGCCAGACCTATGCAGACAGTTAAGAAGGCATTCTTCCACAACAGCTGACCAGTGCCTCTTTATAACTTTTTATTGTATGGTTTTAAAAAACATTTCATTGCAAACCATTTTGATATAATTTCATTGACACAGAGGTGTACAAACATTTTTAGAAAAAAATAAGTGCTGGCCCCAAATATTTATTGTTTTACTTATTTAGTAAATACACCTCTTGATTGTAAAAATAAAATAAAAACCCCCACATGGTGGCTTGCAAATTAAAAGATAATAAAATCAAGAAAGCGGACAGCCATAGTTTAAAACATACAAAAAGTTAAAATACTAAGACAGGTTAAAACTCTCACCACCTTTCTAAGCATCCCTACAGGTTTGTTGAAGCAAGAATGTTTTTAGCAAGTGCCAAAAAGAACACAGGGAAGGCGCCTGCTTGGGGTCAAGAGGCAGGGAGTTCCCAAGGACAGGTGCTGCCACACTGAACGACTGAAAGCTTACAAATGCAGAAAACCGGTGTTTTGTGACACTCACAGCGCGCCCAATCCACTGACCGAAGCCTTCAAGGGGCCGCATGTGGGGCAAGGTGATCTTGCAGGTCGTAGGGTGCAAGGAAGCTGCTCTCGCGATCCCAATCCTCTCTCTGCCCCCCAGCTGGCGCTGCGCATGGAGAGGCCCGGCCCACTCACCGCGTTCATGTCGATGCCGTTGGTGTAGGACCAGGCGTGCTGGAAGTATTCCTCCAGGCGCTGGCGAAGCGGGTTGGGGATCTGGTGGAAGCGGATGAACTCTCGCACCCGGAGCATCTGGGTGTGGTAGCGGGCCGTTCCCGAGTAGAGGCGCTGGATGATGGCCGACACATTCCCAAAGATGCTGGCGTACATCAGGGCTGCGGAGAGGGGGGGGCGCTGTGTCAGGGTCCGTCTCCACCCCAACTCTTCCCACATGCAAGGTGGAAATACCTGCCCAGCCAGGCCCTCAGCCTCTCCCAAAACATCATCTGCCCCTCCCTCAATACCTCAAGGACCAGGTCAGGAGGGTGGCAACACAAGAACGGGGCCTTCTCTGCAGTGGCTCCCTGTCTGTGGAATACTATCCCCAGGGAAGTTGGCCTGGCGCCAGGCAAAAGCCGTCCTTTTTAACCAGGCCTTTGGTTGATCTTATTGACATCCCATACCCTTTTAAAAATGTGGCTTTTTGGGGGGGGGGTGTTATTGCTCTTGAGTTGATTTTATATGTTGTGGTCTTGTTGTGACCCGCCCTGAGACCTCCAGGTATAGGGTGGTGTAGAAGTCAAATTAATATTAATAATAATAATAATAATAATAATAATAATAATAATAATAATTTCAATCTCCTCCCTCAAAGAGCTTCTCTCAGTCCACCAGCCTTGTGCATCTGAGCAGAGGCTGCTTGCAGAGGTGCTTTCTGGCCCAGAATGGCAGGGAACCTCTGGAACTCTCTGCCACTTGACAATCCCAATGACTGGGCGTCTTTTGGTGCGTGTGCCGCAGGGGTCCATTGGGAAGAGCCATTTGATGGTGGAACAGGATCCCTCCGAAGGGGATGGATGCTTGAGTTGAGATTCCGTGATCTGGAAGAGCTCCCGGTTGGGAGAGGCTGATCTCTGCCGGGGAACCCATCTAGCAGCAGAGTGGGGGGACGGGACGCCCTGAGTGTGTTTGGGGGGTGGAGAACGGCCTGCCCCCCGCCCTGCCCCACGGCCCTCGCGCCCCACACTCACATCCGATGAGCATGACGCAGATGGAGAAGATCTTCTCGGGGTTGGTGTTGGGGGAGACGTTCCCGAAGCCCACGCTGGTGAGGCTGCTGAAGGTGAAGTAGAGGGCGGTGATGTACTTGTCCTTGATGGTGGGTCCCATGTGGGGGGTGCTCTCGTTGTAGGGCTTGCCGATCTGGCTGCCCAGCGAGTGCAGCCAGCCGATGGTCTTGTCCTCCATGTTGCCGATGGCGTACCAGATGCAGGCCAGCCAGTGCGCAATCAGGGCAAAGGTGCACATCAGCAGGAAGAGGACGGCCGCCCCGTACTCCGAGTAGCGGTCCAGCTTGCGCGCCACTCGCACCAGGCGCAGCAGCCGCGCCGTCTTCAGCAGCCCAATCAGGGTGGTGGTCTGCAGGGGGGCGGGGAGGAGAGGGGCTGTGAGGGCAGGAGCAACAACAACTCCCCCCGCCGCCACTCCAAATTGGGTTACGTATCACAGAACCATCAAACGGTGTCACTGCGATCCCTGCGTTGCAGGGGGTTGGAATAGATGGCCTTTGGGGGCCCCTTCCAACCCAACAGTTATGGGGGTGAGAAGAGACACAAGGGGGACCGATCTGCATCAAGCTCTCTGCCTGACCAAATGCAGGATTCAGATCCTGTAGGGCAAAATGCCCCTTTGGACCCCCCTCCCCTGCAAAAAAACCCACACATGGGCTTGGATTCCACAGCCTTAGAAATTTTGGTTGGCTGATTCCTTAATACAGTGATACCTCAGGTTACAGACACTTCAGGTTACAGACTCTGCTAACCCAGAAATAGTGCTTCAGATTAAGAACTTTGCTTCAGGATGAGAACAGAAATCATGCAGCGGCAGCAGCAGGAGCCCCCATTAGCTAAAGTGGTACCTCAGGTTAAGAACAGTTTCAGGTTAAGAACGGACCTCCGGAACAAATTAAGTACTTAACCCGAGGTACCACTTTATTGTACTCTGTTGCATAATCTGTTCCGGAAGTCTGTTTGACTTACGAAACGTTCAAAAACGAAGGATCAAAGGGCTGTCAGCAAGTTCAATGGGGAAAAATAAGAAACACGCCTAGGCAGCCGTTCGACTTCTGAGGCACGTTCGAAAACAGAAGCATTCACTTCTGGTTTTTCAGCATTCGGCTTCCAAAACGTTCGGCAGCTGAGATGTGTGAAAACTGAGGTTTGACTGTATAAATAACTGCCGCCCCCATCGCTCTTGTTATTCCAAGATGCCCAAGGGATCTTGCAGACTGGATTGCAAACTTCCCTTAGGAGACTTCGGGGCAAAAGGGGCTCCCCATCTCCCACGAGTCCATTTCTTCCTCTTCACTTGCTCTTTCAGAGTCAGGAGCTCCCATAAGAACCTCAGAAGAACAGTAGCAGGATCAGGCCCAAGGAGGCCGGCCCGGTCCAGCCTCCTGCCCCCCACAGTGGCCAGCCAAGGGGAAGCCCAAGCGGGATGGCAGAGCAACAGCCAGCTCCCACTCTTGGTGGCGACTATCCTCAGGTAGACTGACTCTGTCCATGGAGGCTCCATATAGCCCACTGCAATGGCCCACCTAGGGACTCGGGTGGTGCTGTGGGTTAAACCACAGAGCCTAGGACTCGCCAATCAGAAGGTCGGCAGTTCGAATCCCTGTGATGGGGTGAGCTCCCGTTGCTCGGTCCCTGCTCCTGCCAACCTAGCAGTTCGAAAGCACATCAAAGTGCAAATAGATAAATAGGTAAATGGCGTGCACTGCTCTGGTTCGCCAGAAGCGGCTTAGTCATGCTTAGTTATCCTGTATACCTGAAAGAGCGTCTCCACTCCCATCGCTCACCCTGGACACTGAAACCCAGCGCCGAGGGCCTTCTGGCGGTTCCCTCATTGCGAGAAGTGAGGTTACAGGGAACCAGGCAGAGGGCCTTCTCGGTGGTGGCACCCGCCCTGTGGAAAGCCCTCTCACCAGATGTGAAGGAAATAAGCAGCTATCTTATCTTTAAAAGACATTTGAAGGCAGGCCTGTTTGGGGAAGCTTTTAATATTTAATGCTGTACTGCTTTTTAACACTCGATTGGGAGCCACCCAGAGTGGCTGGGGAAACTCAGCCAGATGGGCGGGGTATAAATAATAAATTATTATTATTATTATGCTGGCCACATGACCCAGAAGCTGCACGCCGGCTTCCTCAGCCAGTAAAGCGAGATGAGCGCCGCAACCCCAGTATCGGCCACGCCTGGACCTAATGGTCAGGGGTCCCTTGACCTTTATCCTTTAATGGCCCACCTCCTAGTCCAGTGCCCTATTCTCTCCATGGTCAACAAGATGCTGCTCTGCAGGGAATCCTGCATGGTGACTCATCCTGCGTCCAAATGTGATCCAGCCCTGAGTCTTCCCACCCCCGGGAGCAGAAAGAGCGGGCCCCCCAGGTGCGCTTCTGGCTGGGTCCAGAGACCCCCCCCCCACCTCCCAGCCTGCTCTCCGCAGCCAGGAGCAGACGGGTGCCCCCCCCCAGCTGCTCCTCTGAGGCAGCCGCCATCTCGGCAGGCACACCTGAGCCTCACAAATTCTCCTCCCCCTCCCCCCATGCACCTGGAGCACAGGATGGGGGGCCTCCCTGGGGGCCAGACCCAGTTTCCTCGCCGGCTCCTGCCTCTCCAGCTGCCCTGTGAGCATGTGCAGGAAGCGTGGGGAGGGGGCAAGAGACGTTCTTTGGGGTGCCAAGATTGCAGCCTCCCATCCGAAGCAAAATCCCTCCCGGCCCTGGCCGATGGAGGCCATGAACTCCCCACACAGACGGGGATGGGGGAGACGGGTTGAGCTGAGAGGGCAGGGGGTGAAAAGGACAGACCCCCCTCCAGCCCCCCCTCCTTAGGCTCCTGTGGCCGCCACATCCCGGCCTCCAGGGTCTCCCACTTCGAGGCTGAGATAGGAAACCCAATGGCCAAACGGCACCATGGCCCTTTTTGTTTGCACAACTGAATGCCTAGACGCCCCGCGGATTAGCTGATAACGGGACAGCGCAGCAGCAAAAGTGGCCTTTGGTGCCCTGAGACCCCACAAGTCAGCTGACTGGCACTGCAGCAGCACCAGCCGGCCAGGTGGAGATGTTAGTCGCCAAACCCGGTGGCCAGACATCTCTCGCAAAAGGCCGGTTGCCTGTTGCAAAATTCAGTTTCAAACATGGAACACCAGGACAGAAGGACGTGTCTCAAAACTGCCTCCTACCACACAGCCCATCCGGCCGCTCCAGGGTTTAGACAGGGGAGACCCCCCCCAGCCCTGGATGGAGATAATAAGAACCTGAGAAGAGCCTGCTGGATCCGGCCAACTGCCCATCAGGTCCAGCACCCTGTTCTCACAGTGGTCAGCCAGAAACCCACAAGCAGGATCTGAGCCCCAGAGCTCTCTTCCCGCCGGTGGTTTCCAGCAACTCGGATTCAGAAGCATTGGGGCCTCCAGCCATGATGGCCGGTAGCCCTTCATGGCCCTCTCCTCCTCCATGAATTTGTCCAATCCTTTTTTAAAGCCATCCACATTGGTGGCCATCCCTGTCTCCAGTGGCAGAGAGTTCCATAGTTTACAGTGCATGAGGGACTTTCTTTCATCTGCCATGAATCCTGATGCCATTGGGGACTGAGCCAGGGACTTGTCCTTCTCTCCTTCTCCATCCTCAGCTACCTGGAGGGGCTACCTGCCATCTGCCCCCCACCCTCTGCAACCCTCACTTCCAAACTTTATATGAAGACAAGAGTTCAGGACCTTTCCATGACAGAGATCTGACAGCTGGACACTTCTTTCTCCTAGGATGTCTACACAATAGGGAAACTCTACACCTGTTGAATTCCTGCCTGTCCTGCAGCCACCGAAGGCACTGCCCATCCTTTTCACAGAAACTAAACCCTCCGCTTTCTATTGCCCTTGCCTTCCCCCGGAGCAGGAAGAGTGTTTGGGGACATTCTGTAACCTGGCGGCCTTGCGAAGAGGAGCGGCGCCGAAACGCCGGGCTTTTTGGGACTGTACCTCCTCGGAGCCGGAGCCGAAGATGAGCAGGTCGAAGGGGATGGCGGCCACCATGTCAATGAGGAACCAGCCCTTGAAGTAGTGGATGGCGATCTTGGCCGGGTGGCTGACCACCTCCTCGTTGCAGTTGACGTAGGTGGTGCGGAAGTTGATGAGGATGTCGATGATGAACATGATGTCCACGATGAGGTCGACCACGTTGAGGGGGCTGCAGGAGTAGCCGCAGAAGCGGCGCGCCTGCTCCTCCCGGTCGTGCAGCAGGAAGGCGGCCGAGTAGGGCGTGAAGATGGCCGTGTAGATGACCAGCAGCAGGATCAGCCAATCCCAGACCGCCTTGAAGGGGCTGTAGTGCAGGATCGTCCACTTGTGGATGCGGGGCGCCTGCAGCTTGTACTCCGGGAGGACGTCAGCGCCCAGAGACAGGACCTGGGGAGGGAGGGAAGGGACACGGGGGCCATCAGAGAGAGAGGCAGAATCACCCCCCCCCCCCCCGGGAAAGGTGCCCCCCAGTGACCCCAACAGAGTCAGCTTCCATGCCCATCCGTCAGGAACGCTTCGGTTGCCATTCATGCGCCGCAGGGGGTTGGACTGGATGACCTTTGGGGGACCCTTCCAACCCTACAGTTCTGTGATTCTCTCACCAGGCCCTGCTCTCCCGATAAGATGTGACAGAGGCCGTGGCCTGGCTGCAGGGGAGGGGCTGCAGTGGTGATGGATCCAGGCCCCGGGAGGCTGGAACAGCACCCCCCTGCCACACATACTGAGAAGCTGAAGGAGAAAAGACACCAGCTCTGTAAAGAGACCATGACTTGGCTGGTTGGGCAGCCTCATGCCAGGGATCCTTGAGCTGAGATTCCTGCTCTGCCCGGGGGTTGGGCTGGATGGCCCCTGGGGTTCCCTCAAAGCTCTGCAATTCTGCCATCCCTTCTGCCTCCTTCTCCTCACCCCAGGATGGCCTCTGTGGAAAAAGGAGAGGGGTCCCCACACCTAGTCTCCGTGGGCGATGCAGCCGTGGGCCTCAGTCCCCCTTCAAGGAACTGCAGGCTTTGCAAGGGACCCCTAAGGACCATCTAGTCCAACCCGGGAGCTGAAGCTTCGCTGGCAGATTCAGCGCCTCTTTCCTCCTCCTCCTGCCAGCTGTCTCAGGCTAAGGTGGGGAGACACACACCACAAATGGGGGGGGGGAGGGGAGAAAGCCAGCTGCTTGTCCCCCCACCCAGGGAGACCCTGAGCTATTTGTTCCCAGCATGCTTTGCTGCGCCCCCCTTCCCTGCTGCCTCCGATTCCCCAGCCGGCTGCCCCAGGAGCACCTTCTATTTATAACCTTCCTGGCCACCCCATGCCAGGGTGCCCTCCAGACGGGCAGGACAGCTAATTCCTCCTGGCTCTGAAGCGGGGGGGTGTGTGTCAGCAGCTGGAGGGGGGGCAGCAGCTGCACAGCCACCTCTGGCCCCTCTGCCAAAAGTCCCAGGAATGGAGCGTCCTGAAAACGGGCCTTTTGCCCCCGCCCCTCAAGCTGCCACCCCCCCAGGGGCACCTCCCCTGACCCTGGCAGACTCCCCACAAAAGACTCCAGATCATGCTGCTTAGCTAAAGGGTGCTGAGCACCACCCTTGTGATCTTGGGGGGGGGGCAAGGTTGAATTTGGCTCTGGTCACGACATGGTGACAACAAAGCACTCTGCACATCCTCAGGGGAACCTACAAATTCAGTATGGCTGCCTTGACATGGGTGGTTGTCCTACTCAGAGTAGACCCACTGGAAATCATGAGCAGGAGCCTTTGGGGTCGTTGCCCAAAATTCAAAAATGGGTGCTGCTGCTGCATCCCCCCCCCCAACTCCCTTGAACTCTGGCCTGGCTTTGGCTCATGAAATGGGCAGACCACCTGCCACCCAGTTCAAACTGGGTCACTGGTATGTGGAGACTGGCTGGGTTCTTGCCCGCAAGGAGCCCCTCCACAATTTCTGCTCTGGGGAGACCCTTTCCCTGCGCTGCTCTGTCACTTCAGGTGAGCCCAAGACAATCCAAAGACACCCTCCTTGCAACGCTCCCAGTCAGAGCTGGAACACGGGACACAGCAAGAGTGCCTCTGAGCACAGGCAGAGTGTCTTCCTCCCTCTGCAGTGCAATCCACCACACACAACAGCGCCCCCCACTCTGCTAAGAGCAGGGAGAAGCCCTTGTTCAGGGAGACATCAAAGCAGCCCAGAAGCCCCCTAACCTCTCTGGTGGGGAACTGCTAAGACCCCAGTGTCTCTCCAGCCCATCAGCTGGGGACCTCTGTGCTGCTGGGTGCTGGTCTGTTCTCCACTGACTCCCCCCCCACCTGAAGCCCCCTCCCAACCCACAAGGCAGCACCTGCACCCCCATTGGAATGGGATCCCAGCCCAGAGATGTCCTCAGAGTCCTAAACCACAGCAATGTTTTAAAAACGACAAAAAACAGCAAGAAAGTGCCTCTGAGCACACACAGAGTGCCTTTCCCACGTGACGGTGTAACCTCAGAAGACTTACGTAAGCTCAAAGCTCCCCGAGGAAGAATGTGAAACCAAACAGCTTTGCCCCACCTGACCCTCTGCTCCACGAAGCGCCAGAGCGGGTGTCCCCCCAGGCCCCCTTCTGCCCCCCACCAGGAACGAGGAAGGGTTGAAGGTGGATGGGGGGGTCACTCCGCTCCCTTTCATCCTCAGCCCCACACCCAAGCCCCTCTCCCCAGCAAAGCGCAGTGGGATGCTGGGGGACCCTCGCAAATCCACCTTCCTGAACAGCAGCTCCAAGCGGCTTTTGAACTCGGATCCCTTGGCGTCTGGCCACCTCACTCTCCCCTAGCTCAGCCCCAAAGCTGAGTCCATACTGCAGCCAAGAGTGCCTCTGAGCATATTAAGAGTGAGCATCCCTCTATGCAGCCGTATGAACTACAAAAGAGCCTGCTCATAGCTATTTCAAACAGTTTCCCTATTTCAAAGGGAAATTCCCTTATTCCGAATAGGATTCCTCACAAGAAAAGGGAAAAGATGACAGCTATGAGCCTGCTGGATCAGGCCAGTGGGGGACCATTCAGCCCAGCCTCCTGCCCTCCCAGGGGCCCACTAGATGCCCCAATGGGAAAACAGCAAGCAGGATCCAAGCCCAGAGCCCTCTCCACTTCCAGCAGCTGGGATGCAGACGCCATCCTGGCTGGATCCGTCCAACCCTCTAATCTGTATGCTTTACTTGAGATTCCTTCCTTACAGGGGATGGACTAGAGGACCCTCAGGGGTCCCTTCCAACTCTATGGCTCCAAAGCCGCCCACCCCTCTTGTGGGAGGGAGTTCCACCGTTTAACTATTTGCTGCCTGAAGAAGTCCTGCCCCATGCATCCCAGTTTAGTGATAACTCAGCCCCCCAGACCTATTCCTTCCATAAATAAACCAGAGAGGGGACCCCACCCTCCCGCTTCTGCCCCACGGAGGACAAATGGAGACCCTCCCCTCCTCCCCCCCCGGGGGAAAGCGCCTACCTTGTCTCCCTGCTCCCCATCCTGGGCCCTGGCTCTGGCGTGGGCGCCGCTGCCGCTGTCCAGGCACAGGCAGGTGCCACACAGGGAAGCCCCAGGCATGGGGGGCGCTCCGGGCTGGGGGGCAGCGGTGGCGGTGGCAGAGGGGCCCGAGAAATCCTGGAGCAGCTGCAGGAGGGAAGCCAGCATCCTCTCGCGAAGGCACTGCTGCCCGCATGGTGCTCAGCCCCAGCTGCGTGCCCGGTGGGGGGCACCCAGAGGGCAGGGGGCGGGCAACCCTCTGGTGCCTGGGGCGCTGGGCATGCTGCCGGCCTGAGGAGGAGCCCCTTGCGGAGGGGGTGCAGGGAGCGGGCAGAGCAGCCACCCAGAGCGGCTGCCAGGCTCGGATGTTGGGGAGGCGGGCAAGGCGGCAGCGAGAGAGAGAGGCAGGCAGGCAGGCTGGAAAATTATTGGGGCGGAAATTTTACCCAGCCTGCCCTGCTCTCTGTCTCCCAGCGCCAGAAGGAGCCAGGCTGGTCAGCCTTCCCAGCCGTTAACCCTTCGCCAGGGCGGACGGGTTGGTAGATGCCCCCCTGGCACTGCCAAGGCACCGGAGAAGCCTGGCCCCCGGGGGGAGAGGAGGGTGGTGGCAGCCCTGGCAGCTGCGTGGGCATCCTCTCTCCCCTCCCCAAAACAGGCCCCCTTGGCGGGGCAGTAGAAAGCCCTCCCCACCAGGCAAGACATGCCAAGCCTCGCTCCCCACCCACCTTGCGTGTGTTTGCGCACAGTTATTTTGGTACCAGACAGGCTGGCGTGTGTGTGAAAGAGTTCTAATGCTAAGGGGTGGGGGGAGACACACAAAAAAGATTTTTCAGCAGGGCTTTCAGGAGCTGAGCAGGCCACAAAGAGCGCCCCCCCCCTGCAGAAATGTGATGTCGTTTGATTGCTCAAGCAAGCGAATCAAGGTATATCCTGTAGGGGAAGGAATTTGCCTCCCCACCTCCTGGGGGAAAAGTCCCTCCTAACTATAGAATCATAAGAGTTGTGGGAAGGGGGCCTGGGGGTCAGCTAGCCCAACCCCCTGAAGGGCAGGAATCGCAGCCGAAGAACCCCAGCTGACCTAATGAAGGAGACGCCACCGCCTTCTGAAATGAGAGACTCATCAAATGATATAACTGTTGACTGGGAAGGTTCCCCCAAGGGCCATCTAGTCGTGTCCCCCCCCCCCCCCCATTGCAGGAACTGCAGCTAAACGATCAGACACACACACACACACACACACACACACACACACACACACACACTCATCCCCTTCCCAAGTGAGTCAAACTGCTCTTTCCATCAGAAACAGGATCTGCAGCTGGCCTACCTGGCAGGCTGGATGTACAAAGGAAGCTCTCCACCCCAAAGGTACTTTGCACATCAAAAGTGCTCTGAGCATGCTTGTTGCTGCTTCTTTAGCTTTCATGCACAGTGGTACCTCGGGTTACAGACGCTTCAGGCTACAGACTCCGCTAACCCAGAAATAGTACCTCGGGTTTAAGAACTTTGTTTCAGGATGAGAACAGAAATCGTGCTCTGGCGGCATGGCGGCAGCAGGAGGCCCCATTAGCTAAAGTGGTGCTTCAGGTTAAGAACAGTTTCAGGTTAAGAACGGACCTCCGGAACGAATTAAGTACTTTACCCGAGGTACCACTGTATATTTTAATAAGGTTGTTGTTGTTGGCATTCTGACTCAACCTCAGGAAGGACTTGCCAGCAGGAACTGCTGCTCAACGGTGGGATGGAAGGTTGGAGGTTGGATGGCAGCCTGTCATGGAGGCTTTCAATGAGATTCCTGCACTGAGAGGGTTGGACTGGATGGCCACCAGGGGTCCCACCCAACTCTACGATTCTATGATCCATCTGCCTCCAGAGACAATGGAGTGCGCTTCCAGGGGTGAAGCCAAACCGCTGTGTGAGCAGCCAAGAGTGACCTTCCTGGGCGCAAGGCTGGGCCGTGTGCGTGGGGGTCCCGGGATGCCCAGATGACAAGACCCCCATTCTCAGCCTCGCTGATGTGGCCCAAAGGAAAGGTGAGCCAGGCGTGGGACTCTGGATTTCTGTAGGGCTTTCTGGTGAGCCTTCTCTTCTCCCCCCAGGACAGTGGAGGTTCAGGATCAGAGTTTTCTCTAACTGAGATGGGCTCCCTTCCCATCTGCCCCTGATATTTTAACACTTGAGTTTATAGGTAGTTAACAGTTTAGTGTTGTTACTTTATTCTGCAAGACACTTTGGAATCCTTGGACAGAAAGTGACCCCTAAATGGTTTTAATAAGCAAATAATAAATAGAGGAACGGATGGGTGGAACATCGTGGTTCCTGCTTCCGCATGCTCAGGTCTGCTTTCAGCAGAAGGGAAACTGAGGCAGGAGGGGCAGCAGGTGCCAAGGAGGAGGATGTGGAAGGGTGCCTTGTTGTTATTATATTTATATACCAGCTTTATTTTTGAATTCTGGTGCTGAAGGAGACTCTTGAGAGTCCCATGGACTGCAAGAAGATCAAACCTCTCCATTCTGAAGGAAATCAGCCCTGAGTGCTCACTGGAAGGACAGATCCTGAAGCTGAGGCTCCCAAGACTTTGGCCACCTCATGAGAAGAGAAGACTCCCTGGAAAAGACCCTGATGTGGGGAAAGATGGAGGGCACAAGGAGAAGGGGACGACAGAGGACGAGATGGTGGGACAGTGTTCTCAAAGCTACCAGCATGAGTTTGACCAAACTGCGGGAGGCAGTAGAAGACAGGAGGGCCTGGCGTGCTCTGGTCCAGGGGGTCACCAAGAGGCGGACATGACTAAATAACTAAACAACAACAACAAATAGAGGAACGGATGGGTGGAACAGCGTGGTACCTGCTTCCGCATGCTCAGGTCTGCTTTCAGCAGCAGGGAAACTGAGGCAGGAGGGGTGGCAGGTGCCAAGGAGGAGGATGTGGAAGGGTGCCTTGTTGTTGTTGTTATTATTATTTATCTTTATATACTACCTTTATCTTCAAAGGATCTCCAAGGGGTCACATGGCTGCCCTCCTCCCCATTCCACCCTCACAACAACCCTAAGAGATGGCAACTGACTCCAAGGTCACCCCCTGGGGATTCAAACCCTCCTCTCCCAGGTCCCAGCCCAGCACTCTAACCATTAGGCCCCCCTGGCAGTGCCTGGTTGGGGGAGACTGGCCTGTGGGCTTGGCCGAGGGGGTGGGTCCTGTGGGTCTCAGCCCCCCTGCCATGCTGCGGACCCCGTGGGTTGCTTTCTAGACCTATCATTTTTATCAAATCTCCAAAAAAATTCCAAAACATTGTTGTGTACAATTTTCCTTCTTCTTGACTTCCCAGACCTCCTTTCCTGATGTTTATTTTAAACTTCTTTTTATGAGCAGCCTTACAGCACATATGCTTTTATTATCTGAACTTTGCTGTCATTAGTTCTTTCGAAAACCCACGGCTTATATTCCAAATCCAATGGGATTGCGTTCAAATAGTCTGATCCGGACGCGATACTTTTCCAAGAGGGCACTTTCGAAAGCCTCCCATGAATAAATAAGTTTTCCTGAGTGTGCGAGGAACGGCTGGCAGAGAAATGGTGAAAATGGCCGGGCTGGCCCTGCCTCCTCTTCTCATCTGGGCTGGCCCGTTACGAAGAAACCCACAAGCAGGATCCGACCCCCAGAGCCACCCTCCCCTTATCCCGGCTGGCTGAGAGCCACTGAGGGGGAAGGTAAGACTAAGGAGAGCCTTGCTGGCTCAGGCTCACAGCTGGGCCCTTGGCTCAACGCAGCAGATTCTTACAGAACCATAGTTTTGGAAGGGACCCCAGGGGTCATCCAGACCAACCCCCTGCAAGGCATCCAGGGCCGATGGCCATCCAGCCTCTGCTCAAAACCCGCAAGGAAGGAGCGTCCACCCCGTCCACCCTGCACCGGAACAGCTCTTGCGGCCTGAAGCCTCTTCCCGATGTTCTTAATGGCTTGCCGGTGGTTCTTCCGAGGTTCTTAATGGCTCCCCAAGCCCATCATCCTCTTCTCGCAGAGGCCAGCCAGAGGCCCCGTCCGGGAAGCAGCCACAGGAACAACCCTCCCCTCCTGCGGTTTCCAGAAGAGCCTAAGTACAGTGGTCGCTCGGGTTGCGATTCGGCGCTTCTGCGCATGCGCAAAGTGTGATCGCTGAAACCCAGAAGTAACCCGTTCCAGTACTTCGGGATTTCGGCAGTCCGCCACCCCAAAAAACACACCCTGAAATGTCTGTAACCCGAGGTGTGACAGGACCCCCTGAAGAACCGGCTGGATGGGGTCAGCAGTGGGTCCTTTTAGTCCGGCATCCTGTTCTCACAGTGCCAAGCGGATCCTTTTGAGAAGCCTCCAAGCAGGATCCAAGCATGAGAGCCACACTCTCCCCGCCTGCGGTTTCCAGCCACCACCATCCAGAAGCAGAGTAGAGCCATCCTGGCTAGCAGGCCTTGAAAGCCGCCTCCTCACCCATGAACTTAAAATCATGGAATTGTAGCGTTGGGCAGGACCCCAAAGGTCATCCAGCCCAACCCCCTGCAATGCAGGAATCTTCTTGAACCCTCTTTCCAATCCATCCAGGTTGCTGGCCCTCACTGCCTCCTGTGGCAGGGAGTTCCATAGTTAAACTCAGAGGGAAGGAGGGCTTTCTTTTATTGGTGCTGGATTTTCTCACGTTCAGTTTCATGGAGTGTCCACAAAATGTGGTCTGATGAGGGAGGGGCTGGTCTTGGCACATTCACCCCCTCCAGTCAGTCTAAAACAGCCTTTCTCAACCTGTGGGTCCCCAGATGTTGTTGAACTACAACTCCCATCACCCCTAGCTAGCAAGGCCAGAGCTCAGGGACGATGGGAGTTGTAGTCCAACCACATCTGGGGACCCACAGGTGGAGAACCGCTGGTCTAAAAGGATGCAGGAACAAGGGGGGCAGGCATGGGGGTGTGGAGCGAGGCCCCCTTGGTTCTCCAGGGTTTCAGGCGGGGGGGGGGGTCATGAGAGGCCCCCCACACACCCAGATCTTTTCTCAGGGGTGTGGGGCCCACTTGTAGGATGAAGCTGGGGGCCCCTCTTGGTAAGGGGGGGGGGTCCTTTCCTGGGCTGAGCTGCCTCTTTAAGGGCTGCCAAAATGTTCCCTGTCTGCTCCAGTTCCATTTTTAGCGAGGGAGGGGGGCAGAGGTCCAAGGGGGAGGGGGCCACCCAGGCTGAGGAGAGATGCGCTAAAATTAACTGGCCTCCTTTGGGCACCAAATTGGGACAAAATATTGGCCTTTGCTGGGAAAGCAAGGCAAAGCTGGACAGGGGGGATGTGGGGGGGGAGGGGGGAGGAAGGAGCAATCTTTCCTCCCTCCCCACAAGAGAGACAAAGGGAGAGGGGGGAGCCATGACTGTGTGTGTGTGTGATGCATCTCTTTTACCAGGTCTTCCACCTAACTCATTTTTGGATATGGCCTTTTTTTTGGGGGGGTCCCTCCAGAGCCCCCTCCAGACCGGAAGGCAGCTCAGAGAGGGGTCAGCACCTCCAGGCATCTTAGCAGGGGGCTCTGCTTTGCTATGGCTGGGTGTATTTTTTGGGAGGGGCATGTTCCTTGAAAGAAGGTTCTCTGAATCAAACTCACTCACAGAAGGTTTGCAGGACACCCCCCTTACCCCCCAAACAACCTGGCAGAGTCCAGTTCACCAGGTCTCTTTATCCATGGCTTAGAGACAGCCCCCCCCCCGCAGATTCAGGTTGCCCACTCCAGAGTCTCCCCCCCCCCCAATACAATCAAAGAAGCACAGGTTTGTCGAGTTGGAAGGGCCCCCCAGGGCTCATCCATTCCAACCCCTGCAGCGCAGGAACTGCAGTTGAAGAATCCCTGACAGGGGGATCTGCCATTGGACAGGATTCAGCAGCCTGGAAAAAAGCGCCAGCTGTATTTGATTAAAAATGCACATTTCCAGACCCCAAGGCACCGTTGGGTATTCTTGCTGCAGAATTCCTGATCAATTAATTAGGAATATCTTGATGGGGGGGCGGGGAGCTTTTGGACAGTCGAAGGGGCGCCCTGGGAAGGCCGTCTCTCTATCCGGGGGGCTGGGCTAGATGACCCTTGCCAGCCCCTCTACGACTCTACGGCTGATTTCCTGAGTGCCTGAGCCAGGGAGATGGCAGGAAGATGGAGGAATGCAGGAGTTGCAAAACGTACTTGTGGGTGGCACAAAATTGGCACTAACCCGATCTAGCCCTCCCTGAGAATATGAGGATTGGAACGGCATCCATCCTCTGGAACCCCTTGAACCTGCAGCCTTGGTCAGGCTCCCCCTGGCGACACGGGGCTCCTCTTCCCATTTTACAGAAGTGGAGACTGAGGGCGGCTGCCTTGCCCAGGGGGGTTCAGGGGGGGTCCTTGGCACGGCTTGCACCAGGGGAACAGACTTCCAAGGAGCTCATTCGCCTGCTTCCTGAACATGCAGGCCTATCGCCAGCTCACCAGAGGAACTGAAACAGACCAGCTGGCTGTGCTAAAGTCTTTCTGACAGACCCTCTTGATCAGTGGGGCTGGGTCCTTCTTGGGGGTTCCACTGACCCCTGGGTGGTGGCCTGGGAGGGGCCATTCTCCGTGGGATCCCCCCCCCCAGGGCATCGTTCACTTCCACTGCATTGCTTCCTCTGTGCTGAAGAGGCTCCACTAAACCCAGTGCTCCCCCCCCCCAAAAAAATGTTGAGAGATACTCTCATTTTCCTACTCATATTGAAATACTGCCCCTCAGTGAGGCCAAACTTAGATTCATAAATTGTTTAGGGGTATGAGTACCCCAGCGTCCCCCCAGGAAAAAACCACAGTCCGTACCTGACATTTAGCACCTGAAATTGAAATATATATAGGGGGGGGGGACTTGGCCTGGTTTGGAAACTGAGGGCAGTCAAAATGACCCACACTTGGGGGGGGGCTCCTTTGAACAAGCCCCCTGGCGTCCTCTGCCCTCTTTCTGCCTGATTCTGTTGCTCCTTGTCTGCTGTGGGCACAGCAAAACTTTATTAATTTCTTACATTTCACAAGGGGGTTGGACTAGATAGCCCCTGGGGGTCCCTGCAGGGAGCTCAAGGTGGCCAGTGTGTTCCTGCTTCCTCCCTTATCCTTACAACAACCCTGTGAGGTAGGTTAGGCGGTGAGGCAGCGACTGCCCCTGCCAAGGCCACCCATGGCTGAGTGGGGACTTGAGCCTAGTGCTCTAACCACTAGGCAACACTGCCTCTCTGTTGAATTGCCCCACAGCTGAACATAGGAAGGAAGGGGAGAAGATGAGGGGGCAGGGCAAGGGCAGGGGCACAGCATGGTCTTTTCCGGAGTCTCCTCCCACCCCCAAGCAAGCTGCCCCCCATTTCTTGCCCCCCAGCCTGTGCCCCTGGCCTCACAGGGCTGGTCAAGTGGGGCCTTTGCCCTCTTCGTAACATTGGGGGTGGCACAGAGCTCAGCTCCGGAACCCGCTTTCCATGCAAGGGCTTGACTCGGGAAGAAGAGAATGCCTCTGAGTGCGAGCAGAGTGAGAAAGCCTAGAGCTGCACCCCAGTGAGGCCTCTTGAATTCAGCTGCAATGGTTGGTGGAGCACCAGGGAGAAAGGGAACAGAGGACTGCCTCTGCCTGCCCATCCCAGGGCACAGAGTTCAACTACGGAACTCCCTGCCACAGGAGGCAGTGATGGCGACCAAGCCGGCTGGCTTTAAAAGAGGATTGGGCAAAATCCTGGAAGGCAGGCCGGCTGTGCAAAGTGCTTCCTTCTGCTTGCGCCTTTCACTCCTGGATTCACAGTTCAGGCAAAGCAGCAGCAGGGGGCGTGCTGGAGCCTTTCTCGAACCCAGAGCCTGCGGGTGACAGAAGGGGGGTTTCCTAAGGGGCTGGAGGGCTACCTGGCTAGGCTGGGGGGCAGCACCCCACACTCCCAGCGCCCCCCAAGGAGGGCTTTGGCCGCAGGGCTCCCCAGGGGAGAAGAGAGGGAAAGCCAAGGACTGAGCTCTGAGGAAATCAGTGAGAGAGACAGTGTGGTGTAGGGGCTAGAGTCATGGACTAGGTCCTGGGAGACCAGGGTTCGAATTCCGCCTCTCAGCCATGAAGATCCCTGGGTGTGACCTGCAGCCAGTCACTGCCTCTCAGACTATTATTATTATTATTATTATTATTATTATTATTATTATTATATTAGCCTATACGAAAGCATTCCTCTTCAGCCAGACCTTTGGCTGAGCAACAGCCTATGTCCTTTTCAATGTCTTTGTAAGAGGGGGAAGTTACGGGGTTTTTTTGTTCTTGTTTTTATCGTGTCCTTTGGGGTTTCATTCTGTGTTTTTGTGCTGTGGAGCACCCTGAAAACTCCGGGTGAAAATTTAATAAATAACACCCATAATAAATTGTGGGGATTTAAATGGGGGGCGGGGAGACCTCCTTGCAGAACAAAGCGGGAGACACAGGAACTGGACGGACACACACACACACACACACACACACACACACACATTAAGGAAATGAAACTGCTTCTCCAGGAGCACTTTTCGGACCTGGGGAGGGGGGTCTTTGCCTTGTGCAATGTGCCAAATCCCGAGTGGGGGGCATCTTGAAGAGGTTTGCCTGGACACATGCAAACCTCACAGAGCTTGAACTGGTTCCAACTTCAAGGTGGGAGATGGAGGGCTGGGGGCAACACCGTCTCTTCTCACCAGCCCCTCTGTCCTGCTCCTGGCCTAGGGGGCAGAGTCCACATGGGAGCAGACCAGACCCAGACCCTCCCCACACCCCGCCTCTTGCAGAAAGACAGAACCATAGACTTGGGAGGGACCCCAAGCGGCCATCTAGACCCAGCAAGGCAGGAATGGCAGTTGGCAAATCCCTGACCGCTGGCCAATGGACCTCTGTTTAAAGCTCTCCCACAAAGGAGACTCCACTGAGAGACCGAGTCCGAGGCCCCACAAGGCAGGAATCGCATCCCAGGCTCTGCTTGGAAACCTCCAAGGAAGGAGAGCTGAACCTAAGAGCAGGGGTCCAGCTGGGACCCCAACAACAACAACTAATAATAATAATAATAATAATTTATTATTTATACCCCGCCCATCTGGCTGGGCTTCCCCAGCCACTCTGGGTGGCTTCCAACAAAGTATTAAAATACAGTGATAGCTCAGGTTAAGTACTTAATTCATTCCGGAGGTCCGTTCTTAACCTGAAACTGTTCTTGACCTGAAGCACCACTTTAGCTAATGGGGCCTCCTGCTGCCGCTGTGCCGCCAGAGCACAATTTCTGTTCTCATCCTGAAGCAAAGTTCTTAACCCGAGGTACTATTTCTGGGTTAGTGGAGTCTTTAACCTGAAGTGTATGTAACCTGAAGCCTATGTAACCCGAGGTACCACTGTACAAGTAACACATCAAACATTAAAAGCTTCCCTAAAGAGGGCTGCCTTCAGATGTCTTCTAAAAGTTTGGTAGTTGTTCTTCTCTTTGACATCTGGTGGGAGGGCGTTCCACAGGGCGGGCGCCACCACCGAGAAGGCCCTCTGCCTGGTTCCCTGTAACTTGGCTTCTCGCAGTGAGGGAACCGCCAGAAGGCCCTCGGCGCTGGACCTCAGTGTCCGGGCAGAACAATGGAGGTGGAGACGCTCCTTCAAGTGTACAGGGCCGAGGCCATTTAGGGCTTTCAAGGTCAGCACCAACACTTTGAATTATACTCGGAAACATCCTGGGAGCCAATGTAGGTCTTTCAAGACCGGTGTTCTATGGTCTCGGCGGCCGCTCCCAGTCACTGCCTCATTCTGGATTAGTTGTAGTTTCTGGGTCACAAGCAAGCAAGCAAAGAAATCTCTGGAAAGATCTCAAGGGCCAGAGTTCCGTGGCAGAACACCTGCTTGGCATGCAGAAGGGCCCTGGTTCAACCCCAGGTAGGGCTGGGAGAGAGACCCCTGTCCAAAACCCAGGAGAGCCATTGTTGCCGGTCAGCGTAGGTGATGCTGGACTGGCCTGGCCCCAGAGCCGGACTCGGGAGAAGGCAGCTTCCTGCGCCCCTAATTCTGAGCAGACATTTTTACGGCTATTTTTTGCTATTACGATGTTCCCAAACCAAAGTTAGTCCCGAAGTGGCTCCCAGTCAAAGGGTCCCCAAACCGCAAGGACAAGTGTCCTGCCTCTCCAGACGTCTAGGGCCACCACTTGCAACAGCTGTGCTCCAGATGTGGACCTGGCCGGGACGGGCGGAAACTGTTGCCCAAAGCATCTGGAAGCCACCAGGTGGGGGGCGGCTACCATCAAACCCCCACAGCAAAATGCCTAGCCTACTGGCAGCACACAAATTAAGTACATATTTTTTTATTAAAAAAAATCTTGGAATTGTAGGTTTGCAAAGGACCCCCAAGGGCCATCTAGTCCAACCCCCTGTGATCTAAAGCTTAACAGAGCTATTGGAAATGTAAAGAGACTGAAGGCACATTCTTTCACCTTTGGTGGACGTGCCCAAGGATTAAGACTTTCTGGGAAATGATCTACAATGAAATGAAAAAGGTATTTAAATATACTTTTCTGAAGAAACCAGAGGCCTTTCTCCTGGGCATGGTTGGCCAATTGGTGTCAAAGAAGGATAGAACTTTATGTATGCAACAACAGCAGCAAGAATACTCATCGCGAAGTATTGGAAGACACAAGATTTACCCACCCGGGAAGAATGGCAGATGAAGGTGATGGACTACATGGAACTGGCGGAAATGACTGGCAGAATCCGAGACCAGGGAGAAGAGTCGGTGGAAGAAGATTGGAAGACATTTAAAGTTTATTTACAGAAACATTGTAAAATTAAGGAATGTTAGAAGGAGGCTGGAATAAGTTATGTGGCTTTAGCGGAAATATTATAAAGGATTAAGTAAAAATAGATTGTTAATGGATGAAAGGAGGAAAGGTAAAGTTACATTATATTAAGATAAATTATAGGATAAAAATTGGGAAAGATGGAAAGGATTTGCTGAAATAGCTAACCGAAATAGAATACAAAAAAAGGGAGGTGTGAGGAGGTCAAGGAAACAAGCAAATGAAAGATAAGTTATGGGAAGGTTTGTTGTGTTTTTTAATTGTTTCTATTTTTCTGTTTTTTATAATTTATTTTTTTTCTATTCTCTTCTTTCTTTATTGTGATGTGTTGTTAAGTTTTTGTTTAATTTGGAATTATCTCTTTCCCCTTTTGTAACATTTAAAACTTTAATAAAAATTAATTTTGTAAAAAAATAAAGCTTAACAGAGCTATATTAGGAGCAGCATAAGCATCAAGCAGGTCCTCACACCATCAGTCTCCCTCCCTCCACAAAATGTATCACAGTACAGCAATGTAGATAGAGCCATGTTGGGAGGGGGCACTTTTTCAGCCCCCTCCCCAGTAACTGCTCCCGCCGTTCCCCACTAAAGCAGCTGCTTGGTCATGTCCAAAAGATGAATGTCGGCCTCCCTGCAAGATGGTAGCCCCCGGGAAAGGAAAGGAAGAGAGACACTAAGGAGGAGGGGAACCAAGACTCCCCCCCACAAAAAAAGGTTTAGCAACACTGCATGGTGATGTGTGTGTGGGATTCATCGCCAGCCATGGGGGGCTAAAAGGAACTTTAATGCACAGTCTCTCTGCTTCCCCTTCCAGTTTGCACGCACTGACACTAAAGGCAACATTCAGCAAATCTCTGCTCAGAGTAGACCCATTTAAATTAATGACCATAATGAAGAGAGGTCCATTGGTTTCAATGTACCTACACTGAGTAGGATGTAGCTGAACAGCACCCAAAGAGTCCGGGATGGTCTCGGAATACATGCCTCACTTCTGCAACAAAACAGCGCCAACGTCCCTCCTCTGTTTTTCATGGCGGGGGGGGGAGCGGTATTTGAAGCCCCCTCCCCACCCTCATGGCATGTCCACTAACAAGACACTAATAATAACAAGGCAGTAATAAATAATACCAATCAGTAATGATGAGGTAGTAATAAGACTTTCTGCTCCAGAGAATGACCTGCCCAGCTGCCCTCTCCGAAAGCCTTCATCCTGAACCCCCAAACTCTTCACTCCCCCTTTCCTCTGCAACCCCAAAGCACTTCTTCTGCCTGGGGGGGCAGCAGGGGTCCCCTCACCCAGCCCCCTCCACGCGCATAGGGATCTATGGCTCCCTGTGGCATTGGCCGGCTGGGTCTCGCATCACTGAGTGTCCAGCTGGTGTCACATAAATATTTGGGAGCAACAGTTGGATGCAGATCAGGAAAGGGCAGGCCAGGGCCAGGGTGTCTGCAGAAGACCCGGCAAAATTCGCTTCTGGTGCCCTGAAGACCCTCCTTCTGGGTGTCCCCCCCCCAAAGTGCAGGGGTTCGGGCAAAGAACAGCACAGGGGACTCCCCTCCCTGCCAACCCATAACTCGCCAGAACTTCATGAGCCCCACACCACCTCCCCCCGGAGCCTCTGAGCGCGTGCAGAGTGCTCTCCCCGCCCTACTCCTATCCTCGGGAGAACCAGAGCCCCTCCCCTCTGGAAAGCCCCCTGGCGGGCTGCCCGTCCCGCCCCCACAGCCCCCTACCTCCTGCGCCACCAGGCTGGAGATGCGCACGGCCCGGCGCACTCGGGCGTTCTTGCCCTCCGGCTGCCCGACGCCGCTGTCCTTCCTGCCCTGAGACATGCCCGCTGCAGCTACGATCCTGGCTCCGGCATGGGGCTCAGGGGGAGGGCGCTGGGGGGGTCTGGCCGCCGCCCCCCTCGCTGCCGTGGGGGGTGGCGAGGAGGGCGAGAGGGAGGCAGCCACGCACCTCACCAGCCGAGGCTGGGCAGATGGGAGCAGATGCCAGGGTCTCTCCCTCCCTCCCTCCTTGGCCCACCCACGGGGAGGCCCCGGCTGGCCTCCGCCCACTCACTGCCAGCCTCCCCCCCCGTCCGTCCCCCCCCCCGGGCTCCTCCTTGCTCTCAGAGCATCCTCACACCCAGCTCTGCTCCAAGGAGGGGAGAGTCCATCTGCTCCGGCGGCAATGAGCATTTGGAGAGGGAGAGGGAGCGGGAGCGCGCACCCAGCCCCCAACTGGGAGATCTGTGCTGGGGAGGGGGCTCCTTAAGGCATACCCTCCCCATCCCTCCTCTCGATTCCCCGGCTCCTGAATCAGTCCGCTCCGCAGCCCTGACTGGCTCCCGGGGTGGGGAAACTGAGGCACAAGGCGGGAGCACCCCGCCCTCCCCGCTGTGGGCAGCTCTCCCCTATTCTCCAGAGGCACCTCCGGCCCCCGAGATCCTTCCCCGCTCCCGCTGCGCGGTCCAGTCCGCGGCCGGGGGGGCGCACCTCGGCCGGGCCCCCTTCTGCGGCACGGGGGTCACCTTGGAGCGCGCCGGGAGAGAGAGGCGCTGCGGGCTTCCGATGCGGCTGCTTGGCGAGACACCCCCAGCCCCCAACTCTCCCTCCCTCCAGCCGGGACTTATGGGGCCATAAAGTCGGAGAGGGCGCGTGCGCAAGCAGCCCCCGCCCCACGGAAGAGGGGCTTCGCTCCAGCCCTGACCAAGGGAGGCAGGAAGAAGACCATCCATCCATCATCCGCGCGGCCTCGCCACATCCCTAGGGGGCGCGCACCAGCAGCCCCACATCTGGGGCCAGGCTCGCCTCAACCCCGGCTGGATCGTAGCGCAGCCCCGTCGGAGGAAGCAGCCTCACAGCACCAAGTTGTTCTGCACTGTCCGCACACGGGCCGGCAGCAGCCCGCGTTCTCCCCTGGGTCGGGCGTCGCTCTGCCTCAACCCTTTCCGGAGACGCCGGGGGGGGGGCCCTGAAGCTGCCCCCTTCGTCCCGCGGAGAAATAAAGGAAGGCTCCAGCCCTCCTTGTTCCTCTTTCAAACAACTCAGCCGGTGCTCAGGGGCTCTTAGGGGAGTCAGAAACTGGACTTTCCCAGCCTTCCCTGGAGTCTGGAGATGCCAGTGGGGGCTCTGGGGGGGGGACCTTCTGCATGTCAGGCCCCGGGATGCCCCCCCTCCCGGCTCCCACCCACCCACTATATGCACTTCGATTAAGCAAGGACAGAGGGAGGCAAAGGCTGTCTGGAGGGGTTTAGGAGCCTGGAGAGACGCCCTGGGGCAGGGGAGGCGAGGAGGGGGCTTGTTAAGCCCCTCTCCCCTCCAACGTGCTGTCCTCATTGCTACTGCTCCACACGGAAGTGGCACAAAATCATAGGACACCCCAAAGGCCATCTAGACCACCCCCTGCAATCAGTGCTGTAGCGTGGGGGGTGCAGGGGGCCCGGCCGCACCGGGCACAACATCTGGGGGTTAGGGTTAGGGGGCGCAAATCCACGGGTTAGGGGGCGCAAATTACTTGCCTTGCCCCAGGTGCAGACAACCCATGCTACACCACTGCTTGCAATGCAGGAGTGACTGGCCAAGGCTGAATAATTCCTGACAAAGCTCTGGCCACCCAACCTCTCCTTAAAAACCTCCAGTGAACCTTCTAGCCGTAGAACCGTGGACTTGGAAGGGACACCCCAAAGGCCATCTAGTCCAACCCCCTGCAACACAGGCATTGCAGCCACAAGGAATGACGTGGTGCCTTTCCCATCTCAGTCGCCGCCCACCTGGAACCAGGCCGGAGACCCTTCAGAATCAGGGAAGAGCCTCGAGGCCCAGGCCTGCCTCCGTGGGGCAGGGGGCACCTGGAGCGGAAACTCGGCTCTGCCCCGCATCCTCTTCTCACAGGGGCTGAAGGCCTCCAAGAACCCAGTAGCCCAGATAGACTGCCTCTGGGCCTGGAGGCTCCATAAGAGCCTAAGGAGAGCCAATGGCCTGCCCAGTCCAGTCTTCTCTTGTCAGCGGCGCCAAGCAGGTGCCCATTGTGGGCATCATCTCCCTTCCTGTGGCTTCCATCATTTGTGGGAGGGAGTTCCACGGTTTAACTCCACGTTGCATGAAGTACCGTATCTTTTGCTCTATAAGACTCACTTTTTCCCTCCTAAAAAGTAAGGGGAAATGTGTGTGTGTGTCTTAATGAGCGAATGCAGGCTGCACAGCTATCCCAGAAGCCAGAACAGCAATCCCTCTTGCTGTTCTGGCTTCTGGGATTCAGAATATTTTTTTTCTTGTTTTCCTCCTCCAAAAACTAGGTGCATCTTATGGTCTGGTGCGTCTTACAGAGCAGAAAATACAGCACGTCTTCCTTTCCTCTGTCCTGGATCTCCTGGCATTCAGCTTCCCAGGATGTTCAGGACTTTGGAGAGAGGGAGGGAAACGCTTCTCTCTCTGCTTCCTCCACGCCAGGCCTCATCTGAAAACCCCTCAATCAAATCCCCCTTAATCACCTTTTCCCAAATGTGCCAACCTTATTCAGAGGGGAGATGCTTTAATTACCAGCCTGTTCCTCTCTCTCTGCCCATCCTGAGTGCAGGTACTCAGGGGAGCTGAGCCCGCCAGGCCCTGGCAGGATGCCAGCCTCATCAGGCCAATGTGCACACAGCTCTTGATGGACCCATCGCTGGCTGCCGCGAGGGGGGGCGACGGACGCACACTTTGGCAAGCGCACCACAGCCCCTCCCCACCACAGGGCGCAAGGAAGTGGCCTCATTCTGTCTGGACAAGTTCTGCAGGGGCGGGGCAGGAGAGCCAGGACCCTGGGAGGGGCCAGAGGAAGGGTGCTGGGGGGCGGCTGGGGGGGGCGAGGGAGAGAGATGGCCATTGAGCTTCTGATGGGATTTTGCATCCTCTCACTCACAGCCCTCTTATGGGGGGGGCAGGTTCCTCCTCCTCTTTGCCCTTATCAGTGTGGAAGTGGTTGGGGCAATCCAGCCAGATGGGTGGGGTAAATAATAATAATAATAATAATAATAATAATAATAATAATAATAATAATAATAGTGTGAGGTGGGCAACTTTCCCCTAAGTGTTTTCATTGTTTATTAGTTACAACTATTATTGTATTTATTCATTACCTGCCCCAAGTCCCAGGCCAGGTTCCAGCATTAAAAAGGGTTTCAAATGGCAGGCAGAATTAGGGCAACACGAGCCGTAGGGGCCCGTAGATCAGTGGTTAGAGCGTCTCCTTTGCATGCAAGATCTTGGGTTTGACTCCTTATGTCTTAGGGCAGGGGTCGGCAAGGCTTACCGACCATGGGCTGGATCACTCCCACAGAGATCGTCCGTGGGCCACACTGGCACAGCACAACACTGGAAATCGTGTCTGCGTATGTCCACGGCACCAGAAATCACTTCTGCGCATGCCCAGATGCTGAAAGTCGCACCTGTGCAGAAGCGATTTTCGGCATCTGAGCATGCACAGAAGTGATTTCTGGTATCTGTGTGTGCGCAGACACGATTTTCGGCACTGCTCGGCGCGTCCCCATGATCAAACCTCTCCGTTCTGAAGGAAATCAGCCCTGAGGGCTCACTGGAAGGACAGATCCTGAAGCTGAGGCTCCAAGACTTTGGCCACCTCATGAGAAGAGAAGACTCCCTGGAAAAGACCCTGATGTTGGGAAAGATGGAGGGCACAAGGAGAAGGGGACGACAGAGGACCAGATGGTGGGACAATGTTCTCGAAGCTACAAACATGAGGGCGGCAGTGGAAGACAGGAGGGCCTGGCGTGCTCTGGTCCAGGGGGTCACCAAGAGGTGGACATGACTAAATGACTAAATAACAACGAAACCTTGAGTCTGAATGGGACTAAATTCCCCACCCCACCCCCCAGCACAGAAACTGCCCCCAGCTGCTTCCCAGCACCTCGGATCGGATCCGTGCGCCGATTCACAGCCCAGAGGAGGAGGAGCCCCATCTGCAGAGAAGCTTGAGCCAAGCTCCGTCCGGCTCTCTGGGTCACTTGCTTCAAGCAGATTCCTTTTATTTCGGATTGAGGTCCCCATCTCTCCACTAAGATGGCAGAAGAGCAGCAAGACCTGCTCTCCCTCCTTCCGCCCTCCTCACGGCCTGGAGATTCTCACGAGGAGCCTGGCAGCCACACGAAGGACGTGTGGGGAGAGGGAGGGTCATATTTTACGGGGAACGTTCTTGCAAGCGAGACAGAGGGAGAAAACATCTATAAATCCCGCCAAGCATTTTAATACGGTTCCCCCTCTCTGGCCGCAGATCTTCCCTCCATCAATTTCCTGGAAGGAGAGATGTGCACTTTCTCTGAAGGACACTCTAATTTCCCTCATCCCACGGAAAAGCAGCGGCAAGAGAGGCACTCTGCACGTGGCCCAGAGACACCCCTGCGTTCTCAGCCCGGGAAGCAGACCCCCAGGCTGAGCCCTGGCTTTGAACCTGGGACAGGAGACATCTCACCCCTGGGCAAAAGGAGCGTGCGATGACCTCACCCCTGGCAGAAGGTCTGCAAAAACTCATGCCGGAGGGGCGGGGAAGGCAGTGGTGCAAGAAAGAGGCAGGCGTGGGGGCTCCACCGGGCTCTCCTCAATTCCGCCACACCCAGCTCCCTTCACCAGAGAGAGGCAGGAAGGAAATCACAGAACTGTAGAGTTGGAAGGGAACCCCAGGGTCATCTAGTCCAACCCTCTGCAAGGCAGGAATCCAAACTACAGCATCCATGAGAGATCGGCCCAGTGGACCTGAAGGAGCATCTTCACCCTCATCGTTCTGCCCGGAAACTGAAGTCCAGCTCTGAGGGCCTTCTTGCAGTCCCCTCCCTGTGAGAAGCCAAGTTACAGGGAACCAGGCAGAGGGCCTTCTCGGTGGTGGCGCCCTCCCTGTGGAACGCCCTCCCATCAGATGTCAAGGAAATAAACAGCTATCTGACTTTTAGAAGACATCTGAAAGCAGCCCTGTTTAGGGAAGTTTTAAATGTTTGATGTTTTATTCTGTTTTCAATCTGTTGGGAGCTGTCCACAGTGGGGGGGGGGTATAAATAAATTATTATTATTATTATTATTATTATTATTATTATTATTATTATTAGCCACTGGACCTTTGCCTGGCCATCTCAAATGGAGGAGAGTCTGCCCCCTTGTGAGGGTGTCTGCTCCCCTGTTGAATGGCTCTTGCTGTCAGAAAGTCCTTCCTGGTGTTTAGTCAGAATCTCTTTTCTTGCACCTTGCAGCCATGGGGTTCAGATCCTGTCCTCTAGAAAGGGCAGCAGAAAAGAAGCGAGCTCCGCTCTTCAGATATTTGAAGGTGGCTCTCATGTCTCCTCTTCTCCAGACTCAACGTCATCACCAAATCCTCTGTTGGCCAGGCTTCTTCTTCTTCTTCTTCTTCTTCTTCTTCTTTCTTCTTTCTTCTTTCTTCTTCTTCTTTCTTCTTTCTTCTTTCTTCTTCTTCCTTCTTCCTTCTTCCTTCTTCCTTCTTTCTTCTTCTTCTTCTTCTTCCTTCTTCCTTCTTCCTTCTTCCTTCTTCTTCTTCTTCTTCTTCTTCTTTCTTCTTTCTTCTTCTTCTTTCTTCTTCTTCCTTCTTTCTTCTTTCTTCTTTCTTCTTCTTCTTCTTCTTCTTCTTCTTCTTCCTTCTTTCTTCTTCTTCTTCTTCTTCTTCTTCTTCTTCCTTCTTTCTTCTTCTTCTTCTTCTTCTTCTTCTTCTTCTTCTTCTTCTTCTTCTTCCTTCTTTCTTCTTCTTCTTTCTTCTTCTTCCTTCTTCCTTCTTTCTTCTTTCTTCTTTCTTCTTCCTTCTTCCTTCTTCTTCTTCTTCTTCTTCTTCTTCTTCTTCTTTCTTCTTTCTTCTTTCTTCTTCTTCTTTCTTCTTCTTCCTTCTCCTTCTTTCTTCTTTCTTCTTCTTCTTCTTCTTCTTCTTCTTCTTCTTCTTCTTCTTCTTTCTTCTTTCTTCTTTCTTCTTCTTCTTTCTTCTTCTTCCTTCTCCTTCTTTCTTCTTTCTTCTTCTTCTTCTTCTTCTTCTTCTTCTTCTTCTTCTTTCTTCTTTCTTCTTCTTCTTCTTCTTCTTCTTCTTCTTCTTCTTCTTCTCCTCCTCCTCCTCCTTCTTCTTCCCAGCTGCTCTCCACATCGTCCCTGATCCAGTCTGGCAGAGCATGAGCCGCAAGGCAGAGGAGGCACCCAGAGATTTCAGAGGGGGGAGCAGAGACCTCCGCTGCAGGAAGGGGGGAGGACCCCCTCATCACACACACACACAACACCCCTGCCTGTAGCCAAGCCCTCAATGAGAGGCAGCAGAAGAGAGGGATGCAGAGGGAGGCGCAGGTGGGCTTGCAGAAGTCAGGAAAAACGGGGGGGGGGAGAGAAGCAGAGGGGCATTTTGTCCCCCCCTCCTATTTCCCAGCTAAAAAGGTAAAGGTAAAGGTACCCCTGCCCGTACGGGCCAGTCTTGCCAGACTCTGGGGTTGTGCGCCCATCTCACTCAAGAGGCCAGGGGCCAGCGCTGTCCGGAGACACTTCCGGGTCACGTGGCCAGCGTGACATCGCTGCTCTGGCGAGCCAGAGCCGCACACGGAAACGCCGTTTACCTTCCCGCTGGTAAGCGGTCCCTATTTATCTACTTGCACCCGGAGGTGCTTTCGAACTGCTAGGTTGGCAGGCGCTGGGACCGAGCAGCGGGAGCGCACCCCGCCGCAGGGATTCGAACCGCCGACCTGTCGATCGGCAAGTCCTAGGCACTGAGGCTTTAACCCACAGCGCCACCTGCGTCCCCTAAGAAGAGCCTGCCGGATCAGGCCAGTGGCTCACCCAGTCGAGGATCCTGTTCTCACTGTGGTCAAATACTCCTAAGAACCTCAGTCTAGATCAGGGGTCAGCAAACTTTTTCAGCCGAGGGCCGGTCCACCGTCCCTCAGACCATGTGGGGGGGCTAGACTATATTTTGGGAGGGGAAAAAAAGAATTCCTATGCCCCACAAATAACCCAGAGATGCATTTTCAATAAAAGCACACATTCTACTCATGTAAAAACATGCTGATTCCCGGACCATATGTGGGCCAGATTTAGAAGGTGATTGGGCTGGATCCGGCCCCTGGGCCTTAGTTTGCCTACCCATGGTCTAGAGATAGACTGCCTCTGGGTCTGGAGGTTCCACAAGAACATCAAATGAGCCTGGCTGAAGGCAAAGGGGGTCCATCTAGTCCTGTTTTCACAGGGGCCGACCAGATGTTCCTGCTGGAAACCCACCAGCAGGATTCAAGCACAAGAGCAACTTTTCCCTCCTGGAGTAGAGCCATCCTGGATAGGAGCCCCCCATAGCCCCCTCCCCCTCCTTGGATTTATCTAATACTCTTTTCCAAGTCATCCAGTTGGTGGCCATCACTGCCTCATGTGGCAGGGAGTCCCACAGTTTAACACTTAGATGCTGAAAGGAAGAGCAGAACCTGGGAGAGAAACCCTCCAATGCTTGGAACGCCTTTTCTCATAGAGGATACACAAACCTATGCAGACAGAGGGCATCCCATCTCCTTTCCAGACCCCCAAGGATTACTTTGAGCCATAGGAAAGTGTCAACGCTTGGGCGCAGGGGCCCGATCCACTGAGGTGCCATGGAGACCTCAGCGTAGGCAGGGCCCGCATTCATTTTGAATTATGATTTTACTTATTCGCATTGTTTTGATTAATAATTTGTTGCAGCCGTCTGCTTTGTTTTACTGCCTTTGACATTACGATGCTTACACCCGCCCCCTTTGCTGTTGTGATCATTGCGAGCTCGACGTTTGTTGCTGGAAAAGCAGAATACAAATCCTAGAATCGTCGAATAGCAGAGTCAGAAGGGATCCCAAGCGTAATCTAGGGCAGCCCCCAGGAGTGCAGCAATATTAAATCAAGATAAAACGTAATAAAGACTAACGATGCCTTCATCTCTTCCTCCGCAGCCTCTATGGGGCCCTAAATTAGCTACAGAATCAAAAATCAGAGAGAGACCCCCCCCAAAGGGTCTTCAAGTCCAACTGCCTGCAATGCAGAACTATTAAATCAAAATTAAATGGAATACATAGCTGGAAGGGTCCCTGTCCCTTCTCAGAGACAGCGGCTGGGGCCTCTGGGCACCTCTGCCAGCCCATGATGCCAGGCCACCCCTGGGTGTCTCTGCCCACACCTGACCACCACCTCCAGGTCCCGCTCGGCCAGCCTACCTGGGTGACCTTCTCGGTCACGTTGTGGGTGCGATCCTTGAGCTTGCTGGAGGCAATGATCTCCTTCTCGTTGGAGGGCGACGTCAGGAAGGCCTCTGCCTTGAAGTCCACAAAGTTGAGGGTGATCTGGGGGATCTTGCTGATGGCCCGGTAGCGGATCAGGTCCGAGTCGGAGGTGGAGTTCAGCAGGTGGCTGCGGACGTTGTTCATGGCGCCTGCCGGGAACACAGAGGCCAGGTGGGAAACCCCAGAGAGATTGCTGGCCTCCTTCTCCGTCCCTCGGGACCCCTCTCTGCCCCCCAACACACAGTGGAGCCTCAGGTCCGGGGCCCAGGCTCAGCTGAGCCTCCAGGGAGACAGACTAGAAGGGGCTGGATCAGGCCCAAGGGGACCCACTGAGTGCAGCCTCCTGCTCTCAAAGGGGTCACTCAGTTGCCCCCATGGGAAACCCACAAGAGCGACACTCTCCCCTCCTGGGGTTTCCAGAAACTGCCGTTCAGGGTCTAACAATCCTGGACAGGAGCTGCCAGCAGCCCTCTCCTCCTCTGCCCAGCCCTCCTTCAAAGCCATCCCAGCTCCTGTGGCAGGGAGTTCCAGAGGTTAACCGTGCCGGGGTGCTCCAACCCTTGGCCCACAATGCCTTTCTTGGCCCTTGGCAACATTTGAGAAAAACATCTTCATCTCTTTGCAATTTACTTTTTGTGCCATGCATTGCTAGAGAAAGCACAAACAACTGTTTGTGCATTAAATCTGAAGGAGCGTCTCCACCCCCATCGTTCTGCCTGGACACTGAGGTCCAGCGCTGAGGGCCTTCTGGTGGTTCCCACCCTGCAAGAAATGAGGTTCCAGGGAACCAGGCAAAGGACCTTCTCGGTGGTGGCGCCCGCCCTGTGAAACACCCTCCCATCAGATGTCAAAGAGAAAAATAACCACCAAACTTTTAGGAGACATCGGAAAGCAGCCCTGTTTAGGGAAGTTTTTAATGTTTGAAGTTGTATTCTGTTTTTAGTGTTTTGTTGGGAGCCACCCAGAGTGGCTGGGGAAACCCAGCCAGATGGGTGGGATATAAATAATAAAATTATTATTATTATTATCAATCTAAATTCCTGCCTTGCAGGGGGTGGATTAGATGACCCTTTGGGTCCCTTCCAACGCTACAGCTCTAGGATTCTACTACTTGTCCACTTAAGTGTATATATTTAATTAAAACTACTGATTGTGTTGGGGCGCCAACTTGGGCCCCAGATCATGGGTGCCCAGTGATGCTGACGTCACGTGACCTCGTGGCCCCTGGAACTGGGGGCCCTGCAAGGCCTCAGGCGCTGTTTCCAAGGCCCCCCGAGGCTTCGGACGGGAAGCAATGCCCAAGTTTTTTGGGTGGCCCCAGGGACGCCTGGAGTTGGCACTGGTGGATTGTGTATGTGGAACCTATGGTGAGCGCTTTAATTTGCGCTAGGGAGATTCCACGCCAAGTGTGCCGAAGGACTCTGGCGACCCACATAGTCGGAGAGACTGGAGCCCCCTGACCCTGCCGTGGGACCGAGGGGCAGGCAAGACCCTGCGCCCCCCAGCCCCTCTTCTCCCTACCTGTGCTGGCGTGGCGGCTGTGCCCGCGGCCCTTCTCCCCCTCGCCCTTCATGGCCTCGATGTCGTCCACAGAGGAGGCTCTGCGCACGCTGTAGAAGCTCTCCCGGGAGCGGGTGCGAGTCAGGCTGCAGTTGGAGAAGGAGGCGTCCAGGTTGAGGCGGGTCTTCTCGGCCCGGGGGGAGGAGTGGGTGACGGGCGGCTCCGAGGCCCCACCCCCCTGGCGCTCCATCAGCGCCTGCCGGTCCTCGGGCTCCCCGCACCCCAGGCAGTTGTTGTCCAGCGAGGAGGTGACCTCGTCCAGCGCCACCGACTCGCTGCTCTGCTTGCAGAAGTCCACCACCACCACGGCCTCGTCCGGGTCATCCTGCGGGAGAGACTGTTTGCTGCCCGCCAGCGCCAGCAGCGCCGGGAGCTTCAGGCGGAAGGACTTGCCCCGACCTGGAAAGTGTTAAAAGTTGGAGGAAGGTGTTAGGGGCTGCCCCCTCCCAAGGAGAAAGGGAGGCCCCCTCCCAACTCACCCTGGATGAGGCCCCATTGCAACCCTTCCCAGAGGGCGCCTGAGAAATTCCCCATCAAGAGATCCTTTGGCTGGGATTCAGGTCTTGCCCTGGGTTGGACTAGATGTTCTCTGGGGGTCCCTTTGACTCAACCATTCTAGATTCTAGTCCTTTCCGCTGAACGCTCTTTGTCGTCTGTAGGGTTCTGAGATTTCTATCACTTGTGGTGGACGTGTAAGGTAAAATCATTTTGGGAAATGATATATAATGAAATGAAAAAAGAAAGTTAACATTATATGAGACAAATAATAAATGTTGGAAATGTAAAGAAAAAAAGGAACATTTTATCATATGTGGTGGGAATGTAAAAAAGTAAAGAACTTCTGGGAAATGATATATAATGAGATGAAAAAGATGTTGAAATATACATTTTTTAAAAAACCAGAAGCATTTTTTACTTGGTATTATAGGTCAGGACATTAATAGGCAAGATGTTAATTTGTTTTTATATGCAACAACTGCGGCAAGAGTATTGTTAGCCCAGAAATGGAAACAAGAAGAAATTCTGATGAAAGAAGAATGGCAGATGAAATTAATGGACTATGCAGAATTGGACAAAATGACAGGAAGGATTTGAAACCTGCGGGACCAGAGATTTACAGACGATTGGAAGAAGTATATGAATTATTTGAAGAGCAACTGTAATCCACAAATTACACTAGTAGGACTACAAGAAGTTTTGGAAGGAGAAATACACGAAGCGTTTCAAAGTAGGAAAAGATAGAGATATTGGTTATGAGTTTGAAATGTAACAGGGAAAATAAGAAATGCATACTAAGAGACTAGATTGGAAAATTTTCAGACAGGATTGATGGAATTCAAAAAAATTGAATAAGATGTAAAAGTATGTTTAATTACTGTTGAAAATGATATGTTAAAAAACTAATAAAAAATATATTAAAAAAGTAAAAAAAAAGTTAAAATTTGTTTTAAAACCAGAAGCTTTCCTATTAGGAATTATAGGTACAGAGATTCCAAAAGACCAGAAAAGACTGTTTATGTCTGCGACAACAGCTGCATGGATGCTACTAGCTCAGAGATGGAAGTCAGAAATAATCCCGACTAAGGAAGAATCGCAAGCCGAACGGCTGGACTTTGCCAAAATGGAAAAACTAACCGAGAGAAGCAGGAATCAAGAAGGACTTTGAAAAAGAATGGGGGGGAAATGTAATTTACTTAGGAGACCATTGTAAGCAAATCAAAAGTTTAGATGGAGTCTAAGAAGCACTTGTAAAGTGACGAAGATTATGAATAATTTGAAAAATGAAAATTGTGGAGAATGTACGGATATGTAGATTTCTGTTACAAGGACCCATGTAGGGGATGGGGGGGGGGAATCACAAGATTCAGAGAATCTCATGAAATGATTATATAAATTGTTTGAGTGCAAATGTGTAATGATAAAAACGAATACAAATATTTCAAAAAGAAGGAAAGAGAAATTTGCTCTTTGTGAACCTTTTGGGCAGTTCTAGCTCTCAGGGCCACTTTTCAGAGCTTAGCCCCCTCCCTGCCGCCTCCCCAGGGCCAAACCCCAGAGAAACCAGCTCTGCCCATTTGCAGGAGGAAACAGCTGGGCACAGGACGGATTGGCCGGTCCTGTGAAGTCACTAACCCTTCCCCTCCCCAGAGCTCCACCTCTGCTTTTTTTTCACCTGACCAAATAAATGTCACTTTCCGGCAGAGAAGCCATCAAGGGTGGGCAGCCCCTCTGCAGCTGAGGGCAAGGAAGGGGGCAGGCAGGTTGAGACAGCATCCCTGGAGGAATTGGGCAGCCCAGGGTGGGCAAGAGCCCCAGCGGGAGGGTGCAGTGGGGGGGGGGGCCTCCTCCAAACCACCCAGGGCTGGATTGACATATAAGCTAAACAAGCTCTAGCTTAGGGCCCCACTCTCTTGGCAGCCCCCCAAATAAATTAAAGGGAAACACTGGATGTACATTTCCAAAATGTAAGATAAATAAAACCTACATACATCAACTGTGTTTTGTGTTGTGTAGACTCCTATGATGTAAGTCATGGGCCCCGCCTGCTAGCCTGCTCCCTAAAATATCACCGGCAATTATTTCACTATTAATATACTCCTTCTTAATTGTATTTCACTATTAATATACTTCTTCTTAATTGTATCTCAGTCCAACAATTGCTTTGATAAAATACATATTTTGTGATGTGCAAATGGCTTTAGATACCTATTAGGTTCATAAATTACCATCTAGCAGGGGTCAGCAACCTTTTTCAGCAGGGGGCTGGTCCACCATCCCTCAGACCATGTGGTGGGCAGGACTATTTTTTGGGGGGGAAATGAATTAATTCCTATGCCCCACAAATAACCCAGAGATGCATTTTAAATAAAAGCACACATTCTACTCATGTAAAAACATGCTGATTCCCGGACCATCCGTGGACCGGATTTAGAAGGCGATTGGGCCAGATCCGGTAGCCTACCCCTGCCATATAGCATTTATTCAACACAAAAAATAGTGTCAATTTGTTGTTGACAAAGGACAGGTGGACATTGAAAGGGCCCCATTACCTTCAGGAGCTGAGGGCCTCCTCACACCTCCGTCTGGCCCTGAGACCACCCCACGTTCCACCTGTGTATGGGTTGCCTTAGAGCCTTCTGGGGTGGGAGGGGAGAGGGGGTTGCAGGAGGGTGACACACACACCCCGCCCACACATAGGGCCCCCCCTACCTGTGGGCAGCCAGGTGGCTGGGGAGACCCAGTGGTTGGTGTTCTTGACGGGGCTGGTCAGAAGGTCCCTCTCCATCACCACCTCAAAGTTGAGGATGAACATGATGACAGAGCCATCCTCGTTCTTGACGGGCACCACGTCCACCAGGCACAGGAAGCAGCTCCCTGGGGGGGGGGCAAAGGAGCAGAAGAGAAAGGGGGGGGTTAGGTTTCAGAAAGGAAGAGACAAGAGGAGGGAAGTTTGTAAAATGCCGTGCAGCACCGAGAAAGCAGAGAGAGCAGCTCTTCTCCCTCTCTCTGGAGACGAGAAGCAGAGGCAGACCTAGGCCCCCCTGGCATTCTTGGCATCCTGCCCCCCGGTCCCTCATGTCCCTGGAGCAACATTCAGAACTACTCATATTTTTCGCTCCATAAGACTCACCTGACCATAAGACGTACCTAGCTTTTAGAGGAGGAAAACAAGAAAAAAAATACTCTGAACGAAACAGTAGATGTATGATTTTTGTGGTTCCTGCTGTGGCCACAGACATGTGATCGGATGATGAATTTGGGGTGACCCAATGCAAAAATCCTGAGGATCCATGTAGATCCATGCTTTGTAACCACGTTTTTGCGCCACTGAGGCCCCCTCCCAGGCAGCCTCCTTTATCTCTAGCGTCCCTTATCTCTCTCCCGATCAGCAAACGATCAGCGGCTTTGTTTCCACACCCACTTCCCTCTTTAAAAAAAAAAAGAGCATGATCTGCTTTTTGCCCCTGGGCAATTCAGCTCCAGGGACCACACATTCGTTCCATAAGATGCACAGACATTTCCCCTTACTTTTTAGGAAGAAAAAAGTGTGTCTTATGGAGTGAAAAATACGGTAACTGGGCGCCAGTCACATTGATTTTGCAAGGGGCAAGCAGCCTTTTGTGAGGAAGCCGTGATGTCTGCTTGCCAGGTTTGGCGACTACCATCTCCATCTGACTGGCTGGCGATGCCGCTGTGCCAGGCAGCTGGCTTGTGGGGCAGCATGGCACCCAAAGAAATGCCTCCAAGGGTGCTGCACTGCTTGGTGAATCAACTGATCGGCAGGGTGCCTGGGCATTCAGTTGTAGCAGCCGAAACCCACCTTTAAGGCGTCATTTGGCTCCTAGCTTTTCTAGCTCAGCTTCTAGCACTGCCTTCGAGAGGCCATTAAGAGACTGATATCATGATATGGACTTCAAGCCGGTTTTACACGATATATCAATATATTGCCCAGCCCTAACGGTCACCAACCTGGAAGGCTTGAAAAGGGGATTAGACAAATTCAGGGTCCGAAGATTCTTGGGTGGGTGTGCTTTAAATGCAACTTTCCCCTTTCTTCCAATTTACCTATTTATCCAGATTATTCATCTGCAATCAGCCCTTTGTCACAGGCTGCTTGACAAGTCATAGAATCATAGAGTTGGAAGAGACCACAAGGGCCATCGAGTCCAACCCCCTGCCAAGCCGGAAACACCATCAGAGCACTCCTGACATATGGTTGTCAAGCCTCTGCTTAAAGACCTCCAAAGAAGGAGACTCCACCACACTCCTTGGCAGCAAATTCCACTGTCAAACAGCTCTTACTGTCAGGAAGTTCTTCCTAATGTTTAGGTGGAATCTTCTTTCTTGTAGTTTGGAACCATTGCTCCGTGTCCGCTTCTCTGGAGCAGCAGAAAACAACCTTTCTCCCTCCTCTATGTGATTAAAGTGATTAAGAATCCACAAAAACCCACAAAATCCATTAAAACAACAAGAATCAATTGCCACAATCCAAACACCCTCCCAAATAGACATGTGTCTTAAAAAAAAAAGATTAAAATTTAAATATTTATAGTAATTGCTTGAAATGTAATGAAACCATTTTTTTATTTTATAAAAAAGGAGCAATAAAAGCAGCCAGCTACTAGAGGATAAGGGAGAGGAAATACAGAAAACCAAGAAATATATTGAACACATTGGAAAATAATTGCAGAGAATATTAGTAAATCTCCAGTTTAAGAGGGAGCTGTTTGGGGAGGGGAGTCTGTCCATTTTCTTTAGTTTTCCTTCTAAGGGGAAATAACTGACTGGTGATCCTTCTTTCCGGATCTGGCTGACGGATGCTGGCATCCTGCTCCAGCCTGACAGGCAGCTTCTCATGTCTTGTGCAGAGGAAGATGGAGAAAACTTGCTTTGCATTGCTCTGGAGGGGAGGACCCGAGTGACCAGAAAGGAGAGCTTTTGCTGTGATTTCTGCATTTCAGGGGGTTAGGCTAGATGACCCCTGAAGGCCCCTTCCAACCCTACAAGTCAGTGATTCTGTGATTCGCTGGAGGTCCTTTAGCAGAGGTCGGATGACGGCCTGTCTGTCTGCAATTCCAAGCGGATGCCCACAAATCCTATGGAAGGCCATCCGCTCCTGGCACCAAACCTCGCTGCGGGAGTAAGGGGGGCCACCACCGACTTGGCAGACTTGGCAGTGTCAGAGGCGAGGAATGTGCCCGCAGGGTGGCAGCGCCAGGAACCCAGTGAGTGGGTAGGGCAAGCCCTAATCCAGGCACAGCTCTTAACAGCTGCAGCACTAATCCCGCAGGCAGGCGTGAGGTTCTGGGTGCAGGGAGCCCCCTCCCCTTCCTCCGCTGGCTGCAGGGGGATTATCTCACACTCTCGTCACCCAGCGGCTGGGGGAAGCGGGCAGAGGGGGTGCCAGGCCCTCTTCAAGGCCCAGGTCTCGCTGCCCAGATACTCTCCCCTGCCCTTTACGTGGCAGCAGACTTGCAACGTTCCTGCCGCAAAACGTGGTCCCAAGCAGAGAGGAAAGGTGGGCTTCTCCTTCTGTGGGGGTGGGAGAATGCAGGGCTCAATCCTGCCCCCCTCCAGGGGAGGGCAGAGGCCTCCACAGACATGGCAGGCGGGGGGGGAGGGAGAACAGTTGTACTGACCTCATTTTCAAGGGATTTGGAATCTTGCAATCTTCTGGGAATCTGCTTAAAGACACTCCGAGCCCAACCCCCCCTCCCCGCCCAAGGAGACGGCAGAGCAGCTCAGCCCCAGAGTCAGAACTGCAGAGCTGGAAGGGACCCCAAGGGTCATCCAAACCAACCCCTGGCAATATAATAATATTATTATCTCCCAACAGAATATTAAAAACGTGGTGCAGCCGTCTTTTCCATGGGTTTGCCCAATGCTCTTTTAAAAGCATCAGAGTTGGTGGCCATCCCTTTTGGCCTATTGGGACATGATATATAATGAAATGAAGGGGGGAAATTAAGTGGCTTTCCCAAGAGGTCAGAAGCCTTCCTCCTGGGGATACCGGGCAGTGAAATCCCAAAGAAAGCGTCGACTCTATTTATGCATGTAGCCACAGCAGCAAGGAATCTGTGCAGAAGGGGAAGGATGAGAGAATCCCCTCAGAGGGAAAAGGGCTGGTGGAAATCATGGAAGACGGAGAGGGCAAAACTGAGGGCACCAAAAAGAAACACTAATCAACACTCTGTCAAGGAGAATTGGGAACCTTTCCTGGTATATTTAAAAAGTAACTGTTCACATGAAAAGTCCACAGCGGCGTTTGAAGTCTAAGATTTCTACCTCGGCGGAGAGTTTCCCTTCAACAATGTGTAGGATTGTGGCGATGAAAATAATAAATAGATTTTTGGATGGGTTTCTGGAAGATGCCTGTGCGTGAATTTGCTTTATGTCTGGGGATCAGAGCAGGCTGACCCACGCAGTCTTCGCAGCAAGGCTCTGTTCTGATGGCCTGCGTATCACAACAACCTTCACAGCCGTTGTAACGTACCGCTTCTTATCACCCGCCTGTTCTGCCACGGAGGACTTCTTGGGTCATTCTTTGTCTTGCTCCTTCCCTTTGACCTTATGCCTTGGGTGACCCTGCTGGGAGTACGAGACACCCCACAGCTTTGCTCACAAGGGTCATAGGAACGTGCAAGCCCAATCATCACAATCATCATCATCATCATCATCATCATCATTTCTTATTTGTACCATGCCTATCTGGCTGGGTTTCCCCAGCCACTCTGGGTGGCTTCCAACAAAATATTAAAAATACAATAAAACATCAGGCATTAAAAACTTCCCTAAACAGGGCTGCCTTCAGATGTCTTCTAAAAGTCAGATAGTTATTTATTTCCTTGACATCTGGTGGGAGGGCGTTCCACAGGGTGGGCGCCACTACCGAGAAAGTCCTCTTCCTGGTTCCCTGTAACTTCGCTTCTTGCAGTGAAGGAACCACAACAAAGCCCTCAGAACTGGACCTCAGTGTCCAGGCTGAACAATGGGGGTGGAGACGCTCCTTCAGGTATACTGGGCCAAGGCTGTTTGTTGTTGTTGTTGTTTAGTCGTTTAGTCGTGTCCTCCTCTTCGTGACCCCCTGGACCAGAGCACGCCAGGCACTTCTGTCTTCCACTGTCTCCCGCAGTTTGGTCAGACTCATGTTTGTAGCTTCGAGAACACTGTCCCACCATCTCGCTGTTTAGGGCTTTAAAGGTCAGCACCAGCACTCTGAATTGTGCTCGGAAACGTACTGGGAGCCAATGTAGGTCTTTCAAGACCAGTGTTCTATGGTCTTGGTGGCCGCTCTCAGTCACCAGTCTAGCTGCTGCATTCTGGATTAATTGCAGTAGTCCAAGCGGGAGATAACCAGAGCATGCACCACTCTGGTGAGACAGTCCACGGGCAGGAAGGGTCTCATCCTGCGTACCAGATGGAGCTGGCAGACAGCCGCCCTGGACACGGAATTGACCTGCGCCTCCATGGACAGCTGTGAGTCCAAAATGACTCCCAGGCTGCGCACCTGGTCCTTCAGGGGCACAGTTACCCCATTCAGGACCAGGGAGTCCCCCACACCTGCCCGCCTCCTGTCCCCCCAAAACAGTACTTCTGCCTTGCCAGGATTCAACCTCAATCTAGGTAGTGATGATCCCGCGAGTGAGACGACTATTAGCCACGGATAGCATAGAAGACCCGTCCCGCACTGCAGTGGTGCAGTTCTGCACTACGGCCACAAGGTGGCGCCCCTGCCTTAGTGCTGCCATTGGCAGCCCTGAGAGCTCAGGGCAGAGAAATGCAGAATTGTTGCCTCCCTGAATTTTGGAGTCAGAGGGGACTTCAAGGGTCATCTAGTCCAGAAAATCACAGCTAATCACAGTTTCATCAACCATTTGGTTTGGTCAACTGGTTGAAATCTGAAACATCAGAAAAGCTGTTCCTTCCCCGCAGGACCATTAACCAGGCAGCAGATTTAAGAAATGTTTATTTTAGGAAAAGGCAACCCTACAGAGTTTACAAAAAATAGCCCAGAGAGAGGGCATGGGGAACGTTTGGTCTGCCAGATGTTTAAGAGCATCTGAAGCGCCTGCGGGATGAGGCTAAAGGGGCTCCCACCAAATCCAGCCCCCTCTTCTCACCTTGGCCAACCAGATGCCCAAATGGGAAACTCAGAAGCAGGATCTGAGCCCCAGAGCAACTCTCCTCTCCTGAGGTTTCCAGAAACTGGGATTCAGCAGCAGTGCTGCCTCAAAGGGTCAGGCAGAGGGCAGCCACGCTGGCCAGGAGCCACTCTCAGCCTTCTTCGGCACTCGCTCAACACAGGCAGTCTTGGCCTGCTCTTCCAACAGCCTACAAGGCTGTCCCCCCCCCCCCCCATGAATTTCTCTAATTTGCCAAGGGCAGCAACAGTCACAGAGTAGAATGGGGGGGCAGTTGCCAGGGATGATGGGAGTTGTTGTTCCAGATGACCTGGAAGGCTCCCCCCGCCTCCTCTGGGGCCACCATCCCTGGTCTTCTCTGGAGATGCCAGCCTGCCACTCTGCCCAGGGCATCATCTGGGCACCAACACCTTGGGCTTCTTGTTTCTGAATGCATCTCCACTGATGCAGATTGACTCAAATGATGGGCTGACTTTGCGATAAATGCTTTGTGATAAAGCAGAGACATCACGTTGCCGACAAAGGTCCGTATAGTTAAAGCCATGGTTTTCCCAGTAGTGATGTATGGAAGTGAGAGCTGGACCATAAAGAAGGCTGATCGCCGAAGAATTGATGCTTTTGAATTCTGGTGCTGGAGGAGACTCTTGAGAGTCCCATGGACTGCAAGAAGATCAAACTTCTCCATTCTGAAGGAAATCAGCCCTGAGTGCTCACTGGAAGGACAGATCCTGAAGCTGGGGCTCCAAGACTTTGGCCACCTCATGAGAAGAGAAGACTCCCTGGAAAAAACCCTGATGTTGAGAAAGATGGAGGGCACAAGGAGAAGGGGACGACAGAGGACGAGATGGTTGGACAGTGTTCTCGAAGCGACCAGCATGAGTTTGACCAAACTGCGGGAGGCAGTGGAAGATAGGAGGGCCTGGCGTGCTCTGGTCCAGGGGGTCACGAAGAGGCAGACACCACTAAACGACTCAACAACAACAACATGTACCTTTGGATGTACTCCGTTCATAGGCATTAAGTCTAAATTGCCCCTTTGCGATATTGAATCCATTCTACGTTCTCTGAATTGTGGATCCTGCAGAGGCTGAAGGAGCAGCGTTCCTTCCTGCCCCCCCCTTTCTTGCCCCTATCTGGGTGGGTGGAAGAGACACTTGCTTGCATCCCTCTCCCACCTTTCTCTGCCGCCAGGTCTCCTCTTGGCTCACATCCAGAGAAGCACCTGGAACCTGTCGGGTTCTGGGCTCCCTCTTTCTTCTTCTTCCCCTCTGAAGTCTGGGCCCAGGGGCTCCCGGCTTCTCTGTCCCTCTGCTCCACCTCAAAGGGCGCAGAGGCTGGTGGCATTTTAGGACTTGGAAGGAGCGCTGGGTCCCCTGAGAGCCACCCAGGGCAAAATGTCAGACGTGCTCACAACAAACAAGCCAGAGGAGAGAGGAAGGGAGAAAACAGGAGGATGCTGCCTTCGCCACAGCAGGGAGTCCCGGTGAGGGGGGCCTGGGGGGAGCTCCAAGGTCCTGCTCACCTGCCAGCATTTCTGCCCCTCCTGGCCTTGCCCTGGAGCCCAGCAGCAGCTCCAAACATCAGCAGCGGGCAGCCTGGAATCAGAACGAGAACTGCAAATCCAGCCCAGCAGTGGAAACAACAGTGGAGCAGCAGGCAGGCAGGCAGCCTCCCTGGGTGACTCTCCCACCTCCCTAGGACTGAGCTTATCTGGTGGCCACTGGGAACCAGGAGCTGACCAGGGAGCTCCCTCCATCACCTCAAGGCTTTGGCCGTAGCCAGAAATCTAGAGCCAATCTCAAGAGCGAAAAACAAGTAGTTTATCCAGCCAGTCTCAGTTGACCTTCCCTTCCTTCCTGAGTGTAAGAAGAGCCTGGCTGCTGGATCAGGCCCAGGCCCATCTTGTCCAGCATCCTCTTCTCACAGGGGCCAACCAGACGCCAACAAACAGGATCCGAGCCCAAGATCAGCTCTCCCCTCCTGAGATGGCCACCAACAGGTATTCAGAAGCGCTGCTTGCCCCATAGCAGAGCCACCAGGTCTACTCGGAAGGAGCAGGTGAGCGCCCATCCTCCATTCCCCCACCTCCATTTAAAAACCTCCAGTAGAGGAGAGTCTACCACCACCCAAGGGGATCTGTTCCATGTCTAACAGCTCTTGCTCTCCGAAAATTCTTCCTCATGTTGCGTCAGAATCTCCTCTCCTGTCATTTGAATCCATAATTTAACCATGCATTAATGGTGGGAAACACAGGGTACATGGGTGGCGCTGTGGGTTAAACCACAGAGCCTAGGACTTGCTGATCAGAAGGTCGGCGGTTCGAATCCCCGTGACGGGGTGAGCTCCCGTTGTTCGGTCCCTGCTCCTGCTAACCTAGCAGCTTGAAAGCACTGCTGTCAAAGTGTCAAAGTGCAAGTAGATAAATAGGTTCCACTCTGGCGGGAAGATAAATGGCGTTTCTGTGTGCTGCTCTGGTTCGCCAGAAGTGGCTTAGTCATGCTGGCCACATGACCCGGAAGCTGTACGCCAGCTCCCTCGGCCAATAAAGCGAGATGAGCGCTGCAACCCCAGAGTCGGCCACGACTGGACCTAATGGTCAGGGGTCCCTTTACCTTTACCTAATGGTGGGAAAATTAAGCACCTAGGAAGAGCCTGCAGAATCAGGCCTGGGCCCAGCTAGATGCCCATTTGGGGAGCCCCACATGCAAGATCTGGGTGCGGCAGCAACTCTCCCCTCCAGTGGTTTATGGAAACAAGGCTTCTTCCAGCCAGAGAGGAGCCCCTCACAGCCCCCGCCTCCATCCCTTGGTCGAATCCATAGTTTTACTCTGGCTTTAGATTCTGCCATGATTCTTCCAACCTTCTTTTTTAAAAAATATATATTAAATTTTCAACAAAAACAAACCACAAACAACAACCACAAAAAAGAAAAAAATACACAAAACAGTATCAAATCCATAAAATCAGATTCTCCAAATCCCGTGACTCCCCCCGCCTTCCTTAAATTTTCTTTTCAACTGCATATCATTTCTTCTCCAAATTATTATTATTTCACCTCCAATTACCTGTGCTATTTCTAAAATTACAAGTATTCTTAAAATCCTGCCACTGTATTAGCCTGTTTACCTTTGCAAATACATAATAAACATTTTCCATTCTTTTTAAAATTTCTTGTCATCTTGATTTCTGAGCTTCCCCTGATCTTCCAACCTCCAAGCCTCCATTCAGGCTGCAAGTCCTTCTGCCCCCCCCCCCCCCCATCTCATATCAGCTTATCTGGCTGCCTGCTGTTATCTGAGAGACAATAAGTGTGGACCTTTGAAGTGAGCTGTCGATAAGCAGAACCCAGGAGTTGCTACTTGGGAGCATCCCAGGCCCCTGGAAGAGGCGCAAAACACACACACACACACACACACACACACACACACACACACACTGGGCACCCCCTGCAAGAGTCCTGCCTGTGCCACTAGGGGGCGGCCAGGCTTCTGAGGAGCCTCAGTTGCAGACAGCACAGCTCCTTGCGGGGGGGGGGGTCTTTTGCTCATCTCCCTGAAAGCAATTACTGTATGCTACTTAATTAGAGGAGGAGAGGAGTTAATGAAGTTCCTGCAATCCCTTCTGGGCAACTCTTGGCGCTGAGCCCAGGAAGCCCCCCCTCCCCCCGTGGGAGGGAGCTGGTGCCTTCTGGCCCTGTTCAGGGGGCTTCACAGAACTGTGGAGTTGGAAGAGACCCTGAGGGTCATCTAGTCCAGGCATCCCCAACCTGCAGCCCTCCAGATGTTTTGGCCTACAACTCCCATGATCCCTAGCTAACAGGACCAATGGTCAGGGATAATGGGAACTGTAGTCCCAAAACATCTGGAGGGCCGAAGGTTGGGGATGCCTGATCTAGTTCAACCCCCTGCAAGGCAGGGATCCTTTTGGTGACAGTGGGGCTCAGGACCTTGAGATGAAGGGTCTCAGGATCTACCAACTAAGCCATCCCTCCCAGTCCCTGTGGGGAAGAGGGCGCTCGACTGGGTGGGCCTGGGCAGGGTGGTCTTGCCATACAGGGTTTGCCAGGAGGGTGTGTGAAGAGGGTCTGGGGGTCTCAATGGACCAAGATGAACAGGAGTCCATAGTATGACGCAGCAGCCAAAAAAGCAGACGCTATTCTAGGCTGCATCAACAGCAATATAGTGTCCAGATCAAGGAAAGTAATATTCCTGCTCTCTTCTGCCTTGGTCAGGGTCAGGCCAGGAGTCCTGGGTCCAGCTCTGGGTGCCACAATTGAAGAAGGATGTTGAGCAGCTGGAAGGGGGGCAGAGGAGGGAGACCAAGATGATCAAAGGTCTGGAAACCAAGCCTGATGGGGAATGGTTGAAGGAGCTGGGGATGTTTAACTTGGAGAAAGGAAGATGGAGAGAAGGCACAATAAAGGTAAAGGGACCCCTGACCATTAGGTCCAGTCATGGCCGACTCTGGGGTTGCGGCACTCATCTTGCTCTATAGGCCCAGGGAGCCGGTGTACAGCTTCCGGGTCATGTGGCCAGCAGGACTAAGCCGCTTCTGGCGAACCAGAGCAGCACACGGAAACGCCGTTTACCTTCCCGCCAGAGCGGTACCTATTTATCTACTTGCACTTTGATGAGCTTTTGAACTGCTAGGTTGGCAGGAGCTGGGACTGAGCAATGGGAGCTCACCTGGTCATTGCAGGGATTCGAACCACTGACCTTCTGTTCATCAAGTCTGACCTTCTGTTCATCAAGTCTGTTCTGATGGTGTTTCCTGCTTGGCAGGGGGTTGGACTCGATGGCCCTTGTGGTCTCTTCCAACTCTATGATTCTAAGTCCTAGGCTCTGGGGTTTAACCCACAGTGCCACCTGTGTCCCTCAGAAGACACAATAGTCATCTTCAAATATCTGAAGGGCTAAACATGGAAGATGGGGCAAGCTGGTTTTCTCCTGCTCCAGAGAATAGGACTCAAACCAATGGCTTCAAATTAAAGGAAGGAGATTCCAACCAAACATCAGGAAGAACCTTCTGATGGCAAGAGCCGTTCCATGGTGAAGTGGACCCCTTAGGGTGGTAGCCTCTCTATCCTTGGAGGTTTTGAAGCAGAGGTTGGCTGGCCATCTGTCATGGATGCTCGGGCTGAGATTCCTGCATCTCAGGGGGTGGACTAGAGGACCCTTGGGGGTTCCAACTCTACATTTTTATCATTCCATGAAGTCTAAAAGCTAGTAGAGCATGGGGAGGGGGACCCAAGAGAGCCTCTCAAAATGGGGCAGGGGAGGGGCAGGGGCTGTGTCCCCTCCCAGCTGCCAACCCCCCAGCTCCTGCTCCTCTCCATCACACCCCAGAGCGCTGCTGCTCCCCCCCCCCCCCGGGTGCCGGAAAAGGAGTGCTGCCCCCTCCCTATCGCATGCCCTCTTGAGACTATAAATATCCCTGTTGGAGAAGTGAGCCAGCTGCTCTGGAGGACTGGGGGGGGGGGGAGGTCAGAAGATGAGGCAGGGGATGGGGGCTGACAAAATGCAGGCCCTCCAGGCTGGTGCTGAGTGCAGAAGGCCCCTCCCTCGCCCAGGCCCTCCTTGTGCTGGGGGGGGGGGGTCATAAGCCGCTGACACAGCACCCCCTTCACACACACCCCTTGCCCCACCCCAGCACTCAGGTGCCCCTCTCTCTTCAGCTAAGAGGCAAGACTGAAGGGCCCCCCCTCGTCCCTTTTAAGGGTTGGCAGTTTCCCGTGCCAGAACTGAGTCCCCAGCACAAAGGGCTTCTCCCAGCACCATCTTCGCCAATCCTTATTTCACTTCATTAAATTTATACACTGCTTGAATGTTTAAGAAAAGCCTCAAAGCCGTTTGCAAAGAAAGATTACACTATAAGATCATGAGTAGGAAGAGTGTTTCAACAGCAATAGATTTTAAAAGATTAAAACTTGTGTCAGCTTTTATTTATTTCACAAAACCTATGCGCTTTCCTGTTCTGTTCCTGCCTCTGAGGATGCATTGCAAAACGCATTGAACTCCGTGATTGCGTCAAAAATGCATTGCAGAATCCACTTGTCTGGAGGGGCCCAAGGTAGTATTGGGGAAGAGGGGGCATTTAGCAGATGTGGAGCGCCTGTTGGTTGGTTGCCAGTCCCTCCCCAAATGCCAGGAGTCAGGCAGCAGTGCCCCTGAGCGCATGCAGAGTGCCATTCCCCCTGCAGCTGCAACCACATCTCTGAAACAAAGCAGAAGGCAGCAGAATGTCCCAAGGAGGAGCCAGGCCAGAAACCTCTCCTAAGAGGAGGTGTCTGGGTCAGGCCCATAGATGGGCCACTGGCTGGTCCAGCAGGTTCTTCAAGCCCAGCTCCTGCTCTCCCAGGGGCCAAGCAGCTGCCCATCAGGAGTAACCACAAGCTGGAACCCAAGTGCCCAGTCCCCACCTGGCACTTCCTGGCCTACTGCCTCGGAGGTGGAGGTGTGGCAGGGATTTATGTCTAGGTTGGGGGGGGGTTGCCCCTCCAGCAGATATCGCGCACATGCAGCCCACTGCCAAAATCAGCACAATCACTTTTGTGACTTTTGTGACTTGTCCCCACAAAACACTTCATCACAGTTTCCTCCTGTCTATTCGAAGGGCCTTTGCTGCACGATACCAAATGTAAGAATCCACTGATAAATGTATCTCTGTACTGGCTCACTGGGAAAACTTCAGAAATCCATGTAGACCTGTGAGCTCAGCTGCCTGGCACCTGATACCAGAGTGCCAGACAGGTAGCCATTCCAGAAATAACAAACCCAGATGAAGACAAAAGGGTGGGATGAACTTGGCTGGGAAACAGGGAAATGTAAATATCTCTTTTGTTCCACTTGATGGGTGTTTGGTGGAGGGCAAGGGGAACCATGGGGCAGGGTCCAGGATGCGCAGATTACGGCCACCAGACCTCCCCTTTCATGATGTAACTGTGATGTATTAGTGATGTAGTTTTGGGGGAGGGATGTAATATGGGGATTAAAGGTAAATGTAAAGGGACCCCTGACCAATAGTTCCAGTCGTGGCCGACTCTGGGGTTGCGGCGCTCACCTCGCTTTATTGGCCGAGGGAGCCGGTGTACAGCTTCCGGGTCATGTGGCCAGCATGACTAAGCCGCTTCTGGCGAACCAGAGCAGCACACGAAAATGCCGTTTACCTTCCCACCAGAGTGGTACCTATTTATCTACTTGCACTTTGACGTGCTTTCAAACTGCTAGGTTGGCAGGAGCTGGGACCGAGCAATGGGAGCTCACCCCGTTGCAGGGATTCGAAACACCGACCTTCTGATCGGCAAGCCCTAGGCTGTGTGGTTTAACCCACAGCGGCACCTGTGATTAGCAGCTAATAAAAGTTTGGGTTCTCTTTTGTTTGGGGCTTCCATCTTGCTTCATCTTGTGGCAGGTGGGAGTCCTGTCCAGCCTTCAATCAAGACCAAGCCGACTGGCTGCTGTTTTGCTCGGGTATTCCGGGCTGGTGTCCTTGTTTTTTGTCCAAGGGAGCCCTCAGATTTCTCCATTAACAGTTGCACAGCACAGCTATCAGGTTATGCAGAAGAAGAGCCAGCTGGATCAGGCCAGAGGCCCCTCTAGACCAGCCTCCTCTTCTCACAGCAGCCAAGCAGATGCCCCACGCGGAGCCTGCAAGCAGGATCTGAGTCCCTAAGCCCCCTCTCCTCCCAGGGCTTCCAGCAACTGCAATTCGGAACAGTGTTTGAAATTAGTGGCTGGTGGCCCCTTGTGACCAAGAGAAGATGTCTGGGTGCCAGGATGGGGCCTGACAGCTCCACCACCTGGAGGTGCCTGCCTGAGGATCACAGGATCTGGGCTGCTTTCACTCACCAAAGCTCCATTCTGTAGTATTCGATCAGTTATCTGCACAATCGGAATGAATTTCTGGAACCAAAATTGTTTTTTCTGCGCAGCCTGAGCAGGAGCAGGGAAGAATGCTGCAGTTAATTGCTGACGCTCGTCTTCGCCTCCCACACCGCCCTGTCCTGCTCACAGTTGTGGAGAATATTCCTACGTTATGAATGGTCTGTGTCACCATTCAGAAAAATAGGCAGGGCAGGAAGAGGCCAACATAGATAATTCCTGATCAAGGAATTTTTCTTCTTGAAGTTCTCAGCGTTCTTCACTGAGCTCAAGGTGATCCTTGATGCTTAACTGAGAATCAATGCCAGTCAGTCCATCATTTGAAAAATAAGACTTCAGAGGCCTCTTGCCCCCCAAATGGCCACTTTCCATTCTCTCTGGGCGACTGCAACCTTGGCTGAAGGGGCCATTTGGGGCAGAGCTGATCTCTCTGAGTTTCTAGCACTGATACAGAAGCATTTCTGCCTGGGGGGGGGGGGCAGAGCAGAGTTGTCCTGGCTGGGAGCCATCCATAGCCCTCTCCTCTCAACCCGGGTGGGAACCCCTCTGGAGGCCTCTGCTCCCCACCTTTGGAAACTGGCAACCCCTGAATCCCTGTGCATGGCAGCTCAGCTCCAGAGCACCTGCGCTGCATGCAGAAGGTCTCCGTTCCGGTCTCCAATGGCTGGGCCACGTCCCCCTTCCTGAGCCCTGGAGGCTCCTGGCTGCCAGTCCGTGCAGGCAGTCTTGTGCTGTAGACATAGACCCCACAGATGCCGCCGCCTATGGTGCTTCCACAACAGCTGGGCCTGTTGGCACCCCCCAAAAAGTGGCTCTCCGCCCCCACTAAATCTCAGCTGCCAGCGCCCTCCCGCCCTGGCGAGGCCGCCTCCCTCCTCCTGCCGGCCTCCCCAGCCCTGACGCAGCCCAGACGCTGCTGCTCCGGAGACACAAAGCATACACAGCTGTCAGCAGGGTGGCCTGGCTGCCAAAAGCCCTTCAAGGAGGAGGAGGAGGAGGAGGAGGAACACTCAGCCAAGGCCGCTCCGGCACAAGCCTGGAAGGAACTCGGGGGCAAGCGGGGCTGGGGGGCTCACAAGCAGTCCCAAAGGAAGCACCAAACGCTCCCCTCCCGCCCCAAACACCCAGCAGCAGCCAATCCACCAGCCATGCCCCCGGCAGACCTTGAACTGGATGTGAGGGAGCCGAATTCGAGTCCTGGCCTCTGCGGAGGGGAAGAGCTGGTCTGCTCCTGGAGAAGGCGACTGGAAGGGGCTCTAGACCACAAGAGAATGGCCGCACTGAGGGAGGGCTCCTGTGCCCTCCTTGCCCCCTCCCACATGGCAGAGCCCTGACCAGCTGCCCTTTGACCCCTGCTATCAGCAGCCAGGAATAGCCTGGAGATAAATGCTCCCCCCCTCTTCCCGGCACCACCCCCCCCCACTTTTCAAAGGGCTTGAAAGTAGCGCAGCGCTACAAAATGCCACGGGTGGCAAGGGTGCCTGGCTGGTGGAGGCTCTCCCCTCCCACAAGAGAATTGTTCCCACAATGAGGGCCTCGGTTGTATTAGCTGAAAAGGCCAGGGCAAAAGTGCCCCCCCCCATCCAAGAACAGCACCCATCCCCAGAGAGAGACATTCCATTCTCTGCCCCTTTCCCCCCCCCCCCCAGGCAGGATCCTGCTCCTCCTGCAGCCCAACCACCACAGCTGCCACCGTCAGACATTTCTGGCTTGGCACCCTCTCGCAATTAACTCCTAATTAGCCCCTTTGCCAGCAAGCGAAGCGGGAGATGATGTGAGGAGGAGGAGGAGGAGGAGGAGGAGGAGGAGGAGGGTGCTATTTGAAAGCACCGCAAGTCCCTCAAACTCACTTTCCGGAAGACGGGAGAGGCTGGGTCTGCCCCCCCCCCCGCCTTTCTTAGCCAAGGGACCAGAGGTCTCCTTCCATTTTCATTTTAATGCAAAATCTGTTGTAATGGATTTCGAAGTAATGCTTTAATGCACCGGAATGCTTTTGGGGCAGCAGCACGTTCAGCCGCGGAGATTGGCACTTGCAGCCTCTAATGAATAAATGAGCAGCTGAGACTTGGCTGAGCAGAACCAGGCTCCGGGGGGGGGGGGGGGGAGAAGAGAACAGGGCCCCCCAGCCAGCCTTTTGCAAAGTTTCCTGGATCAATGCAAACTGCTTCTGCCTTCTTTATTCCAGCATGGGGGGTGTTCGTGCTCATACAGAGGCCTCATACAGAGGGGGGTTTGAGGGCACCCCGTGCTCAATCTTTTTTTTTGGGGGGGCAGATTGAATGACAGAATTGTGGAGTTGGAAGGGTTCCGCTGCTCCACCCCCCCTGCAAGGCACACAAACCAGTTTGGGGATTCTCTTGATTCTGGGTGGGTTGCCAGAGAGCTTCTGTTTCCCAAGGAAAGTTTTCTTCTTTAAAATCATGAATGCAGTTAATGTGTTTAGAAAGGGTTAATGAGTGGAGGGAGGTGCTTTTCCCTCTGGGGCCGCAGGATCCATCTGTCTGGCACCCTGCAAGCAGGGGAAATTGCATCGGGAGAGATAACATCCTCTGCCCCTTTAAAATGTGGGGGGTTGGGGGGGGGGCTATTGGGCTGCTGTTTTTATTTTGATTGCGTATTTTGTGGTTTTAGATTTTGATTGTATTCTGTGAACCGCTCTGAGACCTCCAGGTACAGGGCGGTATATAAATTCAATAAATTAATAAATTAAAGAAACAACCAACCAACCAACCAACAGGGCAGAGATAAGCAAGGCTGGCTCCAGCCAGACAATGGAGAGGTGGACACACTCTGACACTCACAGCAGGAGCAAAGCAGGAAGGTAAAAAGGTAAAGGGACCCCTGACCATTAGGTCCGGTCGCGGATGACTCTGGGGTTGCAGCGCTCATCTCGCTTTATTGGCCAAGGGAGTCGGCGTACAGCTTCCGGGTCATGTGGCCAGCAGGACTAAGCCGCTTCTGGAGAACCAGAGCCATGCACAGAAACGCCATTTACCTTCCCGCCAGAGCTGTACCTATTTATCTACTTGCACTTTGATGTGCTTCCGAACTGCCAGGTGGGCAGGAGCAGGGACCGAGCAACGGGAGCTCAACCTGTCGCAGGGATTTGAACTGCCAATGTTCTGATCTGCCAGCCCGGTTTAGACCGCAGCGCCACCTGTGTCCCTATAAGCAGGAAGGAGGGGAGGTCAAAGGGGGCAGAGCTGGGGAAGTGGGAGAGGGATGGGGTCCTCTCCTGGCGCAAATCGGGCCCCAGTTGTGTAGACATTTCTGATGGCCGACCTGGCAGGGCTCTCCAGATCAAGAAGAAGGAAAGGCTGGCATCTTTGGGGAGAGGAGAGGGGGGCAAGGACCTGCCGGGGTGGGGAGGAGTACAGAACATAAGGCGAGTCTTGCTGGATCAGGCCCATAGGGTAAGGTTACCAAATATTTCCCTAGGAATCCAGGGACATTTTTCAACTTCATTAGGAATGATCGGATTTTGTAAGGGGACTGATTTGTAAATCCAGGAAACGGGGACGTCTGGCAACCTTATCATCGGGGCCCATCTGGCCACCCTCCTGCTTTCACAGCAGCCACCCAGGTGCCCCAAAGGGAAGCCCTCAAGAAGATTTGAACCCGAGCCCTCTCCCCTCCTGCAGTTCCCAGACTTTGGAGGGTGGGGCAGAGCCACCCTGACTAGCAGCTCTTGCTAGCCTTATCCCTGCCTTGTCTCCCCTCCTTCCATCCCTGCCTTCTGGGGGAGAAGGGAAGAGCTCCTGCTTTCTGTTCCCCTCAAGGAAGGAGGGGGGGGGGGAGAGAAGAGGCCCCGGCAGCCTCTCTTCCAAGCCAGCCGCCCCCCTCCGCCCTCCCTGGGTTCATTGCCCGCTGAGGCTCCTTGAGGAGTTTGCTGCTCCTGCCCCCAAAGAGCTGGACCTTCTCTCTGGTCCCAAACCTCAAAGAACAGGACCCAGATGCTTCTTCTCAAATCCCCTTCTGCACCCCATCTTTGAACCCAACAAACCCAGATATTCTTCCCCAGCTCAGCACTGTGACATGCTGTGGCAGACCGTAAAGGGACGCGCTGATTCCTGGGGGGCTGGGGGGGCAGGTTCCTAGGAAGCTGTCTTACAGAGAGTGCCTCCAGCTCAGCCTTGTCTCCTGGCAGCAACGGCTCTCCAGGAGTCCAGGCAGAGGAGATTCTCCCACCCCTACCTGGAGATGACAGGGGGAACTGAACCCGGGACTCTGCCCCACAGCCATGGCCTTCCCTTGAGAGAGAAGGGGGCTCTCCCCAGAGCAGGCAAGGCATCCTTCCTTTCCCTTTGTTGGAAAATTTAGGGCAGAGGGAAGAAAGTCCTTCTTCACGCAGCACAGGGTTAACCTGTGGAACTCACTGCCTCAGGAAGCAGGGATGGCCACCATGCTAGATGGCTTTAAGAGAGGAGGAGACACGTTCATGGAGAGGGAGAAAAGGGCTTTGGAGAGTTTCCTCGCCAGGGTAACTCTGCTCTGCCTCCCCATCCTGGCCGTTTATAAAGCCCGAGAGGAAGGAAGAGGGAGCATCTCCTCCCCCCCCCCCCAGCGCAGGCCATCGTGCAGGGGGGAGAGGGAGGGAGAGGCAGCTGGGAGACAGCGCTGGCGGCTCCGGCTTTGTTTACCCGCCTTGCCGGAACTGGGCTGGCTGACGTGAGCCGGAGGCCGAGGCCTCGGGAGAGAAGAGACACCTGGCGCAGGGGCCGGGGGGAGGCAGCCCAGGCCGAACCTGTGCCTGGCGCTCCTGCCCAGCCCCACACGGCTGGCACTGCCAAAGAGCTGCAGGGTTTAGAAGGCAAACCTGCCTGGAATATTATTATTATTATTATTATTATTATTATTATTATTATTATTATTAATTACCCCACCCATCCGGATCCCAACTGGTTGACCCCTTTCTTCAACCCCCCCGTGCCCCACTGACTGGCTCCCCAAGGCTCCATTGTCCCCCCTGGAAGGATCCCTATGGAGGAGCAGCAAAGAGAAGGAGAGTGCCTCTGAGCACACGCAGAGTACCTTTCCCTCTCCCTCCCCAGGGCAAATTCGTTTTCTGTGGCAAGAGTGACCTTGGGGTGGGTCCTGAAGGGCACCCCCTCCCCTCTGAAGCTGTTGAGGCGAACAGTGCTTTGGAGACATTTTCTGCCGCACAGCGCTTTCTAAAATTGTTATTGCCATTATGCCTAAAAATACACTTATCGATTTGCAAAATAATTAACCAGGCAGGTCCCCGACCAGAATGACGGTTAGAGTCCTATAAAACAGCTGCTGCCCCCCCCCAGCCACTCCCCAGACAAGTTACTCTGGAAAAGAGGAGCAGCAACAGAAGCAGAGAGGCTTGCAGAGTTCAGAACTTGGCTCAGGAGGGGGGAGAAAAGGAGGGAGAACCTTTAGGACGCAGAAGCAGAGAACTGAAGGGTCTGAAGGGACCCCCAGGGCTCATCAAGTCCAACCCCCTCCAGTGCAGGAATTGCAGCTGAAAGATCCCTAATGGGTGGCCATCCAAGCTCTGTTCCAAACCCTGTTGCTGCATCGGATTATCTATTTGCCAGAGGGTTGGACTAGATGACCCTCGTGGTCCCTTCCAGTGCTCCAGTTCTACTCTCTGTGCTTGAGTGCCGCTTGCTCAACCTCCCAGCATCAAGAAGGAAAAACAGATGAGGTGGAAATGGACATGGAATGAACTATGGACTAAGGCAGAGGTTTTTGAATTACGGTCTCCAACCTGGGCTCCAGAAATCTGCATGTTGCCACAGTTGGACCGGCACCAGCAGCAAACTGCGCCTGGGGAATCTGGAACGTGGGCCTTGGGGAACCAGAAGATCAGACAGGAGCCGGCTGCTGCAGTCCAAGCCAGAGATGGGGCCAGCCCTGACCTCAGGCAGAGGGGGGCAGCTGCCTCAGGTGGCAGATTTGGGGTGTCATGAAAGGGATGCCCATGGCTGGCTATCAAATGTTTCGCTGCTGCATTTTGACTGGGGGGTTTTCCGTTAAAATAATTTTACCAGCCTTGGAGTATTAGGTGCCCCTTGGCTGGTTGGCTGGTGGGGGGAGAGGGGGAGAGGGGGCACCTTTGGCAGCAAAATGATTTGGGGCGTGGCCCGGGCAAGGAATGGCACCAGGGCAAGGACCAGGGTTTGGGCCAAGGGGACGGAAAGGGAGGAGGCTGTGTGGTTTCTGCACAGCTTTTGCAACAGCCTGAATACGGGGAGCAAAGTGTGTGTGCGGGGGGGGGGGCATAGGTAAAGCCAGGATGTGGGGGAGGGATTCTCAGCTGAAAAGGGGAGCAGGCAGGGAGAGGAGCCTGCCTGGATCTGTCTTGGGGAGTTTGAGATGCAGAGGACACATCCACAGCCCAGCCCCCTCCGCCCTGCCTGGGACTCTGGCTTCCATGCTGCAGAAGCCGCAGCTTGGGATGAGATGTGGCTCCCCTGGGGGAAGATGTAAACAAAAGCAGCAGTTGGGCCAGGCTGGGGTTTTTTTTGGGGGGGGGGAGAAACTGCTGCAGCAGCAGAAAAGCAGGAAGCAGGAGCCACACGCAGAGTGTGCAGGCATGTGCTGAAGGGCAGGGGGCCAGGCTGGCCACTGTCCCCTCGAAGGGGCCAGGCTGGACGGAGGCTGGAAGAATGCAAGAAGAGTCCGACCTCATCCAGCCTCTCACAGTGGCCCCCCAGCTGTCTTCACGTTTCACAAGCCGCATTTTGCCCCTGGCTATTGGCCACTTAGGGACTCGGGTGGCGCTGTGGTCTAAACCACAGAGTCTAGGACTTGCCGATCAGAAGGTCGGCGGTTGGGATCCCAGTGATCGACGGGGTGAGATCCCGTTGCTTGGTCCCTGCTCCTGCCAACCTAGTAGTTTGAAAGCACGTCAAAGTGCAAGTAGATAAATAGGTCCCGTTCCGGCAGGAAGGTAAATGGCATTTCCGTGCGCTGCTCTGGTTCGCCAGAAGCGGCTTAGTCATGCTGGCCACATGACCCGGAAGCTGTACGCCGGCTCCCTCGGCTAATAAAGCGAGATGAGCGCCGCAACCCCAGAGTCGGCCACGACTGCACCTAATGGTCAGGGGTCCCTTTACCTTTATTGGCCACTCGCAACCAAGTGAAGATGCCCGGGTGCCAGGATGGGGCCAGACATCTTTGCCACCTGAGGACCCTTGTATCTGGACTGTTTTCACTCACTAAGACCACATCCTGTAGAATTCTATCCGTTATATTTTAACTGCACAATCCGATCGAATTTCAGGAACCAAAATGTTTTTTCTGTGCAGCAGGAGCAGTGAAGAATGTTATAGTTAATTGTTGTCTTTGCTTCCACCCTGCTCACGGTTGTGAAGAATATCCCTACGCTATGAATGGTCACCATTCAGAAAACAGTCGGAATAGGCCGATATAGATGTGGACTGTTCTGGGATCAAGGGACCTTTCTTCTTTAAGTTCTCAAAGTTCTTAAGCGAGCTCAAGGTGGTCCTCTGGTCTAACCAGATGTTTAATGGATAATCCATCACAGCCAACCCATTGGTTGAAAAGTAAGACTTCAGAGCCGTCTTGCCCCAAAATGGCAAGTAGACATTCCATTTTGGTGACTGTAACCCTGCTTTAAGGAGTCCCTTGGCACCCGGCTTATACACCTGAGTTTCTAACACTGCCAGACACATGTGGGAAACCACAAGGAGGACCTGAACACGAGAGCAGCTCTCCCCTCCAGTGGCTTCCAGCAACTGGTACTCAGGATGCAGCCCAAGGGAGCCCATCTAGTCCAGCCTCCTGTTCTTTCGGCAGCCAAATGCCCCCAAGCAACCTAGGGACACAGATAGACTGCCTCTGGGCTTGGAGGCTCCATAAGAGCATCCGAAGAGCCTGGCTGCTGGATCAGACCAGTGGCCCATCGAGTCCAAGATCCTGCTCTCCTGATGGCCAACCAGATGCTCATTATGGGAAACCCCTTCCCTCCTGTGGGCAACTCCCTCCTCAGCGCAGCAGGGCCACCAGCACCCAAGGGCCACAGCACCTTCAGGCTCCCATCTCCAGGGGAGGTGGGAAAGAGCCCCCCAGCCCCGCTGAAACCCTAGAGAGCCACCACCAAGCAGCGTCAACGGCAGAACAGGCAGCCGTCTCTGGTGCATAAGCACCTGCTCTGGATGAGACCCCTGCCAAGGCAGCTTCCAGGCGCCAGCCAGTTTGCTGCCCGCCTGCCAGCTGAGGGCCAGGATCTACCCAAGCGATGTGCCCCCCCCCCGCGCCTCCAGGCCTCTCCACTCAAGAGCCTGCTTGCCTGTGATGGATGCCCCCGTCCCCACAGGCACAAATAGACATAAACCTCGCGGCCGCCTGCTTCCTGGGAGGGCTATGGACGCCTAGGCGGGGGCCGCGGATGCCCCTGGCGTCTCCACGGGGACTGCCAAAACATTCAACAAGCCCTTCCATTAAGCCAGAGGGATCCCTTTTCCAGGCTGGGTTTCCCCATTGATGGGCGGGCACAGCTGTCGTGAGGCAGCACTGGGCGCTGGAATTTTGCACCCCTAAGAACTTTAGGTTGGCCACTGAGCACAATACGCTGAACTGGATGGGCTGTTGGCCTGATCCTGCAGGCGATTCCTCTATTATTATCTCCAAAGCCGACTGCTCTGTCTTGCAAGCGACTCCCTGACTACAGGCGTCATTTGGGTGTCTGACATGGAGAAAACCCATTTACCACCTCGGCTGGTATTAACCCGGACAAAGATCCCAGGCCATTGGGCTTCCTACGTGATTTATTCTGCTTTCTAGATGTTCTGAGCCTCCCACAGGAGCGGAGGCTGAACAGGCCGTTCCGCTTCCCAAATGCTAAATTCCCCCAGGACGTCCCAAGCCAGACGCTTGGCCCACCTGGGAGGGAAGAGCACCCTCTCCGAGGTCCCTGGCAGGCAGGCAAGAAGGGGCCCTTCCCAGCCGGCCTCCCCACAGTCCGCCCAGGAAGCCAGGCATGAGGAGCCTGAGCTCTGAGCTGCCCCAAATGCCGACACAGAAGAATTTGAAATATTTTTTCCTAGCTGGGAAGGAGACCGCCAGGGCACCAGGGACAGGGCCTCCCTCCTTGATGAGTTCTGGTCGCATGCCAAGTCCCAGGAATTTTGTATCTCCTATCTCTGCCGAGCAAACGCCTTTGCACATTTACGGGGCAACAGAGACTCTGGTTGTTTTCCCCGTCACTCCTCAGAGGGCAGACTCTGGAAAGGCGCTGAGGCTTTGCTGGTGCCCCGAGATCCTCTCTGCAGCCCCACCAGCCTCCCTGCACACAAATGGCCCAAGAAGTCGAGAGGCAGCGTCTCTCCCGTCTCCCCCCCCCCCAACTCAGTGGCTAGCCTTAGCTTTCATTTTTATTATGCATTGTGCTTTCTTAATACTGTCACATTGCCCTGAGATCTACAGGTATGGGGCAGTAAACACATTTAATAAATAATAAATCAACAAAAATCTGAACGAAAAGGGCCCAGGGCAGGGGGGGTGGGCAAGAGTGTCAGAGTCCCAAAGGCAACACCATCGCCCCCACCCTTTCAAAATGCCCCTTTTTTATTTTAGCCAAGTCAGAGCAGGGCAACTGGCAGAAAAACAAACGCTTTTATTTACGGCCAACTCTCAACTTGTGCAGAGCTTATGTTCCGGGGGTTGTGTGTAAAGCCAAAATCACATGTATTCAAAACACACTCTCCCTGCCCCTTGGAATGCTCCCCCAAGGTGAGCGCAATGGCAGGTGGGATTGCAGACCGAGCCCCTGAATGCCTGCCCCCGCCTTACTTTTTCCAGCCAAAATCTCACATGTTGATGCACATAAGTTACGAGTTTACTGCATACAGACTTCACACACACACCTAAAACGTGGTCAGGAACAGGCTGCGAAATATACCAAGCCAAGGACCCTCAAGGCACCTGCCGTGATGCCAAACAAGCAGAGGATTCGCATCTGCCGCACAACATTAGCCTCTCCAGATCTGCAGCTTGCTTCTTTTGCAAAGAGGACTTCAAGGCTGCAAAGCACTTGGGAGAATCTCTGACATGAGAGTGACGGGGCAGGACTGTCCTGTGGTCAAGAGAAGGAGCCTGTGTGGCCCCCATGCGGCTTCCAAGGCAGGATGCATTATGCAGAAATCAGCAAACACAGCGTCCTTCTGCATAATTCATCAGGGTTGCAAAGCGAGGCTCCTCTGCGCTGGGGAAACATTAACGCAGAATCTAATGTTCCTTGACAAGAGGAAGTGGGCACGTTAAGGAGGCACAGGTGGCAGTGGAGGGCTGTGGGGAGGAACAGATTCACCCTTCTCCCCCCCCCCCCAAGCAGGGACCCTACCGTCTTTCCGGTAGAAGCAGATCTCCACCTTGCGCTCTTCGGAGCCCAGGAGGGCCTGCGCAATCTGCGCCACCGAGGTCTTCTGCGTGCGCGGCCCATAGAGGAAGTCGCAGGTGCAGGGCTTCTGCATGACCTCGGCACGAGTGTAGCCGCAAAGGTCGCAGAAGCCATCGTTGCAGTAGATGATGGCGCAGTTCTCCACCCGGGCGTTGGCGATGATGAACTTGCGGCCTGCAAGGGGGGGGGAGAGACAAGGAATCAGCTTCGGCTGGTGGCCCAGCTGCGCCCCTCTCTGGACAGCGACGGATGAATTAATAATAATAATGATGATGATGATGATGATGATGATGATGATGTTAATTTATTTATACTATTTATACTATCTGGCTGGGTTTCCTCAGCCACTCTGGGCGGCTTCCAAAAATATATTAAAATACAGTAACACATCAAACATTAAAAGCTTCCCTAAACAGGGCTGCCTTCAGATGTCTTCTAAAAGTCTGGTAGTTGTTGTTCTCTTTGACATCTGGTAGGAGGGTGTTCCACAGGGAGGGCGCCACCACCAAGAAGGCCCTCTGCCTGGTTCCCTGTAACTTGGCTTCTCGCAGTGAGGGAACCGCCAGAAGGCCCTTGGAGCTGGACATCAGTGTCTGGGCAGAACGATGGGGGTGGAGACGCTCCTTCAGATATACTGGACCAAGGCTGTTTAGGGCTTTAAAGGCCAACACCAACACTTTGAATTGTGCGCGGAAACGTACTGGGAGCCAATGTAGCAGTGGCGTAGCATGGGTTGTCAGCACCCGGGGCAAGGCAAGTAATTTGCGCCCCCTAACCTGTGGATTTGCGCCCCTAACCCTAACCCCCAGATGTTGCGGCCGGGCCCCCCTGCACCTCCCACGCTACGCCACTGCAATGTAGGTCTTTCAAGACAGGTGTTATGTGGTCTCAGTGGCTGCTCCCAGTCACCAGTCTAGCTGCCGCATTCTGAATTAGTTGTAGTTTCCGGGTCACCTTCAAAGGTAGCCCCACACAGAGCACATTACAGTAGTCTAAGTGGGAGATAACTAGAGCATGCACCACTCTGGCGAGAGAGTCTGCGGGCAGGGAGGGTCTCATCCTGTGCACCAGGTGGAGCTGGCAGACAGCCACCCTGGACACAGAATTGACCTGTGCCTCCATGAGTCCAAAATGACTCCCAGGCTGCGCACCTGGTCCTTCAGAGGCACAGTTGCCCCATTCAGGACCAGGGAGTCCCCCACACCCGCCCGCCCCCTGTCCCCCAAAAACAGTACTTCTGTCTTGTCAGGATTCAACCCCAATCTGTTAGCCGCCATCCATCCTACCGTTGTCTATATTCTGGTAACTTCTAGGTTAGAATACTGCAACACATTATATGTGGGGCTGCCTTTGAAGGCGGTCCAGAAACTTCAGCTTTTGCAGAATTCAGCGGCCAGGTTGCTTGTTGGGACAAGACAGTTTGAACATATTACACCGATCTTGGCCCAACAGCACCAATTGCACTGATCCTGCCTGGGCCCAATTCAATTTTGAGCTATAAAGCCTTAAGTGGCTCAGGACCGCAAGACCTCAAGGACCGCCTTTTCCCAAATGAAGCGCCCCAGACCTTGAGACCATCATCTCTAATGGCAGGAACTGCTCCTGGAACAGCCCCCTAACCTTTTCAGAATGGGGCTTCCCATTTTGCTGCAGCTAATGCTTCAGAGGGAGGGAAGGAAGGACCCCCCTGCTAAGCCAACAAGGAGAGGAGGAACAGACTCCACTGGGGGGGGGGCATGAAGCACTCCCAGGAAGCCGCCCCCCCCCCACCAGAGCCCTCCTGGGCCCTCTTGGCTCAGCCTCGGTCTACACAGCAACTTGCAGCAAGGGCTCCCAGCAGCAGAGTAGCCGGGGGGGGGGGGCCAAGGGGGTACACTGGGCACCACTCACACTCAAGGTCCAAACAGAGGAGAATAGCTTCTTATTTCAAATCACACTCGACAAGCTATTTATGTGTTTATTACATTTATCTCCAAACACGTTTTTCTGCTGAAATAAGGCTGCATTTTAATGTTTTAATGTATTTTAATCTTGTTTTTAAGTTGTATTTCAATCAATTTGTTTTATATTTGGTGTTAGCTGCCCTGAGCCCGGTCTTGACTGGGGAGGGCGGGGTATAAATAAAATTTATTATTATTATTTACACCCCCTCCCTTTTTTCTCCAAGGAGCTCAGGGTCGTGTGTGTGGTTCTCCCTCTTCTCTTCTACTCTCCACAACAACAGCCCTGCAAGGTAGGTCAGGCTGAGAGGCAGGGACCCAAGGCCACGGGGAGCAGGGGATTGGAACCCTGGTCTCCCAGGTCCTAGCTTGGTGCTGTAACCACTATGCTGCACTCCCTGTCTCTCATCTCCTGTGTTTGGCCCACTGCACATACAACAAAAAGCACCCCAGATCCGCTTAGCTGGCAGGCTGATGACCCAGGCTGCCTGACTCAAGAAAAGGCCAATTAAAAATGAGTTCAGGGATGACTAATCTGTGCCAAGCGATGCTCCGTATTCTTTGCACACACGACGACGCCTTCTCCTAAGGCGCCCGCTATTATCTGAAATGGAAGTCGTCCCTTCCACAGACTGCAGCCTCCTCTTCGCACGCTGCCAAGGCTGCTCCTCCCCCATTGGCACAACTGTGTGCCCTCTTCCCAAGGTGCCATCTAGTCCCACCCCCTGCAGGAGTTGCAGCTAAAGCATTCCTTACGGATCCAACCTCCTCTTAAAAACCTCCAACAGAGGAGACTCCGCCACCTTAAATTAATGTTTAATTGGAATCTCCTTTCTTGCAACTCGAATCCGCTCTTTCGGGTCCTCCCCTTAGAACAGAAGACAAGCTTGCTTCACCTGGCATGTGGCAGCTCTTAGATCACTGGCAGTCATCCACAAAAGGGCCCCCCCTCCATTTGCTCCCACCTGCTTCCTGACACCCCCAATCTCACCTGCACAAATTAAACTCGCAAACAACAAAACCAGCAAAACAATCCCAAAAGAAATCCAGCCCAGATCTCTCCCAAAATGATCCCTCCAGGCAGAGGAAGGTCATTGTCACCTTTTAAAGGGACCCATCATGTGTCAGCCACAAGAAGGGCAAACTCCATGCTAGGGAATGTTAGGAAATAAATAGAAAATATAACAGCCACTATCATAATGCCCTTATAAAAAATCTACGGTGCAACCACATTTGAAATACTGTGGACGGTTCTGGTGCCCTCACCTCCAGAAGGATGTTTGTAGAGTTGGAAAAGTTTCAGAGGCCACTGAAATGACCAAGGGGGGGAGGGACTCCCTTATAAAGAAGGGGCAAAGCATTTGCATGGGCTTGGCCAGGATTTTCGTTAGGGGGGGACAGAACGACGCGATTGGTCAGTTAATTAAGTATTTCTATTGTTTTACTTGATCTGGGGGGGGCAGCTATCCCCCCCCCCGCTATGCCCATGGCACTGGGGACTTTCACATGTATTGTCAGTAAGCCAGGTTTCCCCCATCCTATATTTTTGCATGTGGTTCGTCCTGCCTAAAGACAGAACCTGGCATTTGTCCCTATTGAAATTCATTTTCCAATCTGTTAGGGTCATTTTGAATTGTGATTCTGTCTTCTGCAGCATTACCTACTCCTACCAGTTTGGTGTCGTCTGCAAATTTGTTGAGCATCCCCTCAATTCCTTCATCCAAGTCGTTTACAAAAATGTTAAACAACCACTTGCCCAGCACAGAACCCTGCGGCACCCCACTTGTCACTTTTCCCCAGGATGACGAAGAACCATTCATGAGTCCTTTTTGGGTTCAATCAGTCAACCAGCTACAAATCCACCTTACTTCAGTCAACTCACATTTTACCAGCTTCCTCATGAGAATATCATGGGGGACTTTGACAAAAGCCTCACTGAAATCAAGATACACTACGTATGTCCACAGCATTTCCCTGGTCCACCAAGCTTGTAACTCCATTAAAAAATGAGGTTTGTCTGTCATGACTTATTTTTGAGAAGCCCGTGCTGGGTCTTAGAAATCACAGCATCCTTTTCTAAGTACTCACAGACTGACTGTTGAATTATCTGTTCTAGGATCTTTCCTGGTATCAATGTCAAGCTCACTGGCCAGTGTTTACCAGGGCTCCCCGCTCCCATTTGCCTGCCTCCAGTCTGTAGGGACTTCACCTGTTCTCCAGTAATTCTCAGAGATAATAGACAAAGGCTCTGAGATTACACCCGCAAGCTCCTTTAGTACCCTTGACTCATCAGGCCGTGGAGATATGAATTCATTTAAAGCAGCTAGTTGTTCCCTTACCACCTCTTTTCCTATCTTGGGTTGCAATTCCCTCCTTGCATTGTTTATTCTGTTATCACCAGGTTGGGCATTGGTTTCCTTTTGGGTGAAGATAGAGGCAAAGTAGGAGTTCAATAATTCTGCCTTCTGTCGCCCATCTTCTGCAGAGGACTTACCACTTGGTCAATCTTTCTTTCCTCTGTATCCTGAAACCCAGGAGGACATGATCACTTCCTCCCAAGTTTCCCTGTCCTTCCACTTCATTTATTAGTTCCTCCCTGTTGGACAGATGATCCCCTTGTTACTTCTTCCACCTTCTGGGAAATGAAACTGTCAGCGAGGCAATGGAGGAATTTGTCAGACCTTACATTCTTGGCAGAGTTTGAGTTCCAACAGATATCAGAGAAGTTCAAGTCTCCCACGACGACTATATATCTCCTTTTCAAATGTGTGCTAATCTGCTCTTGGAAGGCGTCATCCAAGTCTTCAGTCTGGCTTGGCTTGGAGACCCCCACAGTAAGGTCACTGTTGCTTCTCTCTCCTACAATTTTTACCCATATACTCTCATTCTGCTTTCCATGCTCCAGGTCATGGATTTCTTCACAAATGTACACACCCTTTACATATAATGCTGCTACTCCCCCCTTCCTGTTTGGTCTATTCATTTTGCACAGGTCACACCCCTCAGTTTCTACATCCCAGTCATGAGTCTCATCCCACCAGGTTTCAGTAATGCCTAACAGGTCATATGTGCCATCCTATACTAAAAGCTCCAGTTCGTCTTGCTTGTTTCCTATACTCTGTGCATTCGTGTAGAGACAACTGAAACCACGAGTCATTCCTCTGCACGCTGCTGCCTCTGTCCCCCTCAGTAAATAGTCACCTCTCACCACTACACATCTCTTCCTTCTCTGGGGAGCGGCAGGAATTGTTCTGTACACTGTCCCTTCCACTGCTGCCTCTGTACATTCTGAAGTAGAAGAAGAGGAAGAGTTTGGATTTGATATCCCGCTTTATCACTACCCTAAGGAGTCTCAAAGCGGCTCACATTCTCCTTTCCTTCCTCCCCCACAACAAACACTCTGTGAGGTGAGTGGGGCTGAGAGACTTCAGAGAAGTGTGACTGGCCCAAGGTCACCCAGCAGCTGCAGGTGGAGGAGCGGAGACGCGAACCCGGTTCCCCAGATTACGAGTCCACCACTCTTAACCACTACACCACACTGGCTCTCAACCAGTGTGTTTGCTCCTCTGGCTGAGAAACAGTGTGGAATTGTTTTTGTAGCTGCAGAGATACAGCATGGCTCCTGACTGTCCTGCTTTTTTGCGTCTTGTTTCTCCAAGGGGTTGTCTCCTTCTCTTCCTCCTCCCTGGGGGCAGCCTCCCGGCATCTTTGTTCCAGGGGAAGCCCACTCTGGTACACCAAAGCTTCTGGCCCCAAGTTAGTAAGTTAGCGCAGGAAATCCAGTCTGCATAATTCAAATATACCGTTGCAAAGAAGCCAGACTCTTGCAGCTCATGTTATATTCTTGAGTAATGACGAAAGGGGCCAGGTGGTAGCCGGCCAGCTGCAAATCCATCTCTGCTCCAGGTTAGCCTGCTTGACTGCAGGCCAAGTGACCACAGATCGCAGGCCACCTGGCAGCCAGCCCTCCCTAAATGGGGCATTAACAAGCCCAGCTCCGCCAGCAAAGGAGCCGCCTCTCCCCCCAACTGGCAGGCGGGATGGGCAGCGCTCCAGGCGCAGGTGGCTGCCCTGGAGAGAGCGGAGGCAGGCCAGAATCATAGCCATCTTGTCTGCAGAGAAACAGGTGTGGGAAATTTGCCACAGCCTCCAAGCTGAAGCACGACTCTGGCTCTCCCATACCATCTGCCACCCAGCAGAGCCCACTGGGCAGGAGAGACAGACTTCCTGAGCATCTCCTTCTGCTGTGAGGCTGAGCCTTTCCGAAAGGATCCAGGTGGCCCTGGTGGCTTGGTCCTAGATCCTGTGCAAGCTGGCTGTGGCTCCGTCTCTCTCTCCGCAGAACCCAGGGATCAAGCCTCAGAGCTCAGCCAAAGCCCAGGCTGCTTAGCAGCTCCAGCTGGGACGACATTCCACTCCAGGCCAGGGTTTTGCAAGAAAGAGGGGCAAGCTCCTTGCGGAAGGATACTCTGCAAATGTTCAAGAGATCCCTCTTCTTCACATGCTCTAGGGCTGAAAACAGGCTGTATGCCTGAGACCCCGTGGCCTCCAGCCTGACTTGGGGAAGGGAGTAGCCACAACCCTTGAACCCCAAAATTTGCTAGCTTTAATTTCCATCTGCCCTTTGCCATTTTCATTCAGTGCAGCCAAGTTAATCTGCCTCCCCCGCCTGCAAATCTCAAAATCCCCCCTTTGATGTCCCAGGCTAGCTTTTGCCTTCCACACTGCGATGTTTATCCAGCTTTTCCACAACCCAAAGTATTCGGAGATGGTTATCAGGCTCCTGGTTGCTGAAGGCCAAGCAGCCCCAGTGCCCCAACTGTTTAACCTCCCTCACGCAACGTGCTTTCCAGCGTCTTATCTCTCCCTCCCTGAATCCTCTCCAATTTGTCTGCCTTGGCCTTGAAAGGCAGCTGAGGCCTAAGCGGAGGAGAGCAGCCCGCCCTCCGCTGCTGCTGCTGCCACCACCGCTTGCAAGGAGGAGGACGAGGAGGAGGGCAGCAACAGTGGTGGCAGCTGGCCCCCAAGAAAGAAAACAGACTGCAGCAGCCTTTGCAGAGATGCCACACGGAGAGCCAAGAGGCAGCGGGGTTAAATTACCAGGGGAGAGGGAGGGAAGCAAGGGTGCCCAGGGAAGCCAAAGAGCCTCCTCTGGAGGTTTGCAAAGAGCAGGCAGCCAGGCATCTGCCAGGAGGACTGAGATGTGGGGAAGTCCTGCCCTAGGCACAGGTGGGGGGAGGGGAGGAAGACCCTCCCAGGCCCAGGAGGAGACTCTCTCTCATTTCTTAAGGGAATGGCAGATCTAGATGCTATTTTATTGTTGGCCACAAACAGAAAAACAAGCACCGAGCAAAATGTGGATGGGCGGGTAGGATCCAACTCCGTCAGTGCAAGGGGTTTTGCTTGCACAATGGACTTGCTTTCTTCTTCTTCCTCCCCCAAGGAAAAAAGCACCTCTGAGCCTACCCCAACGCCGCCCCTCCAGCCCAGGCCACTGGTCTCTTTCGCCCTGCTCAGCTCAGGATGATGGGCGCAAAAGGAGAGGCGAGTCTCACATAGTTTTCTTCACCCTGAAATGTTCCGAGTTGCCTTAACTCTGGGGAGGACCAGAAAGTGTTGGTGATTCTTCACAAGCCAGACGGCTCAAGGTTTCAGAACACCATGAGAATAGCCACACACAGACAGACAGCGCATTCTGAGAGGTCACAGGATCACCTCCATCTTTTACCGGTTCCCGCCCCCCCCAAGCTCTGTCCTCCTTAAGATAGCCAGCAGAGGGAAGGCGGGGGGGGGGAAGGGTTTGGCCGCTCAGTGGCCCCCTCCCACTCCCTTGGCATCAGCCCAGCGGCTCCCCACCACCAGACACAAAGACACACACCAGGTTATCAACACTGCACAACTGCGTGTGTGTGCCTGCACGTGCACACAACCCCTTTTCAGATACACAAACACCATGAGGCATCCAGGCACCCGAACACTACACAAACGCCCACACTCTGCCATATGCTCCACGCTGCTGCTGTGCAAAATCCCCAGGGCCAGAGATGGAAATCTGGGCGCCTGCAGTGGCGCTCTGGAGGCCAGCACCTGCTCCCCAGTAGGATGGGCTCTTGGTGGGTCCCCCAGCAAGGAGGAAGAGGGACCCCACAGTGGGAAGCTGCCTCTTCCTCCTCCTGCCCTGGGGCCCAGGGACATGCACCCACCACCCCAGAAGGGAGGGGGTCCCGGGAAGGAGAGCAGACCACTAGGCCTGAGCCCAGGAGCGTCTGCAAGGCAGGCAGGCCCCACTCCAAGAGGGGCAGCCAGTCCCTCGCCAGTCCAGTTAGCCAAGCACAGGCCACCCAGTCACCCAGCTGGCAAGCGTCCTGCTGCAAACATGGAGCTGCCCATGTCCCCAGGGCAGGTGGACACCCCCAGTCCCAAGGCCCCCATTCCCTGGGCAGTTTGGGAACACAAGGGAGCGGGGCCCAGCCCGCACCTGCAAGCACACCTTCACCGGGTTGCACACCACCAGCCCCCTCCCACCAGCCCAGCCTGTCAGCCTGACCCACCTGGCGGGGTTGTTGTGAGGAGAACAGGGGGGGGGGGCAGTGGGACAGACGTGCAAAATAAATAAATGCAACAAGAAACAAATGTACGACCCACTTCTGACTCCAGAGCACCCGACACACAGGGCCGCCACAGACCTGCCTGGAGCTCCCCACATGACCCCCATAATGTCAGAGCACTGAGCTTCCCCTTGACCACCCCCAGGCCCCTCTTCACCCCCCCCCAACCGAGCAGCCCCCAGCTCCGCTCCGGGACAAGACCCCCTCCACCCCTACTTACTCTGCCCCTCGAACTTGCGGATGATGGTGTCGAGGAAGGTGTTCTGGGGGGCCACGTGCCCGCGCCGGACAGGCATGCTGTCAGCCCATGGGGGTGCCCGGCCTCCCCCGCCCCACGCGCAGCCGGGGCCGTCCGCGGAGTGCGAGGGGCGGCCCAGCGCTGGGGCCCGTCAAGCCGCCAGCCGCCCGGCGGGGAGGGGAGGCTGCTCTCCGGCCTCTGCTGCCCCCAAGCCGCGCCCGGGGCTCGAAGGGGCGCGCTGGGGCCAAGTGGGCCCTTCCGCGCAGACGACGCGCAGTCCGGCTCCGGGGCGGCGTCGGCGCGGCCGGGCGCTGCTCTCCCGCAGGTGTCGGGGCTTAGGCGGCGGGCAGGGGGCGTCTCCGGGCGGCGCCCAGCCCCATGGGGAGCCCCGCCGGGCGGCTGGCGGGGGCCGAAGGAAGCCGCCGTCCGGCCCGGCGCCCCGCGCGCCTCTCCTGCTGGACGGGACGGGCCCGGCTTGGCTCGGCGGCGGCGGAGGCAGCAGGAGCGCCCTTATTTAGGCAAAGGCGAAGGCAGCGGCGGGAGGGACCGGAGGAGGGACGGCAGGCGAGGGGGGGAGGCGCCGGGCGCCCGCTGGTCTCTCGGGCCGGCTTGCTGCTTCGCCCGGGGGCGCGTCTCCGCCTTCTGGTCCGCGCAGGAGGCTCCGAGCGCGGCGGTGTCGGCGGCGAGGCCGGGCGAGAGATGCGCGGCGGCGGCGGCGGCGGCGGAGGGAGAGCCCGGCCGAGGCGGAGCCAGAGCGCGCCGCGCAGCCAATGGAGGCGCCCAGCGCCGCGACGGACGGACGGACCGGGGAGGGTGGCGAGAGAGAGGCGGCTGGGGGAGAGGGGGAAGCGGGGCTGCGCGGGAGCAGCTCCTGCGGGCGCGCAGCCCCGGAACCTATTGGGAGCGGCGAGACGCGGCGAGGCGGGCCAGGGCGCAGAGATCGGCGGGGAGCGGACAGCGCGTCCCGGGAGTGCCGCTCCCTCGGAGACCCCCCTTCAAGGAGGCGCTTCTGGGCTTGGGAGGGGGCGTCCCCCAACCTGAGTCCTGGGTGGGGGTCCCCCGACCGAGTCCCAGCCCGAGCGCCGGTGCCAGGGAGAAAGGCGGGCTCCCCACGAGGCGCTGTCCGGGCTCCGAAGCAAGTCGAGGAAGCGGCGCCCCCGGAGCTGGAAGGCCAAGGTCGGGGGAGGCTCGTCGGGGCTCGTGGTCAGCTCTTTGCTCCTCGCCAGTTGGTGTTGGTGTGTTTGGGGCGGGGGGAATTCACGCCCCGCTTGGTAGCCTCCATCATTCGGAAGCTGCAGTGAAGGGACCCCAGGGGTCATCTAGTCCAACCGCGCTTGCCGGGCAGGAAGTCACAGCTAATGACCGTTGCATCAACCAATAGGTTCCTTCAACTGATTGACAACTTTTAATCAACTAATAATAATAATAATAATAATAATAATAATAATAATATTTTTTTATTTATACCCCGCCCTCCCCAGCCAAGGCCGGGCTCAGGGCGACTAACAACCAATAATAAAAACGAGTTGAATGAGTACAACTTAAACAAGATTAAAAGACAACATTACAACATTAAAACAATTAAAATGCAGCCTCATCACAGGAGGAGAAAGGAAAAAGAATCCCCACCCCCAAGCACACATAAACCAGCCAGCAGACATATTTATTGTAGGAAAAAGCACTCCCATTTTAACTAAGAAAATGTGCCCCACAGAGCAGAGTGTGAGGAGCTTTTGATCGAAGGGGGGACTGGATCAGGCCAAAGGGGTCCTAGCTAGTCCAGCATCCTGTCCTCACGGGGACCAGCCAGATACCCTAAAGGAAGACCCACCTCAGGATCCGAACTCGCCTCCTGGGGTTTCTTCGACTGGGACTCAGAAGCTTTGCTGCCCCCTACTGTTGAGGGACGCAGGTGGCGCTGTGGGTTAAAGCCTCAGTGCCTAGGACTTGCCGACCTCGGCGGTTCGAATCCCTGCGGCGGGGTGCGCTCCCGCTGCTCGGTCCCAGCGCCTGCCAACCTAGCAGTTCGAAAGCACCCCCGGGTGCAAGTAGATAAATAGGGACCGCTTACCAGCGGGAAGGTAAACGGCGTTTCCGTGTGCGGCTCTGGCTCGCCAGAGCAGCGATGTCACGCTGGCCACGTGACCCGGAAGTGTCTCCGGACAGCGCTGGCCCCTGGCCTCTTGAGTGAGATGGGCGCACAACCCCAGAGTCTGTCAAGACTGGCCCGTACGGGCAGGGGTACCTTTACCTTTACCTTTACCTTTACCTTTACCTTTACCTTTACTGTTGAGGCAGAGCATAGCTAGCAGCCACTGACAGCCTTCTCCTGCTCCATTCATTTGTCTAATCCTCTTTTGTTGTTGTTTAGTCGTTTAGTCGTGTCCGACTCTTCGTGACCCCCTGGACCAGAGCACGCCACGCACTCCTGTCTTCCACTGCCTCCCGCAGTTTGGTCAAACTCATGCTGGTAGCTTCGAGAACACTGTCCCACCATCTTGTCCTCCGTCGTCCCCTTCTCCTTGTGCCCTCCATCTTTCCCAGCATCAGGGTCTTTTCCAGGGAGTCTTCTCTTCTCATGAGGTGGCCAAAGTCTTGGAGCCCCAGCTTCAGGATCTGTCCTTCCAGTGAGCACTCAGGGCTGGTTTCCTTAAGGATGGAGAGGTTGGATCTTCTTGCAGTCCATGGGACTCTCAAGTCTCCTCCAGCACCAGAATTCAAAAGCATCAATTCTTCAGCGATCAGCCTTCTTTATGGTCCAGCTCTCACTTCCATACATCACTACTGGGGAAACCATAGCTTTAACTATACGGATCTTTGTCGGCAACGTGATGTCTCTTCTTCCTGTGGAGGGAAGCATCACTGGAAGTTCCAGTCTCATGAAAGAAGGAGAAAAAAGTTTCTCCAGCCACTTTCTGGGAGCGTTGCCTGATTTTATCCACCTCCGTCCTGTCTCTTCTTCCTCCCCTTCCTCTAAGCTGAAAAGTCCCCAACGCTGCTACCTTTTTTCACAGGGGAGTCGCTCAACACCCTTGATCATTTTGGTTCTCCTTTTCTCGACCTTTTCTAATGTCAATGTCCTGTTTTAGGTGAGTGAACAAGGATTATACACAATATTCAAATGCGGTTTCATCATAGATTTGTATAACAACATTATCAGCATTATCTCAGTGACTGAACTATAAATCCCAGCAGCCCAGCAACATAGCCAGTTGCCAGGGATGATGGGAGTTGTAGTTCCGGATGACCTGGAAGGCTCCCCCCGCTCCTCTGGGGCCACCATCTCTGGTCTTCTCTGGGGATGCCAGCCTGCCACTCTGCCCCGAGCATCATCTGGGCACCAACACCTTGGGCTTCCTGCTTCTGAATGCATCTCCACTGATGCAGATTGACCAAATGATGGGCTGACTTTGCCATAAATGAATACTGTACGTACCTTTGCATGTACTCCGTTCATAGGCATTAAGTCTAAACTGCCCCTTTGCGATATTGAATCCATTCTACGTTCTCTGAATTGTGGATCCTGCAGAGGCTGAAGGAGCAGCATTCCTTCCTGCCCCCCCCCTTTCTTGCCCCTATCTGGGTGGGTGGAAGAGACACTTGCTTGCATCCCTCTCCCACCTTTCTCTGCCGCCAGGTCTCCTCTTGGCTCACATCCAGAGAAGCACCTGGAACCTGTCGGGTTCTGGGCTCCCTCTTTCTTCTTCTTCCCCTCTGAAGTCTGGGCCCAGGGGCTCCCGGCTTCTCTGTCCCTCTGCTCCACCTCAAAGGGCGCAGAGGCTGGTGGCATTTTAGGACTTGGAAGGAGCGCTGGGTCCCCTGAGAGCCACCCAGGGCAAAATGTCAGACGTGCTCACAACAAACAAGCCAGAGGAGAGAGGAAGGGAGAAAACAGGAGGATGCTGCCTTCGCCACAGCAGGGAGTCCCGGTGAGGGGGGCCTGGGGGGAGCTCCAAGGTCCTGCTCACCTGCCAGGACTTCTGCCCCTCCTGGCCTTGCCCTGGAGCCCAGCAGCAGCTCCAAACATCAGCAGCGGGCAGCCTGGAATCAGAACGAGAACTGCAAATCCAGCCCAGCAGTGGAAACAACAGCGGAGCAGCAGGCAGGCAGGCAGCCTCCCTGGGTGACTCTCCCACCTCCCTAGGACTGAGCTTATCTGGTGGCCACTGGGAACTGGTAGCTGACGGGGAGCTCCCTCCATCACCTCAAGGCTTTGGCTGCAGCCAGAAATCCAGAGTTCAGAAATAAGACTCCATGGATGGGATGGGGGGATTTCTCGAGATTCAGAGAATCTGCACATACAGTATGATTTTATTGATTTGTGTTTATTTGTACTCTTTATCTATAAAGGTAATAAAATGTATTAGGTGAAAAAAAATCCAGAGTTCATGTTTGTAAACAGAGCCAATCACAGGAGTGAAACACAAGTAGATTATCCAGCCAGTCTCAGTTGACCTTCCTTCCTGGGCATAAGAAGAGCCCAGGCCCATCTGGTCCAGCATCCTCTTCTCACAGGGGCCAACCAGATGCCAACAAACAGAATCCGAGCACAAGAGCAACTCTCCCCAGCAATTGGTATTTTCCAAAGGCATTTTGCCTCTGACAGTGGAGCCATCGACAGCCAGCCCTCTCCTCTCCTCTCCTCTCTTTTAGCCTTGTCTGAATTCAGGTGGATTCACTTTCCCAGCCCTGCCCTCGGCCTCCTTTTCAGCCAGGGCTGCCAGCAGGGACTGGCTCTTGCCTTGGCCACCTGCAAGCCTGGCTGCATTTCCTCTACTACAAAGAGGGACGTTGCAATCAACGGAAGCTCAGGTTTTTCCAGGGGCAGCTCCTGTGAGATGGTGGGATTCATATGAGTCATTTCCCAGGAGGCATCCCAAACAGACAGACAACACATAGAAGCACTCCACATATTAAACAGTTAAGAGAGTTGCAGGAATAGATATTGAGAGAGATGATAGTTATGCACACACATGTTTCATCATAAAATCCAATCCATTATGCATATCAGCCAAAATACTAATCTCTCATACAGAGCTTGTCTTCAGCCAGACGTAACACCTGAAATAATAGACTTCCCCTGTGCATGTGAAGAGTTCATTTCCTTCCATGGGGGTGAACTCTGGAGGAATACCTATGTGAGTCAATTGCAGCAACTGTCATTGCCCTGAGGCACCATAAAGATGGCCGGATTTATGGCATCGGGAATGTATCTCGGCAAGAGCCATCTCATAAGATGCTGCCCTTGCTTCTGAAAGCTCACAGGGCCCCCATAAATCTGCTCCTCTCTAAGGTGTCGCTTAGTTCATTTTCCCTCCCACATCGGGGTGTGTCTGTGTGGCTCCACACATCTGAGATGAGAGTCAAGAACTGTGTGCAGAATCCTAGTTTGCCCTGGGAACGGCAGAGCCACACAACCAGTCTGCTACGGGAGCGAAAGCAGGAGAGAGCCTTTCTTGTGGCTGCTGTGTGCCCAGCTGTCTCTGGGAGGTGTTGGGGTTCAGAACAAGGGGGTTCCCTGCAAAGCCGCTCGGGCCTGCTCCATGGAAATGGTATTCTGAGCTAGAAGAGGGCCGGACAGAGGCTGGTTGGAGTAGCTGGACACTGGAAAGGGCTAATTTCCTTCATGAGCATCAATCACCCCCTGGGTGAGGTAATCACAGGTGCCAGGTCAAGTGCGCCAGTTGCCGTGGTAACGGCTCACAGCCCTGACGAGAGCTGTGATTGATGGGTGTCGGTTGTGTTGTGTTCTGTTTTGGTTCATTGGTGTTAGTCAGAGCAACAGTGATTCTCTATATCTCTAAATATCTGTATCAGAAAAGCCTACATGCTGGCACTTGTCTTTCTGTGTCCAGCTTCATCCCAAGCTGCTCGCCCAGCCTGTTAACTTCTACAGCAGCAAAAGATTTGGACCTCACTCTGCTTCTGTGTGCTGTGAACAGGATCTGCACTTCCATGGCATGTATATCTTATATCAGAGCCCCAACACTTCTGCTGGAGGGACATCACTGACCAGAGCAGATGCTCTTGGCAGCAAGTTCTGCTTAATTCATCAGGACTTCATAAAATGAAAAATTGTAGAGCTGGAAGGGACCCCAAGGCAAACCTCGCACCAGACATGCAACAACAACAACAAGAAGAGTTTGGATCTGATATCCCGCCTTTCACTCCCCTTCAGGAGTCTCAAAGCGGCTAAAATTCTCCTTTCCCTTCCTCTGTGAGGTGAGTGGGGCTGAGAGACTTCAGAGAAGTGTGACTGGCCCAAGGTCACCCAGCAGCTGCATGTGGAGGAGCGGAGACACGAACCCGGTTCCCCAGATTGCAAGACTACCACTCTTAACCACAACACCACACTGGCTCTCAATGAGTGCTGCACCTGCTTTCCCTGACCTTTTGCCTTCTTGGCTAGGAAACAAGGTTTCCTCCCTGACCATTTGTCCTCTTACAAATTGTTTGCTAGACATCTCGCTTGGCTGGAGCATGACCAGGGACGCAGACATAATCAAGTATCAGGGGAAAACTTTTCAGGGAAACACCTGCTGACACGTGTATTTGCTAACACTGGAAATGTGCTTAGATGGAAATACGTCCTGTTCAGGGTGGTTTCACTACTGTTCCCAATTGTTAACTTCTGCTAATAAAAGGAGCCTCGGCAGAGCTAGTCGGCAGCTTGCTTGGAGCATCCTTGCCAGCGTTCTCCTGCACAGCTCACCTGCATTCAACCTCCCGTTGTCTCCGTTATTCTACAACATATAAGGCAAGCCTGTTAGAACCAAGTTGTTCTTCCTCTGACCAGAAGGATGTTCCTGGGCAGCAGATACGGAGGGTTCCAGTTCCACCCAGTGGTTTCCTCCAGGGGGCTACTGGGTGCCCACTGCCATTGCAGCCACTTCTTGAAGTGGGCATCGTGGCTGCCCCTGTGCCCAGCCACCCTCAGACCCCAGCTCTCAAGCCTCCTCCTCTACTTTGCAGTCCTGCCGCCTCATCGCCATTGATAGGGACTCCCCAGCGTCATAGAAGCATAGAGTTGGAAGGGACAACAAGGGTCATCTAGTCCAACCCCCTGCAATGCAGGAATTGTTTGCCCAATGTGGAGCTCAAGGGAAATAATAATTCCACTCTCTTCTGCCTTGGTCAGACCACACCTGGAGTCCTGAGTCCAGTTCTGGGCACCACAATTTAAGAAGAATGCTGACAATCTGGAATGTGTGCAGAGGAAGGAGACCAAGACGATCAGCGGTCTGGAAAGCAAGCCTGATGAGGAACAGTTGAAGGAGCTGGATATGCTTAGTCTGCTCCAGAGAGTAGGACTTGAACCAATGGACTCAGATTACAAGAAAGGAGACCCCAACTAAACATCAGGAAGGACTTTCCAACAGTAGGAGCCATTCAACCATGGAACTGATTCTCTCGGAAGGTAGTGGAGTCTCTTTCCTTGGAGGTTTTTAAGCAGAGGTTGGACGGCCATTGGTCATGGATGCTTGAGCTGAGATCCCTGCAATGCAGGGAGCTGGACTAGATGACCCTTGGGATCCCTTCCAACTCTAGGATTCTAAGTGCCATGAGACCTGCTTCTCCTCTGTGTGTACCCCATGTTCTTAGTGGTCCACATGGTCCAGCACTGTCTCCTCCTCGGATTTGGGGTCTGGAAAGGCAGGTGCCTTCCCCAAGCTCAGCCATCACTCCTCCTTTCAACCCTTCCTAGATGCTGTTGGGTTCCTGAGAAGCATCTGGGGGAGAAGATGCTGACTCACCTTCAAGCTTTTCTCCTGGAAAGCAATCAAGGGAAGTTTGCTGACCTGCCTGGATGGATCAGCAATCCCTAATGGAAGCAGTTTGCTGACTGACATGCTTGGCTGAGAGAGAGGCTTTGTGCAGCTGATCCAGAACGCGGGAAAGGCAGAGGAGGGGGGAGACTGGAAAAGACAGAAGAAGTTCACACCAACAAAACCTCCTGCAAATGAGGATTCACTTTGCACAGGGAGTCAGCTGGTCTTCTGCTGCCCCAGAGGGGAAGCCCCAAACAAAGAAAAGAGATTCCAACTAAACATTAGGAAGAACTTTCTGATGGCCAGAGCTGTTTGACCGTGGAATGAACTCTCTCAGAAGGTGGTGGTCTCCTCTTCCTTGGAGGTCTTTAACAGAGGTTGGGTGAGCATCTGTCGAAGATGCTTTAGCAAAGATTCCTTCATTGCAGGAGGTTGAATTCGATGACCCTTGCTCTATGATTCCATAATATTTAGATAGCCAGGCGTTGCAAAATGCTCTTGGCCCCATATTATCACGCCTGAAGTCCTCCCTTTCCGTAGGGGTCTAGCATTGCGTAAACAGCTCAGATTTAAATACACCTGATAGGGGATTTGCTTTTGATACGTAGTTCTCTGTATCCAGCTTTCCTTTCATTCAGGTTATATAATACTGGTATTTACCTTAATACTTTCAGCTGGCATACTCTCCGGCCCTGCCTGCCCTTAGATATTTTCTGTCTCCTTTGAAATCTTGCATGATGCACAATGTCCAATGCTGTGGAGACTCTTCTGCTTGTGTCCTGGGCTCCCTAGCTGCCTTCTGCTGGCTGAGATAGTTGCTGATAAGGGAAAGCTCTGCAAAGAGACTCAGCTCTGCCTCTCTGCCCTCTCTCTCTAGCACCCTTTCCTAGAGGACCCTGCTGTCCTCCTCTCTACCTTCACCCAATCCAAACAGCAGCACAAAGCTGCTCTTTTCCAAGAAACAATCTGCTGGCGTCCGTTTCCCGAGAACGTGGTCAGCGCTTTTGGTTTCTGGGCTGCTGGGCTCCTTTGGGTTTCTTTCTTAGCTGCCATCATCCTGCTTTCGCACCCACCTCCAAAGCAGGTCAAGGCCAGTGGCTTCCCCAAGCTCTTCACCTCATCACACGCAGGCACCATACAGACACCCTTCTCTTTGTAGTCTGCCTTTCCATAGGAAAAACCACGCTCAAGACAGCTGCCAACATGAAAGAAATTACACAATTCAAAGCATAACAGAAGTGGTCATAAACAAGAAACAAAACCTCCAAAAGGCACACAATCAAATTGAACAATTTCAACATAAATCATAATAAATATATAACAAAATTGGTATCAATAACAGCAGCAACCCCCCCTCAACAACCCCCCCCCCCCAGCAATCCCCCAGCCCAAGAGTCTCTTCAGCAGCCTCAGCCTTTGCAGCTGGAGTCCGTCCTTCAGCCTGGGCCCTCCCAGGCCAGGTAGGAAAGGGCCTGCAAGGCAGGGAGCAGGTCTTCCAGGACTCCAGCCAAGGTGCTATCTGGCCTCCTTGGGTTGTATCCTTGTGCTACTACATTATGGTTCTATCATCGCCTTTCTAGGATTTCAAAGCCTTCTAACATTTGCAGAAGCACCACCACCAAATCAGAACAAGCTGCACTCTCAGGAAGAGGGGGCTCAGGCAGCTGGACTAGCTGGATGTGCAGACAACAGAGACAACGGAGGAGGGCACCTTCGGGGTGAAGTCAAACTGTTGGGAGGTTACAGCGTCTGCTGTGGCTGTAGAGACTGATGCAAGAGAGACAGGTTTTAAATACATAAATTTAGGATGGAGGAACATAGGAATATAAAAACATGAGAAGAGACTGCTGAATCAAGTCAATGACCCATCAGGTCCAGCATCCTGTTCTGACAGTGGCCAGCCAGGAGCCTGTGGGAAACCAGCAAGCAGGATCTGTGCTCAAGAGCCCTCTCCCCTCCTGAGGTTTCCAGCATCTGGGACTCAGAAGCATTGCTGTCTCTGACTGTGGAGCACAGAGCACAGGCATCCTGGCTAGGAGGTGCCAATAGCCCATGAATTTGCCTAATCCTCTTTTAAAGCCTTTACCTTTACCTTTTAAAGCCACCCAAGTTGATGGCCACCCTTGCCTCTTGCCCCTTGCCCAGGTGGGAGGGAGTTCCACAGTTTAACTGCACTGCCTGAAGAAGGACTTTCTTTTATCCACCCTCAGTCTTCCAACATGCAGTTTCATTGGAGGTCCTCGAGTTATGGGAGGAGGAGAGATACTCTTCTCTGTCCACTTCTTCATGTTAGGCACAATTCTATAAAGTCTCTCACGCCACCTCTTGAGTGCTTAAGCTGAGATTCCTGCTTTGCAGGGGTTGGACTAGATGACCCTTGGGGTCCCTTCCAGCTCTCTGGCTCTCGGATTCTATTATTTCTCCCCTAAAAAGTCCCAAGGCTGCAACGCTTCTTCATAGGGGAGCCGCTCCACCCCCTATGAACTTTCTGAACTTTCCCCAACTCTACAGTGTCCTGTTTGAGGTGAGTCCGGCCCTTGCCCCCCTGGAGCTGGGGCTCAGCCTCTCCCAGGGATCGACCCCTTCCCTTCGCCTCAAGCCCCTCTACCAGCCCCGGCGTGGCTCTCACGGCCCAGTCGGGCTGCCTCTTGCCTGCGCCTTTGGCCAGGGCGCCTGGCAGCCATTAGCCCCGCCGGGTGCCGGGAACAGCGCAGGGCGGCCTCCCGGGCGACGGGCTCTGCTGAGCTCGGAGCTGCCTCTCGGGACCACCCTCGGACTGGCCAGGGGGGCGTCCGGGGGTCCTCAAGCAAGAAGGCCCGGGACGCCCAGGATCAGGGGGCGAGAAGGGTCGACGCCCGTGGAAAGCTCGACTCTGGAGAGCGCCTTGCGGAGAGCGCGCCTCTGAGCACGCGCAGAGTGCCTTCCTCCCAGGTGCCGGCGAGCCGAAGTGGCGCCTGGATCCCGGCCCCGCGCCTCTCTCCAAGGTGCTGAAAGGCGGCCGGGCCGGCGAGCTGGCTGGCGGGGGGCGGGGGCCGGGCGCGGCGCCTTCTGCCCGGGTCTGGAGCCCCGCCGGCTCCGGCACGAAGCCTCCGCTCGGGACCCGGAGGGCTGGTGGGCCGGGGGTGTCCCTTTCCTCGGACAACTCGGCTGTACGACGCACGGGTGTAGAGATGCCCTCTCCGTACGGAGAGACTCCCAGTCCCGCTCCATTGGCAGCCACCGACCTACCTCTCAGGGTTGTTGTGAGGATGAATGCGGGAGCGGGGAAGAGAAGCATGGGAACCGCCGTGAGTTCCTTGGCGGGAACAGGTAGCATATAAATGGAATGGGATTTTTAAAACCCCATAACTCCGGCCCCACCCCAAATAGAAGAGCAGCCAGGTGCTTCTCAGGTTTCCCGTCTCTGCAGTCAAGGGCGGGTTTGGCCAGGTGGGAATCTTCAGGGTGGGGTCAGGGGCCTGGTGGCCCCCAGGGCAGAAGTAGGGGCAGTGATGGGCCCCAACTGGGGGAGGCTAGGTGTGTGCTTTGTGGGTCTGAGAGGCAGGTGGGGGCAGGAAAACCGTCTCTGTGCTCAGGTGAGTAGAGGAAGGCAGGTAAGGCAAAGGCAAGGACGTGTGTGCGCAGAGGGCTGGCAGTGATTCCCCAGGAAGCAAGGTGTAGTGGTTAGAGTGTTGGACTGAGACCTGGGAGACGCCAGGGTTCAAATCCCCACTAGGTCGGGAAACTCACTGGGTGACCTTGGACAGTCGCTGCATCTCTCAGCCTAACCTCCCTCACAGGGTCGTCGGGGGGATTGAAAGAGGAAAGGGGAGAAGCATGTATGTGAGCTTGAGCTCCTTGGAGGAAAAGGCATGGTAGAAACACAACCAATAAATGATGAGTAGTTTTTATTATTTCAGAATGCAAAGGTTCAACTTGCAAAATGCATGGAGCTTTAAGAAGGGATCTTCAGCCAACTGAAATGCTAAGGTCACTTTTAATTAAAAGCATAAGCAACCGTGGAACTCCTAACATGAGTTGGAAACCCCATCAAAGGAAAAGAAATAGCTTTGCATCCTCTGCATAATTACTTCCTACCTTCTTCTCTGTGCCAGTTCTACATGCTAAACTCAGAAGGCTGCCTCCTTGTCACTTCAGGCCTTATGAGGAACAGTTGAGGGAGCCGGAGACATGGAGCCTGCAGAAGACAAGACTGAGAAGAGACAGGAGGGCCATCTTCAAATATCTCAAGGGCTTCCACGGGGAAGAAGGAGCAATTCTATGTTTCCCACTCCCTTCTCAGAGGCAGGAGGGTCCATTTGCTGCCCTGATTGCCTGGCAGGTGACACATCTCTCCTGCCTGCCTGCCTTGTTGCCCAGGACTTTGCCTCCTGCTCACAGGAAGCCTTTGCCTCGTGGTTAGACGTGACTGGGGCCAAATGTTCCTCTGGATTGAGGCCAGCCGTGGCCGGGAGGGGGACTGTGCAGAGCCCATCTCTTGAAAGAGAAGACGGGGCTTTTGAAAGAGGGAGACAAGTGGCTTTGTGCTAAATTTACTACCAGAAAAAGGGACTGCAAGTGGCGCCGAAAGCAACCAAAATAATGTGAAACAGAGACGGAGAGATTAAAACAATACTTCAGCTGGGAGGAAAATTAAAACGGCTCAGAGTCTCTTCCTCCTCCCGAAAATGTTAGCTATTTTTGCATAAGTTATGTTACAAGGTTTGAATGTTTATTGGGTAAATCTTTCTTTATCTCATAGCAGCCAGTTTTATAATATTTAGTTGTGCCTACAAAGAAAGTTCCTTTTATTTGGCTTCTTATTGTCTTTTCAGCTTTTAGCCAGTATTTAGACACACAGGATGAGTTTGATGGTTAGTCAGAATCCAGTTCTTTACATAATTAATCAAACAGAAGAAGGGATCTAGCAGAATATCATGTTGGTTGTTGTTGTTTAGTTATTTAGTCGTGTCCGCCTCTTTGTGACCCCCTGGACCAGAGCACGCCAGGCCCTCCTGTCTTCCACTGCCGCCCTCATGTTTGTAGCTTCCAGAACACTGTCCCACCATCTCGTCCTCTGTCGTCCCCTTCTCCTTGTGCCCTCCATCTTTCCCAGCATCAGGGTCTTTTCCAGGGAGTCTTCACTTCTCCTGAGGTGGCCAGAGTATTGGAGCCTCAGCTTCAGGATCTGTCCTTCCAGTGAGCAATCAGGGCTGATTTCCTTAAGAAAGAATGGCAGATAAAGTTGATGGACTACATGGAACTGGCGGAAATGACTGGCAGAATCCGAGACCAGGGAGAAGAGTCGGTGGAAGAAGACTGGAAAAGGTTTAAAGACTATCTACAGAAATACTGTAAAATTAATGAATGTTAGAAAAATGTTGGAATGAAGTTACATGGCTTTAGTAGAAATGTTATAAGGAACTAAGTACAAATAGATACTAATGTATTAAAGGGAAAAAATAAGGTTAGAACAGGTTAAGAAAAATTACAGGACAGAAAACAGAGGAAGATGGAAAGGAATTGCTGAAACAGTTAATTGAAGTGGAATACAAAAAGGGAGGTGTGAGGAGGTCGTTGAAACAAGTGAATGGAAGATAAGATATTGAAACTATTGGATGTATTTTAAACTGTTTTGTTATGTTAATTCAATGTGTTAGTGTTATTGTTATGTAGTGTCTTTGTTTTTGTATTGTATTGTATTGTTTAATTCTTTTGCTTTTTTCTGTAATCTTTAAACTGTTAATAAATATTATTTTTTTAAAAAAAAAAGAATGGAGAGGTTTGATATTCTTGCAGTCCGTGGTACTTTTCACCAATTTGGGTGGTTACTGTGGCCCAAGACCTCCCCTCCCCTCCCTTTCATGCACCATAAGTGAACAAAATCCCTCTTGTCCACACAAAGAACCTCAGAGGAGTCCTGCTGGATGAGACCAGGGTCCCATCTGGTGCAGCATCCTGCTCTCCCAGTGGCCAGCCTGAAGCCCCAAAGGGAAACTTGAAAGCAAGATCTGGGCACAGGAGCCCTCCCCTCCCCTCCCCTCTCCTCCCCCCCTCTCTCCTATGGTAGAACAGAACCATTCTGCCCAGCAGCCCTGGGGAGCCTTCATGAATCTGTCCAATCCTTTTTTCAAGCCATCCAAGTTGGTAGCCACCCCTGCCTCCTGTGGGAGGGAGTTCCACAGTTTAACTGTGCACTGTGTGAACAAGCCCTTCCTTTTGTCTGTCCTGGCTCTTCACTGGATGTCCGAAGATTCCAGCATTATGAGAGGGAGAGGGAAGCTACCCTGCCAGCATCTGCCGCCTCCCCTTTTTCCGTCGCAGTAGGACTTCCAAGTAGTCCAAAGCTGCTGATAAGTCACCTTGAAGCAATTCTTTTTTAATTAGTAGCTTTTGAGGCGGTGGTTCCTCTGCTGATTAAAAAAAGTGTGGTATTTTGCAGCGTTTGGTCCCAGAACATCCAGTATCTTGTGAGCGTTGTAAATTAGATCTTGCAACCATTAGTATCCCAATATATTTTCACAGACATCTTGGGCCTTTCCTCCCATTAATATTTTTTTAATCCATTTGTTCTCTATTTATTGTTTGCCTTTGACCCCGCCTACTTTAAAAACATCCTTATGAGAACAGACTGGAAGGAAGGGAACAGGCTTTGTGTTCTCCTAATTGCCGGCTCATTTGCGCCCAGCCCCTGAAAAGTCCCAAACCTTGATTATGTTCCAAATTTTGAGTGTCCCCAACTGACCTGCTGGATTAAATTTCTCATCTCCCACAACAGATGCAACTGGGAGCATTCCAGGTGCTGATCTCCTTTTATATACTGCCAGGCGTGTATTTCTTACATGACTATGTTATATAAATATATACAAATACATATATACCGGGTATATATTTCTGCTTGGTTGGGGGTACCCAATGTGTGTTTTTAAAAATTAATCTTTATTGCTATTTCTTTTAAAGACCTAAAATATTTATTTCCTTTTTTCAGCTCTCGGGACATTCCTTGCAGAGCACCTGGATTCATTGTAGCCACAGATGTCAGGGATGTGCAAAAAGCCCCCTGCAAAATGAGGAATTGATAGAGGAGAGGGCTACTGATGTCTCCTTGCCACAATGGCTCTGCTCTGCCTCCAGTTGCCCCAAGAGAAGAGAGGCTCTTGTGCCTGAATCCCGCTTGGCCTCTGTGAGAAAAGGGCTCCTTGGGTGTTCCCTCCCTCTTCCCAGCAGTTAAAGTGCAGCTTCATTTTCGCAGCCCATTTTCCAGCCCAGCCACAGAGAAAGAGGCCGGCCTGCATCCCCGTGTTAATTATAGAAAGCATGATTTGTCCTGTTTGCTGTTACAAGATAAATGACAGCCAGCCTTGTCAATGAAAGGAGAAAAGAGGGCCAGGGAGGGAGAGAGAGACCAGAGGAGCAAAAATGTAGCCCAGAAGCTAATTAACCACCTCCCTTTGTCTGTGATCTCTTTCCTTTTGTGAAAACTCCTGCAGGCTAATCTGTATTTGTCAAATGTTGACCAATTCTTCTCTAAGCAGAAGGGAAACTCTGACTGCCTGGCGGGAGTTTCAGCTTCCTGCTGTGAGAACTCTGCAGCTCCCCTTTCCAGAGTTGAGTCATCAGGTAGCTTATCTCTTTCTAATGGAAAAATAACAGCCTTCTGTGGTGACGCTTTTGCCAGAGTGCAACCTTTTTTGCCTTTGGTAAACTTCCCATTGTAGCATTTTAAATACAAGGTATTCAATCACAGCATTTTATATACATTAAACCAGGCATAGGCAAACTCGGGCCTCCAGATGTTTTGGGACTACAACTCCCATCATCCCTAGCTAACAGGACCAGTGGTCAGGGATGATGGGAGTTGTAGCCTCAAAACATCTGGAGGGCCGAGTTTGCCTATGCCTGCATTAAACTTATAACTTTAACAATCATGCCCTGGAGACTGGAATTCATTCAAAGAAGCTAGGTGTTCCCTTTCCACTTCTTTTCGTATCTCCCCACTTGCATCGTTCATTCTGTGTCACCACGTTGGGCGCTTCTTACCCTTTGGGTGAAGACAGAGGCAAAGGAGGTGTTCAGCAGTTTCACCTTCTCCCTGTCAAAGGAGGAGGCCTGGCCTGGATCTCTTTCTCAGGTGTTAGGGCCTGGGCAGGCAACCTAAGGCCCGGGGGCCAGATCCAGCCCAATCGCCTTCTATATCCAGCCTGCAGACAGTCTGGGAATCAGTGTGTTTTTTACATGAGTAGAATGTGTCTTTTTATTTAAAATGCATCTCTGGGTTATTTGTGGGGCATAGGAATTCATTCTTTTTCTTTTATTTTCAAAATATAGTCCGGCCCCCCACAAGATCTGAGGGACAGTGGACCGGCCCCCTGCTGGAAAAGTTTGCTGACCCCTGTGTTAGGGAGTAAGACCTGAGTCATCCCATTGCAGAGAGGCATCCATGGCTGGGGGAGCTGCTCTCTGGGTGGAGGAGCAGAAGCAACACCCTTTCTGACACCCATCAGTCTTGGGTTTGCTTCCTGATTGTCGGTGCCAGCAGCAAAGAATAAAACCCCGTTCTGGGGCCACCATCTCTCTAGATCCCAGTTTCCCCTTTTCTGTGAGCAACTCATGCCCACAAGGTCTGGAATTGAGGGAGTGCAGAGTTCAGCTATGGAACTCACTCCCTCAGGAAGAAGCCTAGATGGCTTCAAAAGAGGGTGAGACAAATTCCTGGAGGAGGAGAGGACTATGGGTAGCTCTGTTCTGCCTCTGCAGTTGGAGACAGCAATGCTTCACAGGCACAGAACTGCAGAATGGGAAGGGACCCCCGAGGGACATCCAGCCCAACCCCCTGCAATCCAGGAATTGCAGCATCCCTGACAATGGCCACCCAACCTCTGCTTAAAAACCTCCATTGATGGGGAGCTTCTGGTTGGCCGCTGTGAGAACAGGATGCTGGACCAGACGGGCCCCCTTTGGCCTGATCCAGCTACAGGCTCTGCATTTGTGTGGAGGGACAAAGCTTCCTTTGAGTAGCCGGATCCCTACAGGGATGGGGAGAGAGACCAGAGTCCTGGCTCACCTGCATTTTCTAGCACTTCAGAAGCCCAGTTTGAAAGGCGCGCAGCCAAGACTTGCTCAAAAATGCTGCATCTGCGAGAGAGAGAACCAGAGCGGTGTTTCTTGCTGGCACAGATCAAGGGATCTTCTGTCCCTGGCAGAAGGCAGGGAGATCCCTCTGGAAATCTCACCAGCAGAGAGACCTCTGAAGGCTTTTCTCCCTCCCCACCAACTGGCTGTGAAAAGTATCCGGCCTCTGAATGTGTCACCGTGGCTAAATCCCACAAGGGGGGGGGTCACCAAGTCTCCTCAAGGCTGCAAGTGCCCCTCCCTTTCCTTTCTCACAGCATCTCCCCATCAACACCACACTTAGTGCAACAAAAACGTCCTGGGAGGCAGCAGATGCAAGTCACCAATCTCTGCAGCCACAGCAGGCGCTGCAATTCCCCAGCAGTTTGATTTCACCCCCAGAGGCACACTCCATTGTCTTTTGAGGCAGGCAGATGCCAACACAAACACACAGACATGAGAGAGAGAGAGAGAGAGAGAGAGAGAGAGAGAGAGAGAGAGAGAGATGTTGTGGATTGGGGGCGGGCAGGCTGGGTGATGCCCTGATTCTCTTCCAATTTGGGGTGTCCTGTGAGGGTCAGAGAAGCCTCTTGGTAAGACAGAGGCCTCACCCGACCACAAAGGCCATCCTTGTCAGCATCCCTTGGGCTGGAGGATTGATATTGGTGGCCGGGGGTTGGCGTTTGCTGCTCTTCTTATTACATTTTTGTATCTTTATTTTTATATCTTATGGTGATTCATTATTTAGGTTGGAATTGCTCAATTTGGTTGTGCACTTCTTGATGTGTTTTTCCTTTTTCGTTTATGACTACTTATGTCACTTCTGTAAATTTTGTTGTGTTGTAAACCTCCTTGCGCAGGGTTTTGACGATGGGAAGGTGGCATGCAAATTGGCGAGAGCTACAGCCAAGTGATGGGGCTCACCAGGCTAACGCGTTGGCCTTTCCTGCACTCCTACCTGTCTGTTAGGTGGGAGATCAAGGGCCAATGTGTTGTGTGTGTGAGGTGAGCTGTAAGCAGCCTGGGAGCCGGAGACACAGAGACCTGCTTGCTCTGGGCTGCAACCAGGGCCTTCTCAGTGGTGGCTCCTCCCAGACTTTGGCGCTCCCTCCCTGGAGAAGCCAGACTGGCTTCCTTCTTGCTGTCCTTCTGCCGGCAAGTGACGACTTTCCTGTTCCAACAGGCTTTGGGGAGCCGACGGCTTTTAATGAGAGGGCTGGTGCCGTGCTGTTTTTATTGTAATTATTTGTACGGAGTGTGTGAGCGTATCTCCAAGCACAGCAGGTGATGGAACCTTCCCACAGTTTGACTTCTCCCCCAAAGGGGAACCCCCTCCATGGTCTCCTGAGACAGACAGGGGGCAACAACCACAATATCTAGTTTTAATTCTATTGATGGTTCATTGTTTTTTAATTATGTTTTTTTCCTATGTTTTCAGCAGTTCTTATTTTTCTCTGTAAACCACATTGAGTCCCTGTCAGGGGAAAAGGTGGGGAATAAATATAAATATAGAGGAAGAGGGGGGAGGAGGAGAAGGAGAAGCAAGACTTGTTTGGGTGTCAATGCCGTCAACCCTCCACCTTCTGCTCGGGTTGTAGATATGTGTAAATAAAACCAGATATCCTAAAGGTATACAGTCTCCAAGGAATCCAAAGCTGGAAAACCCCGAATCTCTCTCCGCCCAGAGACGGGGACACTGCCTCACAATATCCCCAGAGAGCCCTGAAAGATTTGCGCCTAAGCTCCGGCTTCTGGGAGATCCCTTGTCAAAAAGTGTAGCTAGGAAGCTGGGTGTATTTTGGAAGAGAAAAATCAAAATTACAAGCTGTGGGCAATAATGCCTGGGGAAAGCCGGGCTGGTTTAACAAATGCTTTCATTAGAGGAACAGGCGGAGAAGGGAGAAATCTCCACAAGTCGCGATTTGCCTTGTCTCACTTGCTGCTCTGCTCCTTGTCAGGTCGCAGGAATAGCGCTCTCTCTCCTTCCCTCCCTCCCCCCCTCTCTTTCTTTCTTTCTTTCTTTCTTTCTTTCTTTCTTTCTTTCTCTCTCTCTCTCCCCCCTCCCTCCCTCTCTCTCCCTCCCCCCCTTCATTCCTCCTGTCTCAGCACATTCTCATTACCAGCAGCATTGGCCTTGATATTTTCAGGGTACCAGATAAACGGTGGGCAGAGGGAGGAGGGATGCCAGGCCAGCAGGCCAGAGGATGCTCCACCCAGGACAGGGAAGCGGCCATGGTGAGCTCGGGGTGCGAATGGCGTGCCAAGGCGATTCAGCATTCAAATGTGGTTTCCAGACCCTTGATCATCTTGGTCGCCCTCCTCTGCACACGTTCCGGCTTGTCAATATCCTTTAGGTATTTAAGATGCCTCCTATACATAATGGCTCCCATCTTTGCCAGACTTCAAGAAGATCTTGGAAGACATTCCAGTCTGTGTTTGTTTGATTTTAATGTGCTGCACTTTTTTTGCAGCTACTTTTAAATTTGGTCAGGTGTTTTCTTGGTTTAAATCAAGGCTGGGGAACTTTAAGTCTGGGGGCCACATGCAGCCCTTTCCGGCCCTTGGGAATCTCCCTCGCCCACCTCCCTCTCTGGCCCTCTTTGGACTGTCCTTGGATGGCCTTGCCTGGGTAGAATTCTGCCCTTCTCTGAGGATACTTCTTCCTTGGCTGGAGGGACGACAGAGAGGGAGGTCAAGTGGGCAGAGAAACCTTTGCTTCTGGCCTCACAAACACCCACCCGGTTGCCCATCTTGTGAGAGGGCAGGACCCCCTGGGTTGCAGACTGGAAATCCTCTGCATTAACCCTTTCAATTCTATGAATCTAGTCTAGACTACTTTTGTTTTTGCTACCGCCCTCTTCCCTGGGAGGACTCCAGCAATTTCAAAACACAACATTAAAAAACAAAATCTCCATCTTCCCAGAGCCACCCTCAGTCACGGCTGCGTTAAAAGAAATACCGTGATGCCTTCTGTGTATTAAATAAATGCACACTTCTCTTACAAGAAGGATTCCTAGATAATTCAAGTGGGTTTGTTATTAACGCATACAGATCTGGGGAACATTTGCACCGTGTCCCTTTGCACTGCAGGGGGCTGGACTAGATGATCCTCAGGGTCCCTTCCAACTCTGCCAGTCTATGATTCTATGAGAACATCAGAAGGGCATTTGCTGGATCAGGCCAATGGCCCACCTAGCCCAGCCTGCTGTTCTCACAGCGGCCAACCAGATGCCTCCATTGGGAAACCAGCAAGCAGGATTCGAACACAAGAGCAACTCTCCCCCCCCTGAGTTTTCCAGCAAGGGGATTCAGAAGCATTGCTGCCTCCAACTGTTTTTGTGCACTAAAGGCGCATGGCTGTGATTGCATGTACACCTGTGCGCACCTGTTCACACCTGCTGGGCTCCTGCCTCCCTCAGCTCGGTGAGGCCTGAACATTTCCCTGCTGAGCCTCTGCCAGCTGCTTGGCCCTCCTTTGCCCCCACCCCTTGTCAGAATCCGTCCCCTGCCATCTCCCTCTCTCCTTCCCTCCTTCCACCTTAATTGGTCTCCTTGCGGCCCCCTTTGGAGCAGCGATTGGAGGATGGGCAGAGCGGCTTAGCAGGTCTTCATTACAGCTGCTGCTGCCAGAGCAGCTGGCAGGAGGGCGTCAGAGCAGAGCGGGGGGGGGGGCAGGCTGGCAGGGGGCTGGCAGGAGACAGATGGCCAAGCAAGCCGGGCTCTGGCTGCCGGACAGGAGCTGCAAGGAGAAGGCGGCGCTCCCTTCTGATCTGGCAGACCCAGCCCGGCCTGGCACTGGTCTGCCACCATCATCCCTGTCAAAGGCAGGACCCAGTTCCAGACACAGGTGGGAATCTGGGCGCAGGGTGTTAACGGAGAAATCTGAGGGCTCCCTTGGACAAAAAACAAGGACACCAGCCAGGAAGACCAGTCTTTATTGAAGACTGTCGCAACAGGACTCCCACCTGCCACCAGATGGAACAAGATGGAAGCCCCAAACAAAAGAGCCCCCAAACTTTTATTAGCTGCTAATCCCCATGTTACACCCCCCAAACTATATCACTAATACATCACAGTTACATCATGAAAGGGGAGGTCTGGTGGCCGTAATCTGTGCATCCTGGACCCTGCCCCATGGTTCCCCTTGCCCTCCACCAAACACCCATCAAGTGTAACAAAAGAGATCTTTACATTTCCCTGTTTCCCAGCCAAGTTCATCCCACCCTTTTGACTTCATCTGGGTTTGTTATTTCTGGAATGGCTACCTGTCTGGCACTCAGGTATCAGGATGCCAGAGATTATCACTCAGGCAGAGGGGCTGCTGAGTAGCTGAGCTCACAGGTCTATATGAATTTCTGAAGTTTTCCCAGTGAGCCAGTACATGGATACATCTATCAGTGAATTCTTACATTTGGTATCGTGCAGCAGAGGCCCTTTGAATAGATAGGAGGAAACTGTGATGAAGTGTTTTGTGGGGACAAATCACAAAAGTCACAAAAGCAATGGTGCTGGTTTTGGTAGTGGGCTGCGTGTGCACAATATCTGCTGGAGGGGCAAAAAAACCCCCAACCTAGACATAAATTCCTGCAACCAGGGCAAACAAAGCCCCCCAGCTGGCCCCCTCCAGGTTTCCATGCCCACTGCCCACCCAGGCTTCCTGGGAGCCATGAGGCACTTTCAGCACCAGAACTGGGTCCTAGAATCATAGAGCTGGAAGGGACCCCCAAAGGTCATTTAGTCCAACCCCTATACTGCCTTTCTCTTTTACTATTAACAAGGCGGTTTAAAAGCTGAAGAAACAACAGAAGAGACAGCAAAGATCACACGCTTAATAACAGTCTGATCCAATAGAAAAAAGTCACAATAACTTTAAAATGAACAACATATCAAATAAACCAATATTCAACAATTCATTAGAATATAACAGTAAACAGTAAAATTAAATATCAGCAAACAGTGTAAACAGTTTACACTTATCAATTACAATAAAGAATTACTAACCTATAATCAATAAAAATAACGGCAAGTCACAATACATAAAATACCACAAAATATACAAAACCATGTAAAATTGAGAAACAAGGGCATACATAAAAAGAAAAAATTAAGTATCCCTGAACTTCTCTTCTCTCTTCCCAACTGCTTCTGCTGTTCTCAAAGTCATAGTCTTGGAAAGGCTCCCAGGGCGGGGCGGGGGGGGGGGGCAAGTGAGAAAAGCCATTGCCTGGCCAATAGCAGAGCCTCTCTCCCCCTCCTTGCGCTCCTTTGTGCCTGCAGGACAGGGTGCAGGGGCAATTGATCTAAGTAAAAAAAATTAAAAAATGTCCAGTAGCACCTTAAGATAAAGGTAAAGGGACCCCTGACCATTAGGTCCAGTCACGGACGACTCTGGGGTTGCAGCGCTCATCTTGCTTTATTGGCCGAGGGAGCTGGCGTACAGCTTCTGGGTCATGTGGCCAGCAGGACTAAGCCGCTTCTGGCGAACCAGAGCAGTGCACGGAAACGCCGTTTACCTTCCCGCCAGAGCGGTCCCTATTTATCTACTTGCACTTTGACATGCTTTTGAACTGCTAGGTTGGCAGGAGCAGGGACTGAGCAACAGGAGCTCACCCTGTTGCGGGGATTCGAACAGCCGACCTTCTGATCAGCAAGCCCTAGGCTCTGTGGTTTAACCCACAGCGCCACCTGCGTCCCTTAGTAGCACCTTAGAGAGGACCTAAGTTTGTTCTGGGTATAAGCTTTCATGTGCATGCACACTTCTTCAGATAAAAGCTTATACCCAGAGCAAACTTAGTTGGTCTCTAAGGTGCTACTGGACAATTTTTTAATTTATTTTGACTGCGTCAGACCAACACAGCTACCTACCTGAATCTGGGCAATTGATCGTTGGGCTGGGCTGGGCTAGACTGAGCTGGGTCCATGAACTGAGGATGAGCAGGAGCCCTGCGCTCTCTGGAGGCCTGGCTGCCCCCCCACCTCCTGAGCCCCTCTGTTTGGGAAAGGGCAGGTGATGGGCTTCTCGAAGGCAGGCAGTTGCTAAGGGAAAGCTTTGTCTGTGCCTGCTCTGCAGCTCCCAGGAGGCCTGGCTGTGTGTTGGCAGCAGCAGCAGCAGCAGCTGGGAGAGCAGGGCAGGTGCCCATCACAGGAGAGCCCGCTGGCACCTGCCCTCTTGCACCATCTGGCTGGCATCCGCCTGTCTCCAGAGACAAGGGCGGCGTCTGGTGGGGTGGAAAAGGGGGAAGCTGAGAAGAGCCTGCCGGATCTGGCCAAAGGGGCCCATCTGGGGAAGGAGACGGGGGACTCTCCTTCCTTAGAGGTTTCCCAGCAGAGGTTGGATGGGACCTGTCTTGGATGCTTCAGTGGAGGTTCCTGCACTGCAGGGGGTTGGACTAGATGACCCTTGGGGTCCCTTCCTGGACCTGAGCATGAAATCCCTCTCCCCTCCCGTATCTTCCAGCAACCAGAAGCATTGCTGCCTGACTGAGGAGGCAGAGTACAACCAACCTGGCGAGCAGCCCCCCAAAACCCTCTCCTCCTCCTCCAAGTTCTCTTCTAATCTGGCAAGGGCAGTGGTGGCTGCCAAGTGGAAGAGAGGCAACTGGGGCATCCGACTGCAGCACCGGCTCCGCTGGGAGCTCTGCTCTCTGACGCCTGGCAGCCACCTTCTTCTTCTTTGGCCATCATTCGTAGCCGAGTCAGATTGTCTTCCATGAACATGGTTTTAACAGTGGGTCCATAAGTGACGGTGGAGGCCAGTTCTGGATCCACACGTCCTTCCACAGTGGGGACAGAGGTTTCCGGGCAGGAGTTGATTCCAGTGAGGGTTTCCCAAACGTGCCTTCCTCTTAGCACGTTTCTCCCTTTCGTCCTGAGTTTGAGCATCTTCAAAACCCAAGACACCTTTGGTAAAGGCTGTTAATAATAATATTTATTTGTTTGTTTGTTTGTTTGTTTGTTTGTTTGTTTATACATGCATGCATGCATACATACATACATACATACATACCCCACCCATCTGGCTGGGCTTCTCCAGCCACTCTGGGCGGCTTCCAACAAAATATTAAAATACAGTAATCCATCAAACATTAAAAGCTTCCCTAAACAGGGCTGCCTTCAGATGTCTTCTAAAAGTCTGGTAGTTGTTGTCCTCTTTGACATCTCCAATTGGAGCACTCGCAGGCCAGTGTTTCCCAGTTGTTGGTTTATACTACATTTATCTTACAGCTGGCAGCCAAACAGGCACTGTCTTGTACTGCGCGGGTTAGACTATGGGTAGATCTACACACAGGGGGAGAAACACTATAAATAAGTCAGAAATTAAATCATTATAACAACAACAACAACAACAACAACAAATGCAATGGAAGATCACACAGAATTTTTATTTTACTCTCTGGCACCACCTGGTGTTTCATATTTATAATATATTCCAAAGAGTGTTTCCTTAGTAATGCAGCTGAGTTCTAAGTGATTCTTCCAACCCTCCAATTCCATGATCCTACAGGGCCTCTCCTCTGAGAAGTCTCTCTCAGGTGAGGCAGGTCTGCTGCCAGAAGCAATAACTGCACACCTTTGGGCAAGAATTTAACAGTAAGCATCCTTACACACCTGTGACTATTGGACCCTTTGTATTGTGCAATTAATGGGCTTGACCCAAGACATTTTAGCACCTGCGAAGAAAGGGTGAGTGAAGATCTACACCAGGAAGAAGGGGGAATAAAGATCAGCATCGGGTTCTGCTGCCCCCAGGGATCTTGCCGCCTGAGCCAGTCGCCTCCCCTTGCCTCAGGGCTGGGCTGGCCATGGCATTCTGGATGGTTTCAATACCGTTTGCAGCTGCAAAGGTTTTGGGGCAAATGGACTGCTTCGCTTCCAGTCAGTGTATGTCCTGCAACGTCCTATCAACATCCGGCAGCTTTTCATACCAAAAATGCTCTGGGTGGTTTTATTTTTTTTTCTCCCACTAAGAATCATAGAATTGAGGGGTTGGAAGGGGACCCCAAGAGTCATCCAACCCACCCCCTGCACCTTTGGTTGTGCTGCAGCACAAAAATGGCCTAAAGAGGGCAAGAATGGAGTGGTCCTGGGGAAGCATAACAGGACAACCAAGAAAGCTGTGTGGAGCGTGGCCTGTCCATTACAAATCTACCCTGATGCACTGCTATTGTGCCAACTGGGCCTTTTGGGTGGTGGCTCCCCTGCTTCCCTGGCGTATTAGGCAGGTGGCGCCTCTGTTGCTTTTCTGGTGTCTATGGGAGACCCCTCCCCTCTCCTTCAACAAGCCTTTTAAGAGGAGGACAATCCCAGTCTGAAGTTGTTTCTACGGTGTTTTGATTGCTTGGCACTTGCTATTTGGTCTCCTTTGGGAAGAAGGACAGGATATAAATTGAACAAAGACACAAATCCGTGACATGTTGCAGAATGCGCTTGCAAACACACAAACAAAAACACCCAGCCTAGAGCAAAGCTGCACAGGAAAAGCTTCCATGGTGTGGAAGAGTCTTGCCTGGTGCAATGTGAAGAGATCTCGCATGATGCCACCCCAGTCTCCGAGCGATGTGAGGGCCCAGGAGTCGCAGGGTCTGTGTTCCCTTTGGGGACAATGAGGCACAGAGGGCTCTTTATGATATACGGTTCTTTCACACATATATACAACCTGTGTCTAGATGGAGGGAGTTCAAGAGGGGCCTGCTCCCCCCATTGCTGCAGCCTCTGGTTCCAAGAGATCCTAAACACTGTCTCCAATTGCAAAAGGGACACTTTTTCCTGTTTGCTGACCTCACTGCCTCCTGCAATTCTGCCCCTCCCTCCTGAAACTCTGGCCTTTCGCCTCTGCCATCTCTCAGGTCCAGAGGGGATTTGCCCATTTCTCTGTTAATGGCCTTCTGTATGACTTATGGACTGGCATCACTGACCTTTGTTCATCCAGTGACCCCCGTCTGGCTAGCTCTTCCCAGCTGGCATGGCTCCTTAGCCTCAGCTAAATCCAGGGGTTTCCTGTTTGGCAGGGTTTTGCCAAACCTCAATTAATTTTGCTCTTTTACAAATTCCAGGCTTTACGGCTGACTTGCACCCTCAGACTCCAGCCCCCAAACTTATACCAATATTTAACAGGACTCAGCTGCCACACTCCTTGGCTGCAGCCTCACAGACAGATGGAATATGTGAAAGTGGCATGACTTTTGTAGAGCTATACTGACATTTTTAAGTGCATCTTCCTTCTTCCTTTTTCTCGGCTCATTTCCTATGTTTGTGTTCCTTCTGTGAAGCATGAGATACGCTAGTCATTCACATCATTTAAATCTACTGTCCATCAAAATGTGATTCACCATTTCTCCCCTGTTGCGTTTTATTGTTTTCTAAACTAAAAATTATAAAGAGTATTAAAAAACAACAACCCGCCCATCCTGGAAGGGCCCCAGTTCGCTACTGCCCCCCCAATTCCCCCCAGGTGGCGCCTGTGGCCTTGGGAGCCTCATCCTGTCAAGCCAACCAGCCCCACTTCTGCTTCCCTCCGTGGGGCAGGCGCACCTCCTCCAGATTGTGCTCTGGGGCTCCTTGCAAACCACTTTGAAACAGAACTGCAGAGTTGGAAGGGACCCCCAAGGCTCATCTAGTCCAACCCCCGGCTGTGCAGGAATCAGAACTGATATTCTTGCTCTTATTGTCCGTGTGTGACCCTTTCACTATTACACCTGTTACTTTGCTCCAGAGGAATCACAGGGACAGTGTGGCTTAGTGGTCAGAGCATTGGACCAAGACCTGGAGACCAGGGTTCAAATCCTCTCCCAGCCATAAAGGCCCCCTTGGGCCAACCACTCCGTCTAGCCTTCCTTGCAGGGCTGTTGTGGAGAAAAATAAGGTGGGGTACAGCAGATGAAGCAAAGCCCCCCCCCGATTCCACACATCCTGCCTCTGCGGCACCCCTGCCTTGCCCAGAGGTCCTTGTCCTTTTGTGTTCAGCGGAGGGGGGGGTAGGCAGGGTGTCCCCCCCGGCAGGGTGTCCAGGATGTTTCTTGGCAAAGCTGATCCATTTCCCAGAAGCCCTGAGGATCCCTCCTCCTGCAGTGGGCAGGGCAGGCGGGGACGGGCTGGCACCGGCTCTCCCGCCACCTCATCCACTGTCCCGCAGTGAGGGGGGAACTCCCTGCCACTGGAGGCAGCCAGGGCCAGCAACCTGGGTGGCTTTGAAAGAGGACTGGGCAAATTCAGGAGGGGGCTCTGGAGGGCTCCTAGCTGGGAGGGCTGTGCCCTTCCTTCCTCGCAGATGAAGGCAGCCATGCTGCTCAGTATCAGTTGCTGCAAACCCCAGGAGGGGAGAGGGCTCTCCGGCTTGGACCCCCCTTGCAGGCGTCCCATGGAGACATGTCGCAGGCTTCTGTGAGAACAGGCTGCAGGCTACATCCATCACGGACCCCGTCCTCCAAGGAATGAGCAAGCTGGGTGGCCAGAACTCTCTCCTCCACAGAAAAGTGACCTTTCCCCTGCCCACACTTAGGGGTGGGAGAAGGCCTTGGGCCTGGCTGAGGAGGAGTCCAGAAGCCCCAACCGCAAGCCCCTCTTGGGAAGGGGCTCCCAGGCCAGCTGTGAGAAGGCCCCCTAACTGGCCACCAGCATCACAACCCCGGTGGATCCTGACCCCTGACTGGACAAAAGGCCTTGGAGGCTGCAGAGGAGGTCCAGCCGCTGTGATGGCACAGAGGAGGAAGGTCAGGCTGCGGCCGGGGGGGGGGGGGGGCTGGTCATCAGAGGGATTTATTTTTGCAAGTATTCACAGCGAGCGTTTTCCATCCCAGTGGGATCCTCGCAATCCAAACGCTGGAAACAATGGGACACTTTAAAATCAAACAGCCCCACCAGTAGTAATAAGAATCAAAGGAAACAGGAGGAGGCAGGCCCCAAATCTAGAAGTGTTGAGAAGCTTCGCAGGTCTCCTTCCTCATTATGACAATTATATCCCACCTTTTTCTCCAAGGATCTCAAGGCGGCAGACGCCGTTCTCCTCCTCCCCATTCCATCCTCACAGCAACCCTGTGAGGTAGGATAGGCTGAGAGGCAGAGACTGGCCCAAAGTCACCAGTGAGCTGCATGGCCACATGGAGATTCGAACCCTGGTCTCCCAGGTCTGGTCCAGCCCTCTAACCGCTGCACCAGACTGCCTCTCCTTGGCCTCAGTCCTCCCGGAGAGGCCAAGGACCTCCCAGCATGGAGAGCTCTGCTACCCAGGGGCCACTGAGGAAAAGGCTCTGCTCCACACCTTCCAAGTCACAGAATAATAGATCTGCAGAGTTGGAGAGGGCACTCAAGAGTCATCTAGTCCACCCCCTGCAAGACCGGAATCTCCGCTCAAGCATCCCTGACAGAGGGCCATCCAAACCCTGCTTAAAAACCTCCACAACCTCCCAAAGGAGACTGTTCTACTCTCAAGCAGCTCTGACTGTCAGAAAGTTCTTCCTGATGTTTGGTCAGAATCTCCTTTCTTGTCACTTGAACCAAGAATTCGAGTCCTACCCTCCAGAGCAGAAGAAAAGAGCCTTGCTCCATCTCCCATGGGACAGCCCTTGAGGAGTTCCTCTGGGACCTGGGATTCCCTGAGGGGGACCTTCCCATTCTACAATTCTCTGATTTTATGAGGGTCTTTTTCGGGGGGGGGTGCTCATTTACAAAGCTGTTGTCCTACCAACCTTCCTGTATGCTTGTGAAACATGGACCACTTATAAACGCCATCTTCAACTCCTTGAAAGATTCCATCAACGGTGTCTACGAAAAATCTTACACATCACTTGGGAAGACAGGCAAACTAATGCCAGTGTACTGGAAGAAGCAAAGATCACCAGTGTTGAAGCAATGATTCTTCAACATCAACTTCGTTGGACTGGTCATGTTGTGCAGATGCCTGATTATCGTCTTCCAAAGCAACTACTCTATTCTGAACTTAAAAATGGAAAGCGTAATGCTGGCGGTCAACAAAAGAGGTTTAAAGACTGTCTCAAGCGAAGCTATGAACTATGCCGAGCAGGGCACCCAAGATGAACAGGTCATAGTGGAGAGTTTTGACCAAACGTGATCCACCTGGAGGAGGAACCGGCAAGCCACTCCCGTATCCCTGCCAAGAAAACTCCATGGACAATATAAATATAAAATATTTTAAAATGTAGTATAAATACTTACAACTGGGAAACACTGGCCTGCGAGCTCCAGTTGGAGAAGAGCCTTGACCAACGGTGTCCTGGGCTCTGAAGACACTCAAACTCAGGACGCAAGGGAGAAACGTGCCAAGAGGGAGGCACGCGTGGCAAATCCACACCAGGATCAACTCCCGCCTGGAAACCTATTTCCCCTCTGTGGAAGGATGTGTGGATCCAGAATTGGCAACCACAATTGGACTCACTGTTCAGACCGTGTTCATGGTAGACCATCTTCCTCACTCAAGGGATTGCCAGAGAAGAGCTCTGGGCTGGAGGGTGTTTTCCTCCTGGTTGGGAGACTCAGAAGCCAGGGGGGCAAGTTGTCAGCAGGTATTGAAGCTTTTGCACCACTGTGGGCAACGCAGCACTTGCCCAAACTTGGGGTTATGATTTGGATTCACAGAATCCTAGAATTGTGGAGTCGGAAGGGATCCCCAAGAGTCATCTAGTCCAACCCGCTGCAATGCAGGGATCCCAACTCCCAGGCGAACTCCTCTCTTGCTGCCAAATCCACGCAGAGGCCAGAGCGCCCATCCTCAAAGCCAATCTGCTGGGATGTTGGGTTAATTCTTCGGCTTTCCCGGCCGGTCTCTCCTGCCCGACCACCTGTGGGCGGCGCCACCCAGGTGCTGCTTCACCTGCCGGTTGCTCGGAATGAAAGGGCGGGGCGGGGGAGGAGCTTGGGCAGGTTTAGGAGCTCCTCTTCCCCGCCCCCTTTTCCTCTTTAGAAACGCGTGATCTACAAGCGCTCTTGCAGACACGGCTTTTTTGCACGCGCTTTGGGAGAGAGGAATTGGGGCGCGCGTGTCCGGCGCTGCCTTTCTTCTCTCGCCCAGGAAAGGACTTTCAGAACTTAACCCCCCCCGCCCCACATCGCAGAAACGCCGAAAAGGGTCGAGGGGGGGGGGTCATGAGTGCTTCCTTGTGGTCCTGCCTCGACGCAAGAGATGGTGGTGACAATCGCGCGACCCCGGGTGTCCGTGCGCGTGTAAGTAGCACTCAGACCTCAGACCTCCTTGCTTTCTTGCCCATCGTTCCCCCCCAGGAAGCCTGCGTGATTCTTCACCCGCTCTCATAGAACTGTAGGGCGGGGAGGGACTCCCAGGGGTCATCTAGCCCAACCCGCTGCAATGCGGGAGTCACTGCGGAAGAATCCCAGGCAGGGGGCCGCCAGAGCTCCCTTTAAAAACAGGAGAGGCCGCCACTTTCTGAGGAAGTCCATCCTAGTGCCAAGCTTGCAAGGGAGGGGAGATGGTGAGATCCTGCCTGGCCCAAGGCCCCCCAGGCAGCTTGTGGGCTGAGCAGGGACTTGGACTGGTGGCTCCGCAATTGCCCCGCAACGAGAGCGTTGGGTTCCCTGCAAAGGAGATGCAAGCAGGAGGACCAGCTGACCAGAAAAAAGGTGGCCGGGCCCGCTCTTGTGCCTTTAAGAGCAGCTTGCCTTGCCGAGGGGAAGGAAGGACTCCTGTTTGCACAGCAAGCTGAGAAGCTGGCAACTCTGCGTGAGCAGCAAGCCAGCGGGGGCTTCTTCCAAGCCCTGCCTTTTTCGGAAACTAATTGGTTGCCTTTTTGCAGCTAATGAGGCAGGAAAAGCCATTTTAAAACCCTTTTTTCTTTTGGCAACAGAACATCAAACCTCGGTGTCTTCCTGGCTCAAGGGCCTGTTTGCAGCCCATTAGCCCAGCTGAAGCAGGCGCTAGGGGGAGGCAGGCCAGGCCCCCCCAGGTAGGAAGGCAGCATCTGCCCCCCCCTCTGAGCAGCTGGAGGACTGGGGTGGGGAGGCCAAGGATTGCTGGTAACTCAAGGGGAATGGTAAAGTCTGGAGAAGTTTCTGCCTTGCAGAGGGTTAGACTGGATGACCCCTAGTGGTCCCTCTCAAGCTAGAGTTCTATGATGCTATGACTCTGAGGCAAGCCCCCTGATCTCTAGGAGGGAAGGGCATTGCAAACTGAAGGGGAGGCAAGAGAGGAAAGGTGTGGAAGAGGAGGAGGAGGAGGGAAGCAGCGCAGATTTGAACTGTGGAACTCCCTCCCACAGGAGGAAGGGATGGCCACCACCGTGGATTGGACAAATCCATAGAGGAGGGGAGGGTGCTTGATTGCTCCTAGCCAGGATGCTCTGCTTGCTGTGGCAGTGAGTTCCACGGTTTAACAATGTGCTGTGTGAAGAAGGCCTTCCTTTTCTGTGTCCTGAATCTCTCAACATTCAACTTGGATGGCCAGGAGTTTCAGTACTCTGGGGGAGGGAGAAAAACTTTTCTCCACCCATTTTCTCCCTCCAGATGGACGCCGTGACCAAGGGCCCTGAAAGCCCCTGAAAGGTCAAGGAGAAGAGCAAAGTTGCCATTTCCCCCCATCTCTCTCTCTCTCTCTCTCTCTCTCTCTCTCTCTCTCTCTCTCTCCTGGCCAATGTCATCGGCCAGGGCATTATCCGTGCCACGACTGGGCCTGAAGCCAGACGGAAATGGATCCAGCAGTTCAGTCTCCTCCAAGCATTAATTCATAAGCAGGAATACGGATTTGTTAGGCAGGCGAACCATCATTACCCATTAATTTCCTTGCTTTAGCCTACTTTGATTGGATGCAAGAGAAATGACTCGTCATAAACATGATTTAAGATTTATTAATTGGCCTGCCTGCATTTGGAGGTGTCTCTTCTCCATGCCCCTTCGGGGGGTGATGGTCACTCAGAGCATCTCGGGACAACAGCTAAACCGTGCAATAGCGAAACATTACTGGGCCGTGAATTAAACTGCATCTGAGATTGCTGGCCTCAATTTTAGCAATGATCCAATTTTCACATAATTCAAAGAAAGGATCCTGTATTTCAATATATAACCTGGCTGCTAAAGCCGGTGGCCTAGTTGAATGACTTCTCCTTGTTTTAGGAACCTGTCCTTTGATCAGTCGGTCTCAAATGTTGACGTGGGTCCTGCCCCATAGGCTTAGCCAGGCTTCATGTTGGGGGTGGGGCAGAACCTCAGTTAAGTATTTATTGATTTACTTGATAGCCCCCCCCCTTGGCTATGCCCATGTCCCACCCCCTTGGTCCCTAATCCCAGGGCCCCCTTCTCTACCTCATAAAAAGCATTATTCAGAACAGCCGTTTGCATGACCCATTAAGGAAGTTAATAACGCAATAAAATTCAAAGCACCAAAAATTAATTGCACATTTATTCAAAATCTAACTGAAACCTTCCGGCAACTCTCAACTTACTCTGGGGTTACGTTCAAGGGATGGTGCATAAAGCCAAAAATGCGAAGTCAAAACACATTGGGTTCAGTGGTGGATGGGATTGCCAAAGCCTCTCCCCCCAGACGCCTGACCCCCTTTTAATGTTTTGATTATTATTTCTATTAGCCAAGCATGTAAAGCTGAATGCACATCAGTTAAATGTGTGCCTGTTGCGAGTTGCCTGTCTTTAATGAATTCAACTAAAGGGATGAGCTGAGGGCTAGCTCGGCCGTTGGAGCACGAGACTCTTAACCTCAGGATGGTGGGTTTGAGCCCCACAGGGAGCCAAAGATGCCTGCATTGCGGGGCTTGGACTAGATGACCCTTGCGGCCTCTTCCAGCTCTTCAGTTCTCTGATTCTGGGAATTTGATCCAGGGAGTCTGGTTCTCCTCTACCCCTCCAGTGCCCCCTGCTGGACTCTCAGGGCTCACCCAGACGCTCCTTGCCCCTCTCAGGCACCACCAGTAGATGGCTCCCCAGGCTGCATGGCTGGCAGGTCGCCTGCTCTGGGTGGGGTTGTGCCTTCTCTTCTCTTCTCTTCTCTTCTCTTCTCTTCTCTTCTCTTCTCTTCTCTTTTTTCTTTTCTTTTCTCTTCTCTTTTCTTTTCTTTTCTTTTCTTTTCTTGTTTTCCCCTCAGTTTCTAACACTGCTCCTAGCTCCTTCCCTATATATCCTTAGGCACCAGGCAGAAACATTCCTTTTCTCCAAGGCCTTTCGCTAATTGTACAATCTACAACCTTTAAAACTGTAATGATGCTGATAATAATAATAATAAATTTATTATTTATACCCTACCTATCTGGCTGGGTTTCCCCAGCCACTCTGGGCAGCTCCCAACAGAATATTAAAAACACGATAAAACATCAAACATTAAATATCACCTGATATCACAGGGCTGCTTTCAGATGTCTTCTAAAAGTCAGATAGTTGTTTCTTTCCTTGACATCTGGTGGGAGGGCCTTCCACAGGGCGGGCGCCACCACCAAGAAGGCCCTCTGCCTGGTTTTTGTTTGGTAAAATGTTATCTATTTTTTGTGTGTTTTTATTTAGTAAACTACCCTGTGATCCTTGGATGAAGGGCAGTATGGAAATTTAATAAGTAAATAAATATCTAAAATAAATTAGGGACTCCAGTTGGCGTGAAGCTGCTTTGAGAGGCGCTGCGCTAGCAGGGCTGTTTTGAAAGGTGTGCCTTTTGGATTCAGTGCAGTGGAGACGGACCAGAAACCCGGCCTTGGCAGCCCAGCACGGGGCCTGGGGAGGGGGCTTCCTCTCTGCGCCTTATCTGGGTGCGCTCTGGGCCCAGCGCCAGTCCAAAGATCTGCCTCCATAGACCCGCAGGGTCATTCAATTTGCATCGGGCTGCATGCCAGGCGTGTCGTCAGTCTTTGGTCTCCTTTTGAGGCCCCACCCTCAACTGGCCACCCTTTCGGAATTGTAGAAATAATGAAGATACGCAGGCAAAAATGGCTGCATGAAATTCACTGAATCCCACTTCAAAATAATGTAAAAATCGGATCCCACCTCTAGATATTGCAAGTCTTCTGTTTGGCCCAAGGCAGACTCAGGCTGGTGCTCTAGGGAGCCTCCAGAGGGAGGGGACCCCTAAGCCCAGATTTTTTTTGGGGGGGGAGGAGGGCAAAGCAACCAGAAAGTGGGTGTTCTATCTGCCAAGCGGGCTGCGTTGCCTCCCATCATTGGCACAAATCCAGCCCCTTGCCAGCCGCAGTTGGTTGGCACAACAGGAAAACAGGCCCTGCTCCCTGTTTTCATTGAGGGGGGTTGAGGAAGCCGCAGGCAGGTGGTCCATCAGCCTGGATCTGGGGGGGGGACACGTTGGGATGTGGGGACTCTCGTAACTGGAGAGAGACTAGGCTGCCCAGGGGCAGGGCCAGGGGAGGGGATATGATGGCACCCGCTTGCCACTTCCAAGCAGCTCTGCCTTCCTCATCCAGTAGGCTCCCCCCTCAATTTCAATGCCTGGGGGGTTCCCCTCCCTCCTTCCTTCCCTGTGTGTTGCCTCCAGTGCTCCATATGTGGTTCCTCCCAAGACTGAGGAAGGAAATGGAAGCAGAAAGCAAAGGTGTGGCTTCCTGTCTCCAACACTCTGGAAGAACAACAGGCAGCTTGATCTGGCCAGGCCAAGGGCAGTGGGGCTGGGGAGGGGGCTTCCAAGATGCAGACACCCCCCCCCCCAGTATCCTGCAAGCCCCACACTCTGGCCCTGAGCTCTGATGGTTTCTTGAGGCAAACACCATCTCCTGCCCACGTCCCTCACAGCGGGGGCTTTTTTTGAATCTGAGAACAGTGGATTTGGAAGGGACCCAAGCGGTCATCTAGCCCAACCCCTGCAATGCAGGGATCGCACCTGGAGAAAATGAAGCGAGTTATCCAAGGGGGACATGATGGATGGGCAAAAAATCATGCCTGGCACAGAGAAAGTGGGCACGGAGAAGTTTTTCTCCCGTCTCCTGAGGGCAGAGCTTGTGAACATGCCATGAAGCTGAAGATCAGGTGACTCAGGACAGACAAAAGCCCATAGTTGGAACTGCGGAACTCCCTCCCACATGAAGCAGTGATAGCTCTCTTCCTGGAAGCCCCCTCCCTTCTCAGTGGTGCTGGTCCAGGAATTGGGGGCTGACTCAGAGGCACCCGGCTGCAGGGTGTGCCCTCCCAGCCCTTGCATCGCCACAGTCTTGATCTTGATCATTCCAGATTCCCTCTCGCTGAACCTTTTCAGTAAAAATGCGGAGGAAAGTGATGGTGGTGAGGCTGCCCTGGATGGAAGAGGAGTGAGCCTCTGGATGACCTTGGGGGCTCCCTTCCAACCCGACCATCCTATAGTTCCTCCTTGTTGAGGTCCAGAGGCCTCCATTGGGCAGGCACCCGCCTGGTCAGTGCATGGACAGAGGCTGCCTGGCGCCCCCCTGGATGCTTCTCTGGGCTTCAGGAGGAGGAGGACCTGCCCTTGGCATGCCAGGATGGGGCTCAGATTTCCCATTGGGAAATGAAAGGCAGGGCCCCTCTTCAGGGCCCAGGGGTTCCCTTTGCAGGTCACTGACCCAGAGGTCATCTAGCCCAACCCCATAGCCCCTCTTCAGGGCAGCCCTACCACAAAGCAGTCATGTTTGGGGGTGAAATCCAGAGGAGGCCCTTTGACCTCCCGTCTTCATCTGCATTTTTACCAAAAATTGCACCTCCAGAATCCCTGACAGGTGGCCATTCTGAGCTCCAGTTTGGGGTGGGGGCTGAGAGGGTGAGACCCCCCTCTGCTCCCCTTCCCCAGTCTGCCACCTGTTTTCTTCTCTCTCCCTCCAACTGGCCTCACAGCTTGGCATCCTGGCTCTTTGCTATTTGGGGAGTGGGGGTGCTAAATGTGTGTCATTCTCTCCCCACTTTTGGAGGGAGCCCAGCCCCCCCCCCCCCGCCCCTTGTCCCGGCTTCGTCCGTCTGGGCGGATGGGGAAGGCGAGGCCATAATCCCACTCCCCCCCCCCCCACTGTTCCCTTTCTCAGCAGGCAGGAAGAAAAGGGAGTTCCTGGCACCAGCGACACATTGCTCCAGAGAGAGCCACTCTCTGCCAGGACTTGGTGCGCAGCGCCATGGGGAACCTGCCGGGGGCCCTTTCCCCCTCCCAGACCCACTTCTGGAGTCTTGACCTCTGCTCCAGGCACCGGGCGTCCATCGCGGAAGAAAGCGTCCCCACCAAGAAGTGCAGGTGATAGCAGAAGGGGCCTCAGCCGAGAGCCCAGAGGGCTGGCTGGCTGGCTGGCTGGCTGGGGGGGGGGACGGGACTTTGGGAGCCACGTTTGCGGGTGGGAGAGGAGAGGACCTGCAGGGAGTCCAGAAGGACTGTTGGGGGTTGAGGAAGTTGGGGACATCCAGCCTGGACAGGAGAAGGTGGGCGGGTGATTGCAGAGCTGTGTTTAAATATCGGGAAACCAAGCCTTGCAAGGAACGGTTGCGGGAGTTGGGCTTGTTTAGCCAGCAGAAGAGAAGATGGAGGGATGACATAGAATCATAGGATCATCAGATGGCAGCGTTGGAAGGGGCCCTGAGAGTCATCTCATCCAACCCCCTGAGATGCAGGAATCTCAACAAAAGCCATCAATATCCAGAGCTGTTTGACAGCAGAACAGACTTCCTCCAAAGATGGTGGCCTCTCCGACTCTCCTTCCTTGGAGGTTTGTAAGCAGAGCTTGGCTGGCTATCCATCAGGGATGCTTGAGCTGAGATTCCTGCATTGCAGGGGGTTGGACTGGATGACCTTTGGGGTCCCTTCTCTGATTCTATGAACCTCTGCTTAAAAGCCCCACCACCTTCTTACTGTCAGAATGCTCTTCCTGACGTTGAGTCGGAACCTCTTTGCTTGTGACTTGGAGCCATGGGTTTGGGTCCTTCTCTCCAGAAGAGCAGAAGACAAGCTTGCTCCCTGTTCCATGTCAAGGCCCTTGAGATATCTGAAGACGGCTCTCGTATCTCCTCTCGGTCTTCAGATATGTGAAGGGCTCTCATGAAGAAGACGCAGCAAGCTTTCTTTCTCCTGCTTCAGAAGAGAGGAGCCGAACGGATGGATTGAAGCAGCAAGGAAGGAAAATCTGAGTCAACGTTAGTGTTGCCGGACAATTAGGAAGGGTTTTCTGAGGGTTTGGGTTGTCTGACAGTGACAGGGACTCCCTTGAATGATGGCTGGCTCTTCCTCATTGGAGGCTTTTAAAGAGAGGTTGGCTGGCCATCGATGGGCCTGGGATTCTTTAGCTGGGAATCCTGCCTTGCAGGGGGCTGGGTCTCCTTCCAAACACACAATTCCAGGATTCTATGGACTTTGCTGGGGTCAAGCCAGACGGGATCCCTTGGAGGAAGAGGAGGTGTCCTGAGTTCCTCTGCTGGCATCGGAAGGACTCCCTAGGTGGGCTTTCCTCCCATGCCAGGGGTTCCCAGGGTTGCCTCCTGGCCCTCCGCAGCTTGGCTTCATCACTTGTTCGACTCTGAGACCTGCAGTGTTGGAAGGGACCCCAAGGGTCATCCAGTCGGCCCCTCCTGCAATGCCAAAATTGCAGCTGGGGAATCCCTGGTAGGTGCCCCCCAACCTCTGCTTAAAACCCTCCCCTGGTCCCAGATCCCCCTTCTTTTAAGCACGCTGGTCTTCTCTTTGGGCCTCCCTTTGGATCTGCTCTCCCTCCCAGGGAGGACTTGTCCCATCCAATCCTCTCCCCGGCCTTGTGGGAATCGGTTGGGCCGAGTGACAGGCCCAGAGCCCCCACCCCGTTTTCTGCATGGCAGGCACTGAGCTGCTCTAGGGGGGGCACAAGGTTTCCCTCTGGAGGGGGCCTGGCCTAGGTGTCCTTTGTGACCCCTCCCCCTGCCTCCTTTCTCTGCCATTGCTCCGGGCCCCCAAGTCAACCTTTCTCCCCACCCCCAGATCGGATTGCGTTGCCTTCCCCTCTCCCAGCATTGGGGTCCCTCCCTGACTCTCCCTTTTTTTCTGGGCACCTGGGTTTGGGGGCATCATCTCAGGGTTGGCTTGCAGATTGGCGGCGGCGGGGGGGGTCATGCCTTCCCCTGCTTTTGAGGTTGACCTGCCTGGAATGCTTTAGTTGGGGTTCCCTCCTTGCAGGGGGTTGGGCTAGATGACCCCTGGGGCTCCCTCCCAGCTCTTCAGTTCTGTGATTCTCTGGTTCCAGCTGCCCAGTTGTCCACCCAGCTGAGCGCCCCACCGAACCCCCCAAGTACACCCGGCTGAAGAACTGGCAGACGGGCTCCATCCTGTATGACACTCTCAATGCCCAGACCTTGCAGGTGAGGCCTCTGAGGTGGAGTGGGAGGGGGCGAGGTGGGGGGGCTCCCCTCCCTTGGGTTCCTCAGCCAGCCAGCCGGCAGAAGGCTGCCTTGGGTAGCTGATGCTGCTCACCTCTCTGCCCCGTGGCAAATCCCAGCCCCCCAACCCGAATCCCGGGGAAGTGAGTCAACACGTGTTCACCTTCTGCGTGCTCCACCCTCTTCCAAATATACGTAAGAACGGGGCTGGCCCAAGACATCGAGAGAGAGGAGGAAAGCGATCCGGCCTCCACAGCCGCAGTGGGCGATGCAGTCTGTCCAGGCCAGAGCAGCTGCCCCCAGGATCCTGCCCCTTCACCTTGCCTTGTGGATGGGCCAGCCCTGCTGGATCAGGCCCAAGGGGCCCCCTCTAGCCCAGCTTCCCTTTCACACAGGTGAATCAGATGCCCAGAGAGAAGCCCACATGGGGGATCCCAGCCCCAGAGCCACTCTCTCCCCCTCCTGGGGGTTGCAGCGCCAGGGATGCAGAAGCATGGCCGCCTCCGGCAAAGCCCACCCCGGGGGCTCCTTCCCATTGGTAGCCCCTCTCCTCCTCCATCCATTTCTCTAATCCTCTTTTAAAGTTGGCGGCCATCCTGCTTCCTGGGGAAGTGAGTTCCATAGTTTAACTTGGCGCTGCCTAAAGAAGGACTTTCTTGGTTTCTCCTGAACCTTCCAGCCCTGCGCTTCCTTGCCTGTCCACAAGTTATGAGAGAGGGAGGAAAGCTCTCTTCACCCCACTTTCTCTATGCCAGGCATAATTTTACAAACTTCTTCCTGGGGGAATCACTCCATCCCCCTGACCATCTGGGCTGCTTTTTTCCACATTGTTTCCAACTCTTCCGTGTCCTTTTGGTACAGAAGGTGACCAGATGTTCTGAAGCTCCCAGGCCCCATATAATCCCAGACCAACTGGGCTGATGAAAGCCCCCCCCCCATCTGGGGGTCCAGGGGTTCCCCTGCCTGGCTTCAGGGGCCAGCCAGTCCTGTGTCAGCGGGGAGGGCAGATGCTGGTCAGGAGATGGATGTTGCGGCTGGGAAGGGGAGCCTCCTGGTGGGGCTGGGGAGTGAGGAGCCTTCACTGCTGCAGCCCCTTCCCCTCTTTCTCTGCAGAATGTGCCGTGCAATGAGAGGCGCTGCCTGGGCTCTGTCATGTTCCCCAAGCAGATGTGTGCTGCTTCGGAGGGCCCCCGCCCCACGGAAGAGCTCTTGCCCCTGGCGCGGGACTTCATTAACCTCTACTACCACTCCATGAAACGGTGAGTCTCTGGGAGCCTTGCTCAGCCCCATCTCTGGCGGGTGGGGGCAGCGGGTGCCATGGCCAAGCTGCGCCCAGACCAGGCTCTGGAGGCTCCCTTCAGTCAATGTGGGGCTGGCCCACATCCTAGCCTCCTCCGGGGGGGGGGGGGCTCCTGCCGCCCCCGAGCCACCTTGCCTGGAATGGCAATCCGCTGGCCACTTACAGAATCCAGACATTGTTCTCCAAGCCTGGCATTTCCGTGTTCTGTTATCCTTTCCCCTACTTTAGACCTGACTTAGGGTGAGTTTTGTACGTTCCTGTGAAATGCAATTGCAGCATTGCCTGCTTTGGAGCTTGCAGGGAGCGGTTAAGGCTTTTCAGGGCTCATGCCCCGTTAGTTAGTAGCTTCCTGTTTTTTCAACCACAAAGGAGATTTGTTCTTTTAGTTAGTAGATTCCTGTTTGCAGCCTTCATTGCTTCCCGTTTAGCATGGTAAAAGGGGCAGAACTTGCAAGGTGGAAGCTTTTAACAAATAATGCCGGAGACTTTTGCTGAACAGGACGTAGTTTTGCATGTAGGAGGGTCTTGGCCATGGGGCGGGTGCCGCTGGATAGCAGAGCATTATATCAAGTGCAATATGGCATCGTGGTTGTGATTCCACTTACAGCCAATTGTGGGGAAGTGTCGTAAAAAAAATCTGCCCTTTTCCCTTATGGGGTATCCAAGAGCCCATATAGAGGCCTTACATAGGTTCCCTATTGGTAGGAGAAAATAACAGAAGCCAGCCAGAGAATATTGAGAAGCAAAGCAGCTAGTAAGCCTGATCTTTATTGATCTGTTGCAACAGGGTGCTCCCCTCACACGCAGGAAAGGAGGAGGAACCCAGAACCAAGGTGTGCCTGCTCTTATATGGACATTTTAAATTCCCTGCCCTGGAGCTGAAGACCACCCTTCCATACATCATACATACATCACAGAAGGGGTGTAACCCAAGACCACCCCCACAAACAGCATACCTACATCACAGAAAAGGTGGTCTACAACAGAAATCTGAGTGACTTGTTTATCTCGTCTGACAGGTTACCTGTTTAATGGTCACTTGATTGGATTGCCTGGGGAGCCTGGCCTGTCTTTTGTAATGATAAATACTTAGTAATGACAAATACTTAGTTCCCGAGTCAGGTCACAGGCTCACCCTATTCAAACACATACATACCCTTAAGACAGGATTTGTGAAGGAAAAGACAATGGGGAGGCTTTTCCATTTTCCTTTGACCTTGTAGAGAAAACATTTGGTCAGTTTGGTTCCAGGTCGGTCTTCCTGTGCTGATCTATGTACGTGCTTGGTTGGTACACTTACGGACATTTAACATATATCTAAGACCTCAAAGGGACGCGGGTGGCGCTGTGGGTTAAACCACAGAGCCTAGGGCTTGCTGATCAGAATGTCGGCGGTTCGAATCCCCGCGACGGGGTGAGCTCCTGTTGCTAGCAGTTTGAAAACACGTCAAAGTGCAAGTAGATAAATAGGTACCGCTCCGGCGGGAAGGTAAATGGTGTTTCTGTGCGCTGCTCTGGTTCACCAGAAGTGGCTTTGTCATGCTGGCCACATGACCCGGAAGCTGTACGCCAGCTCCCTCGGCCAATAAAGCGAGATGAGCACCGCAACCCCAGAGTCGGTCACGACTGGACCTAATGGTCAGGGGTCCCTTTACCTTTAAGACCTCAAAATTCCTATCACAGAAGCAATCTAGGAGACTTCCGGGTTGGCGCCTCCGGCAATGGCGGAATTCCTCTGATCGGGAGGAACTTGCTTCCTGGAAATCAGGGTCTGGCCGCCACGGCGAAGGCGGGGACCCACTAAAAATCCCAGGCGGGAGAAGCCTGTGAACGTGGGATTTGGCTGGCACCTTTTGCGCCTCCTCTACTCATGGGGAAACCCGGTTTCGGGGATCCAGAGCGACGTGGGGTGAGTGGTGCAGTGCTTCGAATTGACTGCTTCTTTCACGGAGTGAAGCCGCATTGCTGTTGCCAGAGAGCGCTGACTTTTTCCTGTGGACAATTTGATCTTAAAACAACTACCCGTGAGTAGAACGGAAAATTGGATTTTTAAATGTCTTAATTTGGTACCGAAACGGGGAGGTTTAAAACAGGAAGTCCGCCTTTCCCTTTTGTAAATAGACTGAAGCAAAGAGGCTGCAAGCTAAAGTCTTGGAAAGTCTTTTGCAAAGCATTGAATCTCCATCGGCTAAAATCATTAAACCCCCCTTGGAAGCAGGAGAAGAGGGGGGAAATTCTGGATCGCGTAAGCCTGCAGGAGAGAGAGTGAAGAAAGATAAATTACCACCGCTTTGAACCTGGAAACGGGCTGCTAGTAAGACTGACGTTTTGGGAAAGTTCATTGACTGAATAAAATGTATGTTGACAGCTAGTTAAAGAAGAGAAATATATTGTTTCCATTGTTTCCTTCTGCGCTTAAAAAGGAGTAAAAGTAACTGAAAACTGAAACTAAATTTGTTGCTTGATCGGTGTTTAAAAGGATTGATACAAATAGAAATTGTTTCCCTCTAGAGGGAGCCTTTGAGACTGTTACAGGAGTGGAGCTGGGGGAATTTCCAGCTGCAGAGATAAAAAACCGTTAGAACCAGGGATTGACCTTGGACTGGCAAGAATGTCGACAGAAGAAGCCATAGTGAATGCACTATGCAAGATAAGTGCTTCATTGGAACAGCTTCATCAGAAGACGGATGTGATGACTATCAAAATTGATAATCTGGGTCAAAAAGTGACTGATTTGGGACAAAAAGTGAACATCTATACAGAAACTATTCAGGTGGAGAAGGCGAGGGAGAAAGTTGTTGTTGAACCTCACGTAATACAAGTGGAGAGAGCCCCAGAGGCAATTTGATGAATATAAGTTGTTGCCTTCTATGATTGAATTTAGAGAAAGTCAGATTCTGAGGATTGGAGCCCTGCTTGGACTGGAGAAGGAAAGTTGGATAGATTCCCTCATGCAGGGATGTACTGACCTTTGGGACCTGGACTTGGGTCAGGAGGAGATTGGAGTTGTGGGGACCTTCAGTTCTGGAGGGACTTTGAAACACGTCCTAAAATATCTTTTGGACTTTAGTTTTAATTACGGAGATTTGGCTGACCTGTCGAGAAGGAGCAAAAATATTGCTAGGTTGGAGCTTCCCCGGGATCTACTCCTCAGCATCAAAGGAAGGAAATTAAGAACAAGATCAGCAGAAGACAAAGTAAAGTGCATGTATAAATACGAATAAGATCTGCAGAAGGGACTTGGAAGAGAATTAAGAGCCTCGGACAGAAGATCACCAGGTTGATGGACCATGTGGATTTGACGGAAAGGACTGGCAGAATCCGGGACCAGGGAGAAGAGACGGTGGAAGAAGATTGGAAAAAGACTAAAGTTTATTTATAGAAATATTGTAAAATTAATGAGTGCTAGAAAAAAGTTGGAATGAAATTACATGGCTTTAGTAGAAATGTTATAAGGAGTTAAGTACAAATAAGTATTATGGTTTAAAAAAAGTTAAGATAATTATATGACAGAAAATAGAGAAAGATGGAAAGGAATTGCTGAAACAATTAATAGAAGCGGAATACAAAAAGGGAGGTGAGAGGAGGTCGATGAAAAGAGGGATTGAAAGATAAGGTATTGAAACGGTATGGTGTATGATTTTAAATTGTTTTTGTTTTCTTATGTTTATGTGTTAATGTTGTGTTGTGTATTGTTTATTGTATTGTATTGTATTTTCTTTTGTTTTTTTCTTTTTCTATTTTTCTTTTTTCTTCCTTTCCGTAAGGTCTAAAACTAATAAATATTATTTTATTTTTTTAAAAGCAATCTAAGGGACGTGATGTGGGAGCAGCCCAGATTCCCTTGCAGAGTCCACTCCTGATGATCCCCCCCCCAGCCATAAGCCTCCTCTGCCATGGCTACCTCCGGGTGGTTCAAGCCCCTCCCCCCCCCGCTCTCAGGAAGGCTGACCTATGGGAACTTGGAGTTCCCCAATGCCTGCGCCCCACACGCTTCCCCTCCCACCTGCTTCCAAATGCCACAGTCTAGTCAGAGATTTCCACCCTTCCTAAGATAACAACTGTGCATGACGGCTTATCTATGACGAAAGAGGTGTGAGTCAATCGTCCCTGAGCCTGGACAAAGTGCTGCGTCCCAAGGTTGGCACCCCTTGGATTTCTTACGGGGGGGGGGGATCCCTGCGGCTCCTCGCTCACCAGTTGGAATGTGCAGAAGGCAGGGCTCTCTCGCCATCTCCTAAGAAGGCTTCCTCCCCCCAGCAGCTTTCCTCCCCTTACTCCCGAGTAGCCCCCTTTGTGACGCAGGGAGACAAGCCTGGGAGGGGGCGGGGGGCACCCCTTCTGGGCCCCAGGGAGCTGCTCTTTGCCTTCACTCTTTGTTCTCTGCAAGACTCCTGACTTGGGTGGATGTTATCTGTGGCCTTTTCCTCTCTGAGCTGTTTCTTCCTGTCCCCCCAGAAGCCTCTGATGTCAGGAGCAAACTTTTCTCTAGCCTGCTGCCCCCCCCCCCCTTGCAAAAACATTCAGATGACTCCTAAAACCTTTATCTTGCCTGCAGAATGGAAAGCTGTGCGCTTGTCTTTTGCAGCAGAGCAAACCCTGTTCCCATTTGTCTGGCAGCAAACTCTGTCCCATCCCCACCCCGCTTTGACCTTGTCTGCCTGGTTCGGCTGCTTGGGAATTTCCACCCTCAAAAAGAAATCCAGCTTTTGGAGGACGGAAGAAAATGAGCGTCAGAAGAACCTGGTGCCTAATATTGGGGGGGGGGCAGCCCTGATTGTGCTTCAACTGGTTCCTGGCCAGATGCCCCCCCCCCCGGAGGTCAAGAGCACCATATCCCCCTTTGGGTCCCCCAGGTGGGGCTGATCCTGGAGGCCATAAATAGCCCCCCATGGGGAGGGGCTCTGCCCTGCCTCTGGGCTCAGAGAGAGGGATGCTTCTGGGTACCAGCTGCTGGAAAGTGCAGGAGGGGAAGAGCTCTTGTGCTCGGATCCTGGCTGTGAGCTTCCTGGGTGGCCTCTGTGCAAAGAGGATGCTGGACTAGATGGGCTCTGTTAAGGGGCCCCAAGGGTTTCCCAACTTTGCCAGGATCTGGTCCTGCGGGTTCCAATCGGTCGGGTTCAAGCAAGAGACGCCCGCCAAGTTAGCAAAGCCAAACAGCAGCAATTAAGCCTGATTGTATATTGTTGCAACAAGGTTCCAACTCCCAAGCAGGCAAATAGAAGAAGCCAAAACAAAGGCTTACATCCACTTTCAAAAGTTTCCAGAGTTTCCCATCATACATGTCAAGAAGCATCGTAGAAATGTCAGAGGAGGAGGTTTGGGGACAGGCAGAAATCTGTCTCCCAGCCGTGTCCCCTGTCCCTCAAGGCAGCGATTATAACTCCGTCTTTCACCTTCCAGAGAAAGTGTTTCCGTTCCCTTTGCTCTCTGGATTCAGTTGTCCCATCTATTCCTGCTGCACCTGGTGAACCCCCGCCTGGGATGGAGGTCCCTATGGGCTTCTGATATTGCCCAGGCTGCTAGTCAGGAGGGGGGTCCTGAGGACGCGCTCTTCTTCCCCAGGTCTTCTTGCCTGTGCAATCTCTTTATCACCTTTGGAACCAAAGAAAGCCATTTGTTTGGCTATTTTGGTGAATTTCTGTTTTTCAGATAATGGGGTTTACTTGCCTTATTCCGGTAAGATGGCTGTAGGCGTTAGTTCCTGGGCGGTTGAATGGGTGCAGTGTGTGTGTGTGTGTGCGCGCACACACCCCCACCCACACACCCACCCCCACACTGGGTTTCAAGTCCCTGTAATGCTTCTGATGTGTTGGTTGGGGACACCCTCTGTAAGAGGCCCCCTTTGGCCTGATCCAGGATGTTCTCTGGATGTTCTCAGGCTCTGGCGCCCTGGCAGAGCCCCTGCCCTGCATGCAGAAGGACCCGGGTTCAACCCCTGCTGGCAGAGTCTCCAGGCGGGGCTGTGGGAGACTCCTTGCTTGAAACCCAGGAGAGGGCCATTGCTCCACTCCCTCCATCATTTGGGTGGCCCTTTTCTGAACCTTTTCCAACTCTCCAATAACCTTTTTGAGATGAAGTGACCAGAACCGGACCCAGTCCTCCAGGTGCGGTGGCACCATAGATTTGTGCATTGATGGCATTGGCCTGATGCAGGGATTTCCAAATGGTATTGGTGACGCTGCAATAGAAGATGGTGTTCTTACAGATGCAGAATGGGCATCACGGGTTGCTGATAGTGGTGCCAGTTCTGCCCCTCAAAGTGGTTGGGGGGGTGCATGTGGGGCAGGATGATCTTGAAGGGGGTAGAGGGATTCCGAAACCGAGTCTGCAGAAGGTGGCTGTCAGTTCTCACCTGACTTGGGGTGCCGTGGGAAGAGCAGGCTGTGGGGCAGGTGGGGAGGCAGGAGGAGCCCCTGCAGCTGCCCCACCTGAGCCCCTCCCCGCCCCCCATTTCTCCGCAGCTCCGAGTCCCAGGCCCACCTGCAGCGCCTCCAGGAGGTGGAGCAGCAGATTGCGGAGACAGGGACCTACCAGCTGCTGCAGGCAGAGCTGATCTTTGGGGCCAAGCACGCCTGGCGCAACGCCTCCCGCTGCCTGGGCCGGATCCAGTGGAACAAGCTGCAGGTGCGTCTGGGGGGGGGGGACAGAAGCAGCAGGGAGCCCTGAGCTAGGATGGCCCTTCCCGGGGGGGGGGGGAGGCTTCTCTTGCATAGCCTTCACCCTTCTGCCCCCCAGCCCTGGCCATTTTGGGTGCTTGGGGAGTCAGGCCCCATCAGCATCTTCTGTGCTCCTGCCCAGGATCCAGATGTGCTGCTCTCTTGGCCCCATGCAGATGTTTGGGCCTTTGGTATCTTGGCAGGAGGAGGCGAGATTGTGACCCTTGCCCACCCCCCCAGCAGCCGGCCTTTGCTGCCCATCCTCCTGGCACCTGACCCTTTGACCTTCCTTGTTCTCTTCCCCTCCAGGTGTTTGACGCCCGAGATTGTGCCAGCGCCCAGGAGATGTTCACCTCCCTCTGCACCCACATCAACTATGCCACCAACCGCGGAAACCTCCGGTGAGGGACCCCTTTTGCTTCCCTCCGTGCTGCCCGGTGCCCAGGGGACTCAGCCTTTGCTGGGAGGGCTGCTGCCCTTTCGCCTCCCTGGCAGGTGGTGGTGGCACAACTGATGCTGCCAGTTTGAGCTGAGCACTCTGCTTTTCTCCCGCAGCTCAGCCATCACCATCTTCCCAAACCGGATAGCCGGCCGGGGCGACTTCCGCGTCTGGAACCAGCAGCTGATCCGCTATGCAGGCTACGCGCAGCCGGACGGCACCATCCTGGGAGACCCGGCCAACGTGGATTTCACGGAGGTGAGAAGTGGCTCTGGCATCTCCTCTTCCACCCCCAACCAGGGCCATTCATGGCTCCTACCATTTGAGTCTCCATTCACAATATTCATCTGTTTGTTTCATAATAATATATATTGCCTGATCCGGAGGCTGCAGTCAGTGCAGGATGCTGCAGCGCGATTGCTGACGGCAGCGAGTGCCACATCGCCCCTTTGCCGCTCAGAGATCTGCACCAGTTGCCCTTTGCAAGAGGCAGAGTCCAAGGCATTGCTAAGCGTATGTCTAAAGCAGAGCTTTCCAAACTCTGTCGCGACACATTCGTGCGTTGGCTGCAGTGTGTAGCTGTGCTGCACAATATGTGTCCATATCTCTTATAGGGGTTAGTTTAACCTCAGGTTTGCTAGTAGAACTGAATTACTGTGTTGTGAAATGATGCATGTCTTAAAAGTGTGTCACCAACGTGAAAAGTTTGAAAAGCTCTGATCTAGAGTCTGTAGAACCAGTGGCGTAGCGTGGGGGGTGCAGGGGGGGCCGGTCGCACCGGGCACAACATCTGGGGGTTAGGGTTAGGGGGCGCAAATCCATGGGTTAGGGGGCGCAAATCCACGGGTTAGGGGGCACAAATTACTTGCCTTGCCCCGGGTGCTGACAACCCACGCTACGCCACTGTGTAGAACCAATTTACAGTGATGCCTGAGCGTGTATTTGCCACCTGATCGGCAAAACTGCCACTGTTACCTGTTCTGCAGTTGTAAGAACTCAGTATTTTATTGTGGCAGCAGCTGCACTTTGGAACTCCCTGCCTCTTGATACCAAGCAGACGCCTTCACAGTACTCTTTTTGGCACCTGCTAAAAACTTTCTTTTAACACGTCTGTGTAATGGTGCAGCAATAAAATTGCTAGCACATTTGCAAAGCTAATCCAGGTCTGGTCTGGATTCTACTTGCATGGGGGACCACATGCTGAGATTCCTGCCTTACAGGGGGTGGAGCTAGATGACCCTCAGGGTCCCTCCCAGCTTTATGATTATGTGATTTAGAAAGCTGATGTGAATTTTAATCTGCCTTGTGCGTTTTCTTTTAACTTTTTGATTTCTTTAAATGATCATTGCTGGTTTTTCTTAGTGACAATTTTATTGCTTTTTTGCAAATTGCTTTGAGGTTTTCTCTTTACAATCAAGCGGTGCATAAATTTTATGCAATAAAGCAACAGAATTATTAAATGAAGTAAGTTGCCCAACTGCCCGTCTGGGTGCTTTCTGCCCCCCTCCCAAAGCCAATCTGCCCTTCCCTCTGACTCTGGATATGGGGAGCAGCCCCCCAAGGAGGCTCTGTGACCCCCAACCTTCAAGAAAAGCAAAAGGGGGTCCTGGAGGTGCCTCTGAGGTTTCCCACAGCGCCTCTCTCCTGCCTCTCCAGCTGCCCAGCGCTTGCTGTGGCCCATTGAGGATCCTGCCACACAAAACCCTTGGTTGGCTTTGCTGCAGTGGCCGAAGGCTGCCCCTCTCCCCTGGGATTTCCTGCCCCCCATGGACGGCTCTCTCTGCTGTTTCCGGGTGGGCTCAGGGGGTCTCTTGCCTACCAGTCTCTCCCCCCCCCCTTAGGTCTGCGTTCAGTACGGCTGGCGGCCCCCCGGGGGGCGCTTTGACATCCTCCCCCTGCTGCTCCAGGCGCCCGACGAGGACCCCGAAATCTTTCCCCTGCCAGGGGAGCTGGTCCTGGAGGTTCCCATCTGCCACCCCACGTGAGTGCCAGGAAAGGGGGTGGCACTGGGTGTGGGGAGGGGCACTCGTGTGGGGGGGAGTGAGGGCAGCGCTCTTGCTGTCCCCAAAGGCTGCCAAGGACTTTCATGGAATCGCAGAATTGAAGAGTTGGAAAAGACCCCAGGGGTCATCTAGTCCAACCCCGGCAAGGCAGGAATTGCAGCTCCCCCTTCTGACACCTGCCTTCCTCTTCCAGGCTCAAGTGGTTCAAGGATCTGGGCCTCCGGTGGTACGCCCTCCCTGCGGTGGCAAACATGCTCCTGGAGATCGGGGGCCTGGAGTTCCCGGCAGCCCCCTTCAGCGGCTGGTATGTTGGCTGTGAGATCGGCATGAGGAACTTCTGTGACTCCCAGCGCTACAACCTCCTGCAGGTAGGGGTCCTCCGGGGGAAGCCCCTCTGCCCTGTCCCCCTTCCCCCCCCCCGCTACCCCGGCCATGACTGATACAGGACAGAAGAGTTAACTGGCGCATCTGTTCCCCCCCCCAATGTTTTTTTTATTGATTTTCAAATTTATAAACAAACATAAATCCTAACTATAATTATTCCACTATTATTAACATTGTTAGGTGACTTCCTCGAGTCCCCCTGGCTGAGTTTCAATGTATATCATTGCAACAGTTTTCCAAAACTAATTTCTCATAAAATTTACTTAGTCAATTAACATCTTTCTTATCATATTAACTTTAAACGTATTATTCTATAACATCACATATTTAAATCCTAAGCCAATCTGGTGTTTGCAAGTATTTCTATTTAAGTTATCTTGACATATTTAGCTAAATAGTCTTTGAATTTCATCCATTCCTCCTGGTACTCCTCCTCTTTCTGGTCGCGGACTCTTTCGGTCAGGTCGGCCAGCTCCGAAAAGTCCATCGTCTTCATCTGCCATTCCTCCACTGTTGGCACTTCTTGTGTTTTCCAATTTTTGGCTAACAAAATCCTAGCAGCAGTTGTGGCATTCAAAAACAATCTAACATCTTTCTTGGGCAATTCCAAACCTGTTATTCCAAGAAGAAAGTCCTCTGGTTTCTTAATAAATCTATATTTCAACATTTTTTTTCAATTAATTTTAAACATTCTCCCATAAGTCTTTCACCACCACATATGATAAAAGGTACTTTTTCTTTACATTTCCAACAGAGATTATCACTCTTGTGATAAATCTTTGCTAATTTTACAGGAGTTAAGTACCATCTATACATCATTTTCATAATATTTTCCTTTAACACCGTACATCTGGCCCAGCATGCTGTCCTCACAGGGGCCGAAGACCCATAGGAACCTAGGAGTCTAGATAGACTGCCCCTGGTGCTGGAGGTTTCACTCATAACAAGAGACCTGGCTGCAGGTGCAGGCCGATGTTTCATCTGGTGCAGCATCCTGTTCTCACAGTAGCCAACCTGATGCCTCAGCGGGAAACGCGCAGGCCGGATCCGAGCCCAGTTCTCCTCCCCTGCAGTTCCAGAAGCATTGCTGTCTCCGAGTGTGGAGGGCAGGGCAGGGCAGGGCAGGGCAGGGCAGGGCAGGGCAGGGCAGGGCAGGGCAGGGCCCCCATTGCCAGGAGCCCCTGGTCTTGGAGCAGGCTGGTAGGTTTTATTAGGCAGGTGAGGGAATATGCTGACTATATTTTATCCCTCTGGAGACCCACAGGTGTGGGTTGAGACAACGTGGCTGCAAATACAGGGCTTTTGGAGACTCTCCCATGAGAGAAAGGCCTCTCAGCAGAGTTTAAATCCCATCTTAAGCACAGGAAATAGGCGTTAGGCTCATCTCCCCCTTTAGTTTCCCCGTTTATCAAAGAAACAGGCTACAGACTGAGAAATAAATTTAAAACATATAGTTTAATCCAACATTTGTGCAGCAACAGCAGTAAAAAGTAATGCAGGTAGAATATGACTTTGCAGCAAAAGCAGCTGCAGGCATGTGCCTGAAGTTGGAGAAAGCAGAGAGACATCAGCTCCCTTGGATGGTTGAGAAGAAGAAGAGAGAGAAAGAACAGGAACTACTTCTTCCCTCCCAAGAGAGGAGGGGAAGTGACATCACACAGAGCCTTCTCTACCAATTATGTTTCTGTGGTCTGAGCCAGCCTATCAGCAATGCAGCTCTATGGTCTTAACCCCTTCAGCTGCTAACTAGGAAGAATATGCTTTTTGAGATTGGATGGTGCGTCTTCCACGCAGGCAGCGTAAAGGTCTTCCCCCCCCCCCACCCGAAATGTGTCTTTGCAGGAGGTGGCTGAGCAGATGGGGCTGGACACCCAGACGACCTCCTCCCTCTGGAAGGACAAGGCGGCCGTGGAGATGAATGTGGCCATTTTGCACAGTTTCCAGGTGATGGATTGGGTAGGGAGACAAGGGAGTGAGGTGCAGGTGGGGAGGGGAGGAGGAGGAAGAGGAGGAAGAGAGCTTGCTGGGAATTCACCCTCCGCCAGCCCCCCTTCCTGGGTAAGAGCATAAGACTAAATGACTCTTGGGGTCTCTTGCAGCTCTATAAATTCTGTGATTTTATGATTCTGCGATCAGCTTCCTGGGATCCCCGCAAGTTCTGGTGCCGGGGGAGAAAACCTTTCCTCTCTCCAGTTTTTCATGAAAGGCATCCCTTTACAAGCATCTACTTTGTCGCCTATTTCTTCCTTTTTCTCTATATGAAAATATTCCAAACGCTGCCCCCTTAGAGGATTCCCTCCAGAGACACAGGATTCCCTGGGCTTTGGGCCTTTTTGGAGGGGGGGGCGGACCTTTCTGAGAGTGTTGGCTGCCTCTTGAGCTCAGCGTGGATTGAGCTCCCCCCTGTGGGGGGTCCCCAGGTCCACACAGCCAGGAGGTGGAGAAGCGCGGAGGAAGGAAGCCGCCTTCAGCTACTCTTCCCTCCTGGGCACCAGGCAGTGGGGGTGCAGAATGGGAGAGTTGGAAGGGGACCCCCAAGGGCCATCTAGTCCAACCCCTGCAATGCAGGAATCTCAACCCCCCCCCCACAGCCCTACGAGGAGATGCTGGTGCTGCCCCCACCAGGGATTGGACCTGGGACCCTTTCTCGTGAGGCTTTTGGGTGAAGGGGGCTGGGGTTCGGCTTCCCCGCCTTGCCCTGACCTTGCCTCTTGCCTGCAGCTGGCCAAGGTGACCATCGTGGACCACCACGCCATCGCCGACTCCTTCATGAAGCACCTGGAGAACGAGCAGCGCCTGCGCGGGGGCTGCCCCTCCGACTGGGTCTGGCTGGTGCCCCCCATCTCCGGCAGCCTCTCCCCCGTCTTCCACCAGGAGCTGGTCAACTACCAGCTCTCTCCTCTCTTCCGGTACCAGGTGAGACCCCCCTCACCCCCCCAGGGGCTCCAGAAGAGGCTGCCAATGGGGAGGTGCTGCCTGCCCTCTGGGTGGCAAAGGGGTGCGGAGAGGAGGTGTTTGTGCCCAGGAGCGCCTCCTACAGGCATCTCCATGATGTCAGGGGCACAGAAATGCCAGCTCACATCTCTCCCCCCCCCCATTTAACCAGGATCCCTGTCCTTTTTAGGGGGGAGATCTGTTGCTGGTAACCATGAATGATCTAACTGAACCACCCGTTTTGCAATATATACATTTTTGCATAAAGTTCTTTTGCATTTCATTTTAGTTTTTATGTAAAACAGAGAGAATATTTATAGTAACAGTTAGAAATTGAAAGATGGAAAACAAACTGATAAAGGAGAATAGCAAGGTCTGAGGAAAGGATGTCAGCGTGATCCAAATATCGAGTCGAGTTCCAGATTCGCCAGGCTGGCGACGAGGTTGGCTGTATATGCCCTAAAAGGAATGCCAAATCCTATAAAATCAAGAAAAAAAATTCTAGGAGAGTTTCTGTTTATTCCCCACGTTTGTGAGTTCAGCAGAGTGCATCCCTTTGCAACTTAAAAGGAAGGTTATTGTGGATTTTCTGTACAGACACACAAATAGATATAAATATAGATGCACTAAGCCCACAACTTACACACATTTTACTTGTTCACATTCAACTTTATGCACGTGGCAAAATAAAACAAAACAGGGGCCAGGCATCCAGGAAAAAATACTTTGGCAATTCTGCCTGCCATTACACCCAATGTGTTTTCACTAAATGCAATTTTGGCTTTAGACACAATCCCCAGAACAGAACCTTCGTAAGTTGCGAGCATACTGTACGTATAGGAAGACATTATATATACAAAGAATGCAAGGCTGTTGTCACCCTGCAGTTTGCTTGGCTGCCACTGGGGGCGCTGCTAGCTGCAGTGTTACAATGAGAGCTGCTTTGCAAAAGAAGCCTTTTTTCTGGGGTGGGGGGGAGGCGTTTCAAGGCTTGAGACCCCCGTCCCCCGTCCTGCTTCCTCATTCCCATGCTGTTCCCACAGAGCGACCCCTGGAAAACCTACATCCCCAAAGGGACCACTGTCACCCGAAAGAAGACCTTCAAGGAGATTGCCAAGTAGGTCCTTGTGGGGGGAGGAAGTGGGTCGCATCTTGGAGGGTGGGAGCGCAGGGAGTGGGTCATTCCATCAGCACAAAGGGCTCTCAGCCGTGCCCTAGAATAAGAATTGTAGAGTCGCAAGGGAGCCCCAAGGGTCATCTAGCCCAACCCCCTGCAATGTGGGAAGCACTGTTTCTTGACAGCTCTGAGGCAGGACTAGGGTGGGGGTGGGCGGCAGCTTCGTGGGGGGGGGCACACAATTCCAAGCCCTCCTCTGAAGAAACAGAGGCAAGAACATGCTTCTAGCACCTCCTCAGAAATCTTCCTGGGTGCTTTGAATGCTCAGAGCATGTGCAGAGTGCAGCATGGCCCTGGAAGAGGTGAGAAAGGGAGCAAGACTGCCTCTTTGGTCCCTGGCCCAGATGCCTTTGGACATGCTCAGGGGCAAGATACCTCTCAGCAGCAGCACAGGGAGCTTTTGCAGTGGCGTAGCGTGGGGGGTGCAGGGGGGGCCGGCCGCACCGGGCGCAACTTCTGGGGGGGGGGCGCACTCGCTGCCTCCGGAGTCGCCGAGGAGCCGCTGCCTGCCATGCCGCCCTGGCTGCTTCAGCCGCGTCCGACAGCCGGCTCGAGGCTCCTTCCGGCCGGGTCTACCGACGGGGCGCTGCGGGCGGAGGCTCCGGCACCAAGCGCCACGCCGCCCAGGCTCGGGTCGCTGTCTGGACGTGCGTAGCCCGCCAAACGCGCCACTGGCGGCGAATGAAGCGCCCAGCCGGAGCCGCCTGTGCGCCAAGACCGTCCACCCGCCCCGGAGGCCGGCCAACGCACTGGCCCCAGAGGCGCCCCCTCCCCGCGCCAGAAAGAAGCCCCCTCTCCGCGCCAGAAAGAAGCCGCGTCGGGGCTAGCCGGGCCGGGGAGGGAGACCGAGAAGGCTGCGCCTCGACGCCCAAAGACGCGCGTCTTGGCGCAAAGGGGCCCGCGGCACCCAGATGCGGAAGGGACCCTCTCCCCTGACCCACCACTGAACTGCAATTCCCAGCTCCCTTGGCAAATCCCAGTCCCCAATCCCCAAGATGCTTTATTTGAGGCAGGGGTCCTTTAATTGCAAAAACAACACCACGGAGGGCAGTAGTCACCACGAGGTTTGCCCCAGAGTAGAGCCGTCAGTATTAATGAGCATGGTTAGGGGTTAGGGGGCGCAAATTGCTTGCCTTGCCCCAGGTGCTGACAACCCACGCTACGCCGCTGAGCTTTTGCGACTGGGCCCTCAGATGAAGAGTGCAAATAAGTTCAAGCCAGGAGGGCGATGAGCCATTGAGGGCTGTGGCTGGGGGGCAGGACATCTGCTTGGCATGCAGAAGCTCCCAGGTTTGAGCCCTGCTGGCATCTCCAGGTCACTGGGAGAGGCTGGCTCCCCTGCTCAAATCCTGGAGAGCCTCTGCAGGCAGTCACAGCAGGCAGTCTGGTCTTGTAATGTTATACTGTGAGCCCCCTGAGACTGTGGATGAAGCGTGGGACACAAATTTAATAGAATAATCCAATCAATCAATTAATAATTCTGTTCTGCTTGGCTCTGCATCCCCAGCGGCCTGTCCAGGCCTGGGCAGGGTTGGCCCTGGGGAAGTTGCCCCCTTCCTTCCGCACGCCCCCCTGCCCTGGGCTGGGCTGAGTCCTCCTGTCCTGCTCTCTCTCCCCCCCCCTGCAGAGCGGTCAAGATCTCAGCCAAGTTGATGGGCCACGTGATGGCCAAGAGGGTCAAGGCCACGATCCTGTACGCCTCCGAGACGGGGAAGTCACAGGCCTACGCCCTGAAGCTGAAGCAGCTCTTCAAGGGCTCCTTTGCCCCCCAGGTGGGCCCAGCGCACGGCGGGGGGTGGGGGTCAGCAGCTGGGGTGGGTCTCACTGCCCCTTTGCCTCCTGATGCCCACAGAGCACATGAAGCGAGGCAATGCTCCCCCCCCCCCCAAGGTGGCAAGGAGTTCCCCAGACTAAGTGTGGCAGCAGCGGCATGTTTCTTGCCCTGTGATTGGCAAGACTCATGGTGGAACTGAAGTGTGTGTAATAGCAAAAAAGAAATTAGATATAATTTGTCTCCAAGAGACACATATTGCAAAAAAGCACTTCCACTGAAGGCAATAATTGACTTCGGGGGGGGGGGTCAAGGTCAACTTTAAGAACATAAGGAGAGTCTTGCTGGATCAGGCAGTGGCCCCCCTGGTCCAGCCTCCTGGTCTCACAGTGGCCAAATACCCCAAGAACCTAGGGATCAAGATAGACTGCCTCTGGTGCTGGAGGTTTCACTCGTGAGAACATGAGGAGACCTGGAGGAGAGAAGAGCCTGGCCTAAGGGTCCCCACCTGGTGCAGCATCCTGTTTTCACAGGGGCCCCAAAGCAAAACCCACAAGCAGGATCAAGCCCAGGAGCACGACTTTGGGGATATGACTCAACATTTGGTGCCCCCAGCTAAAGATTTCTTATTTCCACAGTAATTCCTCCTGGTAGAGTTTCTTTTTATGGAACTTCTCAGTGGGTACCTGTACAAATATAGATTGATTTATTATTATTATTATTTTGCACCGTGTGTCCAGGAGCCCCTCCCCCCATCCAGCCCTGTTCCCGCAATTGATGCTTGGCGCATCTCGCTGTCTCCAGATGCAGCAGGCAGAGCAGAGCCCTCCTGGCTCCAGGTCTCCAGCGAGCTCACAAGCTGCCCCTTGGGGGGGCAATGGAGGGTGGGAGCATTTGAGGCCCCCCTCACCCTCCTGACCCCCCTGGCGCTTCCCGGCAGGTGGTCTGCATGGACGAATATGACGTCGTTTCCCTGGAGCACGAGACCCTCGTCCTGGTGGTGACCAGCACCTTTGGCAACGGAGACCCCCCCGAGAATGGCGAGGTGACGCTGGCTTCTCCCCCTTTTCCCTGAGACTCCCAAGTGGGGCTGAGAGTCCAAAGCTCTGCCCGGGGGGGGGGCAGCCTCCCTCAACCTGGCACCCTTGGCATGTACTGGAACCTAAATCCAGATCCGTTGGGTGGTGGGTTGGGCTGACACCTATCAGGGATTCTTTCACTGCAATTCCTGCATGGGGGGGGGGCGCTGGAGGTGTAAACGACCATCAGACTTCGAAAAGCTGGTGTCTCCGGATAAAATGGCCTTTCTTCTGTTGAATAAATAAAACTAAGTGGTTTTAATTGGATTTTGAATAAATCTGCAATTAATTGTTCCTCTTCTGAATTTTATCGTGCTGTTCTGCAAACCGCTGCTCTGATTAAGTCTTTTTTGTAGGGCGGGGGGGGGCACGGGGGATGCGCTGAGGACCTGGGATACCTCCATCTGTAGAGCAGCAGACTCTTCATCTCAGGGTCACGAGTTTGAGTCCCCCATTGAGGCAAAAGACTCCTGCATTGCAGGGGTTGGACTGGATGACCCCCGGGGTCCCTTCCAACTCTAGGGGTGGGGGGTGGCTCCCGAAAATTGGGGTCCCACTCAGTGCTGGGCTGACTTAGGTCTGGTCTGCTCCCCCTGAAGTGATTTGACATTAAAGGCATGTATACAAAAGCAATTTCAAATGCAGAACATCCAGGCTGAGATAAAAATCTCCATTTGGAATCATAGAGTTGGCCGGGATCCCCAAAGGTCCTCTAGTCCAACCCCCTGTGATGCAGGAAGCAGAGCTTGAAGAATCCCTGACCGATGGGTGCTCAGCCTCTGCTTAAAAATCCTCCTTGATGTTTCGAAAGGCAGTGGAACTGGAGCCTGGCTGATCTGAGTAGGGATAGGGAGCTCTGAAAGGTTGGCGTGGCCGCAGGAAAGGCCTGATCCTGGCTGCTGAGGAGCCAGGGGAGATGGCGCCTTCATGGCCCACTTCAGGTCTGGGGCTGAAGGACGCCCTTTTCAGTGGGTTGTGGGAGGGGGGAATTGGGTTTGTGGTTGTTTTTACTACGTAGCTTGTGGTCATTTATGGTGTAAACTGCCCTGGGAGCTATACAAGTGTAGTAGCAGCAGCAGCAGCAGCAACAACAACGATAATAATAGATGAGCTGCTCCTTCTCAGATTGGCTCTCTCATGAGCAGAGCCTGGAATTTGTGGCACAGTTATTGTACTTCTAAACGTCTGCTCAACTGTTCTCCTTTTCACCACCGTTGCACCTCCCCTGTCTGAGCAGAATTGAGCCCTGGCCCCTCGTTCTGAACCGCCTTGAGACCTTCGGGTTCAGGGCGGTATATAAATTCAATCACTGATAAAGACCATCTGCTTGGATTGGGTCCTCACTTGCTTGCCTCCCTGCCTTTTTCTCTCTCCCCGCAGAGATTTGCCCGCGCCTTGATGGAGATGTCCTGCCCTTACCTTGCAGACTCCGAGCCTGAACTTCAAAAGTAAGTCCTACCCCAAGGAAGCTCCGCTTTCCTCCTTTGCCTCTTCCTCTCCTGCGGATCCAGACCCTCCTCCCCACAACCTCGCTCTGCCTGTTTCCTCTCTTGCAGTTTATTTAGAGGAAGCAACTTGGAGGCGGTTGTGACTTTGCAGGCGCACTCCGAGTCTCGGGGGTTACAGTGGCAGGTTGGCAAAGGGTGTCTTGTGGATCTGCCAGGATTTGGCTGCCCTCTCCGCTCGGCAAGAGAGTCGAAGGGTCTTCCAGACCTTTGGGCTTTGCTCCCGGCCCCTGGACGTCTCTTTTCTTTAAGCTGAAAGCTGCTTCTTTGACCTCCCTCCTCCCCACCCACGACCTCGACTTGGTGTCTTTCTGCCTGGAGGAAAGGGCACCCCTTCCTTTGATGCCTGCCCTCATTAGTGTCATAATCTACGGAGCTAATGAACTTTGATGCCCACGGGGGAAGCAGCTCTGATTGGCGCCTGGACCCGGGTACGGGATGAGGCCGGTGCATCAAGCTGCTAGGGAACATCGCAGATGAAAGGCACTTTGGCCTCACCCTGCCTCTCTCTGCTGCCCCCCCCCCCAAGACAGAGCATCCTCTGTGCAGCTGGTCCCAGGTCCTCACTTGCCACCAGCTGAAAGCGCCTCTTGGCCCCAAGGAAGGGCTGGGATCTCTGTCCCTGGATGCATAAGAAGAGCCTGCAGGATCAGGCCACAGGAGGCCAGTCTAGTCCAGCATCCTCTTCTCCCAGTGATGAGGAGGCAAGAATGGCACCTCTCAGCTTTGACGCCTCCCTGGAAAGAAAAGGAGAGCAGTGCTTAGGGGGCCCACTGTCGTGCCCAATGCAAGGTGGTTCTTTTAAAATTAGATTCAGAAGCAGTACAAACACAAGTGAGAAGATTAAAGCTTTTATTCTAAACAGCAAGCATTATACACATTACCAAGCAACACTTTGATCTGCCACTGGGGAGCCCTCAAGAAGTGGCAAAGTGACTTCCAGGCAGTCTCCAGTTTTTTGCATGACCCTCCGGCCATGGGTTCATGCACGAGCTTCTCAAACTATGCCCCTAAACCATCTGATTTATAGACGGCTAGCTGGTTAGCCTCTGTGCTTTGCCCCACTAGCGGGTGCAGATTATTCATGAGCTATCCCCCTCTTCCAATCCCGGACATTCCTCCAGACAGTGTCTAACACTCTGCATCATCCCTTCCTTCCAGCAAATTAAAGACTGTTCTCAGGCATCAAAGAGCAGAACAAGAGAGAGAGGGGGGAAGGAAACAGAGGCAGGAAAGGAGGACCAGGCTAGATCACTATCTCCTCAAAGTACAGTGGACCCTCTGGATATGAATTTAATTCATTCTGGGGGTCCGTGTGCACCCCAAAAAATCCATAATCAGAGGCGCCGCTTCTGTGCACGTGAGCTGGGCACAGAGTGCTTTGCGCATGTACAAGCAGCGAAACCCAGAAAAATACTTCTGGGTTTGCGCTTTCGCAGCCCAAAAATTATGTATCCAGAGAGATCCACTGTACAAATATCTTCCAGAAAAGATTGCCCATACACCCATCTAGTCAGAGAATCATTGGATGGTCCACTCGATGCCCCCAAGGGAAACCTGCGACAGGACCTGAGTGCGAGAACAGCCCCTCTCCTCCCAGGGTTTCCAGCAATTGGGCTTCAGAATTGTCTGCGGAGGCAGACCAGGTGGGGGCTGGTGGGGGGGCAGCTGGTGTGGTGGTTGCTGCCCCTTCTCCTCTCTCTCCCTGCAGGAGCTACAAGATGCGCTTCAACAGCATCTCTCAATCCGACGCGTCAGTAGCTGCGTGGAAGACCAAGAGGAGGGCATCCAGCAACACGGACAGCGCAGGTGCCCTGGGAACCCTCCGGTAAGGTGCCCAGGAAGGAGGGAGGGTCGGATCCTGCTTCCTCAAAGAGCAGAGCCCTGCAGGCAGGGATCCTGCTTCTGGGGCAGGACGCACAGAAGAAGGGAGCTTCCATGGCGGCCCTTAGGGTGCCGCAGCCATGCCTCGCCCAGGCCTCCACCCGCCATCTCCCTGCACCTTCATCAGGGCAGCAGCCCCACAATGGCACAAATGCCCAGCTGGGCAGCAGAACCTCCTTGTTGGCGGGACCCATTGCAAAGGCCAGGATCTTGCTTGGCAAAACCTGCATTTTCCTCCTTGGCAGAAGCCAAGCCATCATCTCCCCCCTCCCCAGCCCTTGAGATGCAAATGTACCAAACGCCTCTGACCCTCTAGCCAGGCTGGCCAGAAGCCCCCTCCTCCCCTTGCCCTCTGAGCTGGAGCCCAGCCCCACTTCTCAGGGCAGCGCCTGGGCGTCTGTCTCCTTGGGCGACATTTTGCGCTGAAATGCCGGGAAGCTGAGCGACAAAAGGACTTCACAGCCGCAGGAGGGCTGGTGCTGAGCTGAGCACAGGGAAATTGATATTGTCGTGACCGGCTTTTAATGGGCCGAGTTCAGGAGGTCCAGACCAAACTTTAATTCAACACAGGCCATATTAAAATTTAACAGTTGTTTTGTTTTATTGGACCATTCTTTCCCCTAAGCTCTTGGGACAGAGCAAGTTTATTGGCCGTTTATTAGTGGGAGGAGGAGCCAGATTTATGAAAATGGGAAAGAAAAAGGCCGTGTGGGTTTTGTAACTGAGCAAGATTGGGCCAAAGGCTGCCAGGGGAGCTCAGCCCATTCGGAAGAACTTTCTTGCAGTAAAAGCTGCTGCTGGGTGGTGGGATGGGCTCCCTTGGAAGGCGGAGGGCTGTCCTTCACTGGAGATTTTAAAGCAGAGATTGATCTTGAACTGTGGTTCCTCATTGCAGGGGTGGACTAGATGAGCCCTGGGGGTCCCCCCCAGCTCGACCTTCTAGGATTCTGGGACTTGCTTAGCAGAGTCCCTCTGAGCTGCAGACTCCTTCTGGCTGGCAAAGGGCCTCTTGACTCCTGAGGGAGGGGGCAGAGCCTGGCCCCCCACCCCGCCCCCCTCACCCGCCTGTCTCCTCCTCCTCCTCCTCTCCAGGTTTGCCGTCTTTGGGCTGGGCTCCCGGGCCTACCTTCACTTCTGTGCCTTTGCCCACGCCGTGGACACGCGCCTGGAGGAGCTGGGGGGCGAGCGGATCCTCCCCATGGGCGAGGGGGACGAGCTCTGCGGCCAGGAGGAGTCCTTCCGCACCTGGGCCATGGACGTCTTCAAGGTGGCCGCCCTGCAAGGGGGGCGTTGTGTGTATTGGGGGGAGCGCTTTGGGAGTCAAGAGCAACAATTGATCTGCAAGGTAGAGGGGTGTGTGTGTGTGTGTGTGTGTGTGTGTGTAGAGAGAGAGAGAAAGAGAGAGAGCGCGCGAGCGAGCAAGGCAGGAAGCAGATTTTCCTACTCTGGAGTAAGCTGCTTGAGGCTCCAAAGGAGTATTTTATTTATTTATCATGAAATGTATATGCCTCTTGAATTGTTTAAAAAACCACAAAAAACAAAAAATGAAAACCTCAAAGATAAAACCACAAATTCTTTTTTGCAAAATTTGAAAAAAAATTATTATTTATACGCTGCCCATCTGTCTGGGTTTCCCCAGCCACTCTGGGCAGCTTCCAAAAAAATATTAAAAGCACAATAAAACATCAAAAACTTCCCTAAACAGGGCTGCCTTCAGATGTCTTCTAAAAGTCAGATAGTTGTTTATTACCTTAATGTCTGGAGGGAGGGCATTCCACAGGGCGGGTGCCGCTACCGAGAAGGCCCTCTGCCTGGCTCCCTGTAACCTCACTTCTCACACTAAAATATAAAGCACTAAAACAGATTCAAATCAGCATCTGGAAAGGTTTGTCTAAACAAGACCATATTTAAATAAATTTCTTGAATGGGCAGAGGGCAGCAAGATTGTCGTGATCATTTAAGAGGCCAGCTTTATTCTTTGTGGAAATCCTGACTGGGTCTCCCGCCGGCTGCCCTTCCACGTTGCCCCACAGACAAATCCAGGAGGCGGGGGCCCTGGGGGCTCCTTGCCAAGATGGCTGAGCTCTGCCTCTCCAGTCGGAGGCAGAAGGGCTTCTGAAGGGCAGTTGCTGGAAAGCACAGGAGGGCAGAGTTGCTCTTGGGTTCGAATCCTGCTTGTTTGGCCACTGAGGGAAGAGGGGGCTGGACCAGGTGGGCCATGGGCCTGATCCAGCCCCCCCCCCCCCCGGGATCTTCTCATGTCCTGCGCCACAATCCCTTTTTGCTGTGGGTGTGGATGGACAGGGAGGGAGGGAGGGAGGAGGGTGCCTCTTTGGGGACTGCTGGAAAGCCCTGACCTTTTGGATATATTGAGTTGCTAGAGATGCCCCTCCCCTCTTGCAAGCCCCTCCCCTCTTGCAAGCCCCTCCCCTCTCAGATCCTCCTTGGAGGGGCTGGTGCAGTTGAATGGATGCTGAGCTTTGCTGGTCTGGAGTGTGGGGTGCTGGTGCCACCTGGTGGTCAGCTGGGGAATGGCACCACTTGCTTGCTCAGGGGTCTCCTTGGCTGGGGTGGAAGCCCCTGTCCCTCCACGTTGAGCAGAGGGAGAAGGTGCCCCATCCCTGCCAGCCCCACAGCAATGTTCCTCTGCCCCACCTTCCCAAGTGTGTGTCCTGCATCCCTGGGGGTCCCTCCCAGCCCCACCATCCTGAACCCTCCCAAGAGTCCCCAGAGAGCAAGCCCTCCCTCCCTCCCTCCTGACCCTCGTCTCCCCACAGGCCGCCTGCGACACTTTCTGCGTGGACTCCCAGGTGGTCGGCACAGAGGTCTTCAACAGCCCTTCTCACTGGAAGCGCAGTCGTTTCCGCCTGGTGGTTCACCCGGTGGCCCTGGACCTCCTGCCAGGTACGTGTCGGGCGGTGGATCATGGCCTTCTGCTGGTGCTCTGCCCAGGGACCAGCCCTGCCCTCGCCTACCCCAAAGATTGTGCATCTTCCCCTCCGCTGACCCTTGTGGAAGCAGAATGCCAGGTTTGGGGTCTGCAAGGATCTGTGCCTGAGACATATCTGCACCTTGTAGGTCACCCATTAGTGTAATAAAAAAAACAAAAACTCAGCAGGAAAGTGGCAGAAAAGGGGGCATAAGTGTGGCATGTGGAAGGTTTTTGACCAGCAACGTAGTTTTCCCAGCAGAGCTAATTTTGGGGGGCGTCTTGGTAACCAGAGTGTGATGACTTGCACAACCCCATCAAAGCTGTGAAGCCTCGTATGCAAGCAGAACGCCCGGGCGGGCGGGGGGCCATCAGAAGAGCTTAGCTGGGGAGGGGGTTCTTCTCCAACGCAATTGCCTTGAAGCCAAGGCCTGGCTTTTCTTCCACACCCCAGAGAAGCCCCCTTACTTTGGGCTCTGCCCCTCTCCCCCCATGCTGGGGGGGGACGTTGATAATATGACAGCCTAAGTGTGAGGACAAAGCTTGGCACCCTAAATGCGGCACTGCCTGTGCCCCCCCCCCCAGTCAGTGCCTCCAAGGAGAGGTGGGGGGCTAACACCTATCCAGGAGCCACAAGCCCAGAAACCCTGTGAGGAGGTGGGGCAAGTTGTTCCATCACGTGGGGCAGGGAGGCATATCTTCAGAAGCCCCACTTTCGGGTTTCTTTGCATGGGCTCCCACATTTTGCTTCCTTGTCCCCCACGGAGACCTTTCTCCCCGCTCCATTGCCAAATTTGGAAGAGCCAAGCTTGAAACATCTCCCTGCCTCCACCTTGACCCTTTGGGTTTCTCCCCCTTCAGGCCTGACCCTCGTCCACAAGCGCAATGTCGTTCCGTCCCACATCCTCTCCGTCAAGAACCTGCAGAGCCCAGAATCCAGGTGAGAGTCAAACCAGGACGGAAGGCACTCATCCCAATGTGGCGGGCGCTTCTCCCTCTTGCAGCCCCCAGCCAAGGGGGCCTGATTTCCGCCAGCATTTGGGGTTGGGGGTTCCTGGCTGCCTTGTGCACAGGCCACTGCCTTCCTGCCGCACACCGCCCCCCCCCCCGGGCTGACCGCTCTTCTCCTTTCCCCCATTGCAGCCGCTCCACCATCCTGGTGCAGCTGCAGACGGGGGACCAGCCAGAGCTGGCCTACCAGCCGGGGGACCACGTGGGCATCTTCCCCGCCAACAACGCGGAGCTGGTGGATGCCATCCTGCAGCGAGTGGAGGACCCGCCCCCTGCCAACGAGGCCGTCACCGTGGAAACCTTGGAGGCGGGAGAGAGTGAGTGGCCACCTGTGCCCAGACTGGCCTGGCCGATGCCGAATGGGGAAGCCCTCCAGGCCAGGCCCAGCCATGGGGTGGGCGTTGTGGGGCAAAGAAGGGCCCAGACCAGGGTGCTGCCTTTCCAGTCCTGTAACTTTTTATACTGCAGTTGCTCTCCTTTATTTCTGAATATGTTTTCACTGGGTTTACACACACACACACACACACACACACACACACACACACACACACACAGAAGAAAGATTGAGAATTAAATCTGTCAATTAAGATTTAAACCTCCTGTTCCACATGTGTGGGAGAAATACGAGAGTAAACGGGCTGTGAGGCCCTTTTGGCAAAGAAAAAACACTTCGGCACTTTGCAGCTCACTGGAAGCTGTGAATTAGTCAAATACACCTGTTTGTCCCTGTTCATTTGTGGTCTGCTGACCTTTCCCTTCTTTGTCCCCATTGCTAAGAGCGAAGCACACACTTTTGTAAGATAAACAAAATGGTTTACTTACATTTCAACGCAGGCAGCAAGTACACCCCACTCCTCTGCCCACCTTCCAGCTTGTCAGTGCCTGTGGCGATCACACAGCCCCCCCCCCCCCGGCCGTTTCACGCTCTATTGACCCTGTGCCACCACTGTGACTGCTTTCTTTGCTGCCACCACCCCGCTTCTCACGGGGACACACGGAGTCCAGACAGTTGTTAACATTAACAAATAATCAAGTTTGTTTTTAAATGCAGGAACAAGCGTATGGTTTCCATTTATTTTTCGCTTGACAATTTTCTAATCTTAGTTCCTAACAACTCCAAACTGATTATTCCAACTATCTCTCTGACTCAGCCTAACAATTCCTCTCACTCTCTCACAATACAACTCTACCAACCCACACCTAAGCCTCCCTCGTCCTTCTCCAACACCCAAACCTCAACTGACTTGCAAAACCTCCCACTCTATCTTTTACTCCCCCCTTGCATTCTCACTGGCCAATCACATCACACCCATTTTAACCCTTTCCTTGACCCGTCCTAGGAGGCAAACGCCACAGTGCCCTTCTTAAATTGCGGCACTCAGAGCTGGACACGGGACCCCAGGCTGGCCACTGTGGACTAGTCGCGCCCTTGGCCTGATCCTGCAGGCTCTCCTTATGGTTTTTAGAAGTGTCTAGATGAGCCAGTATGGGCTTACCAGGAAGGACTGATACTTGGTCAATGCTGCAGCTCCTCTTTGCAGACCAATGCTTGGGTGGCTGCAGTGAGCAAACTGGATTGATCTCCTAGAGATGGGAGGGGGAGGGGGTTCCTCCCCCCCCCTTCTCCCGGCACACACCTTTCTCCGCTGTTGGATGCCCACCTGTCCTGGATGTTTTCTCTGTGATTCCTGCCTTGCAGGGGGTTGGCCTAGATGACCCTTGGAGGTCCCTTCCAACTCTACCATTCGGTGGTGGTGAAGCCTGACTAAAAGCCTTTGGAGCTGCTTGGCAGCTGGAAATTCCTGCGGCCGCTGAGTCTCCCCCTCCTGCTTCTCCTCCTCCTCAGGCCCAAAGCGCTTGTGGGTCCCCAGCCCCCGCCTGCCCCCCTGCACGCTGCGCCAGGCGCTCACCTTCTTCCTGGACATCACAACGCCCCCCAGCGCCCAACTGCTCCAGATCCTGTCCACGCTGGCAGAAGACCCGGCCGAGAGGGAGAAGCTGAAGCGGCTGGGAGAGGTAGGGGCTGGGGGAGGGCGGGTACAAATAGGTATTCTTCCCTCCCAGCACACGACCTTGAAGCTGGGGAGAGGGTGTTGTGCATTATGGACCCCCTTATCTCTAACACACACACAGAGCCCACCCTGCTTAGCTCGCCTCCCGTGTCTCAGATGCACCAGCCTGCGGAACTCCCTCCCACCTGAGATTAAGACTTTCTTGTTCCTGCAGGTGTCTTAATCTACTGTATTTTTCGCTCTATAAGACACACCAAACCATAAGACGTACCTAGTTTTTGGAGGAGGGAAACAAAAAATAATAATATTCTGAATCCTAGAAGCCAGAACAGCAAGAGGGATCTGGCTTCTGGGATAGCCTCTTGCTGTCCTGGCTTCTGGCTTAGCGGCGCGAAGCCTCTCCCGGGCAACGGGAGGAAGGCTCCCCCAAGAGCTGTGCTGCCTTTAAAGAGCACGCGGAGCGTTTGTGCTGTTCTTGGGGGCACACACGCTCCACGCGGCTCTTTAAAGGGAGCGCTGAGCAGAGCCTCCCGCCTGCATTTGCTCTATAAGATGTACAGACATTTCCCCTTACTTTTTAGGAGGGGGAAAGTGCGTCTTATAGAGCAAACAATACGGTATTTCATTTCCACCCCACCTATTCCTACAAGGAGCTCAAGGGGGCAGACGGGGCTGTTCTCCCCACCCTCACTTCATCCCCACCGCCACCCTGAGAGGGAGGCAGAGACTGGCCTGAGGTCACCCAGGGAGCTTCACGGCCGAGCGGGGTGGGGGTGGGATTTGATCCTGGTCTCTCACAGGCCTGACACTCTAACCGCTAAGCGCCACTGCCTCTCCCTGCCCTCCTTGGGCTTGGGGTGGGTCTGCTCCTCCTTTCCACCTGTTCTCTTGCCCCCGCAGGACTCCCTCCTGTACGAGGAGTGGAAGTGGTTCCGCTGCCCCACCCTGGAGGAGGTGCTGGAGGAGTTCCCCTCGGTGCCGCTGCCGCCCTCGCTGCTCCTCACCCAGCTGCCCCTGCTCAAGCCGCGCTACTACTCCCTCAGCTCAGCGCCCAGCGCCCACCCGGGGGAGATGCACCTCACCGTGGCCGTGCTCAACTACCACAGCCAGAGTGAGTTTTTTGGGGGGGTTGGGCTAGATGGCCCTTGGGGTCCCTTCCAACTCTGCAATCTTGTGATTCTAAGGGGACAGTCGGTCGCAGGGGTGACCTTGGCCACCTGGGGAGGGGGAAGGCAGTCTCATTTGGGGGTGGGGTGGGGAGGACAACCTCCCAGGCCGCCTCTCATTTTGCTCCCCGCTCTCCCCCGCTTTGCTCCACAGACGGCAAGGGGCCCCTTCACTTTGGCGTCTGTTCCACGTGGCTTTCAAAGCTGGCGCCTGGCGAGATGGTGCCGGTTTTCGTCCGAGGGTAAGGGGTCTTGGGGGGGGTGTTGAGCTGGGACTTTGGAGGAGCAGCTCTATCCAAACATTCCCTCTGGCCTTAGCGAGGCTTCCCAGAGGAAGGGAGCCAAACTCCCCACTTGCTTTCCCAGAGAAAGAGGCACACGCGGTTGAGACGCCAGAAAAGAATGTCTCTCCTGCTCCTGTGGACGTCCCACAAAGCTGATGTTGCACATGTTACACCCACAACACAGAGTCGGACTGTGGAACTCCCTCCCCCAACCTTTCTCCTCCTCCTTCAGGAATTTGTCCAGTCCTCTAACTGCCTGCAGACTGTCTCGCCAGAGTGGTGCATGCTCTGGTTATCTCCCGCTTGGACTACTGCCATGCGCTCTCTGTGGGGCTCCCTTTGAAGGTGACCCGGAAACTTCAACTAATCCAGAATGCGGCAGCTAGGCTGGTGACTGGGAGCGGCCGCTGAGACCACATAACACCGGTCTTGAAAGACCTACATTGGCTCCCAGTATGTTTCCGAGCACAATTCAAAGTGTTGGTTTGACCTTGAAAGCCCTAAACGGCCTCGGTCCAGTATATCTGAAGGAGCGTCTCCATCCCCATCATTCTGCCTGGACACTGAAGTCCAGCGCTGAGGGCCTTCTGGCGGTTCCCTCATTGCGAGAAGCCAAGTTACCAGGAACCAGGCAGAGGGCCTTCTCGGTTGTGGCACCCGCCCCGTGGAATGCCCTCCCAGCAGATGTCAAGGAGAAAAATAAACACCAAACTTTTAGGAGATATCTGAAAGCAGCCCTGTTTAGGGAAGCGTTTAATGTTTAATAGGTTATTGTATTTTAATGTTAGCTTGGAAGCCACCCAGAGTGGCTGGGGAAATCCAGCCAGATGGGCGGGGTACAACTAATAAATTATTATTATTAAAGCCACCCAGGTTGGTGGTCGTTGCTGCTTCCTGTGGCAGGGAGTTCCACAGTCTGTGTTGCGTGAAAAAGCCCTTCCTTTTTGCCTGGGCTGAATCTTCCAGTGTTCAGCTTCCGGGCTCCCCTCCTGTCACCCGCCAGGCAAGTGACTCTTGGTGTCTCTGCCCCACACAGCGCCCCCAACTTCCAGCTGCCCCAGGACCCCGCAGCCCCCTGCATCCTGGTGGGGCCTGGAACCGGCATCGCCCCCTTCCGGAGCTTCTGGCAGCAGCGGCTGCACAGCCTGGAGGCCGAAGGTGGGTCAGGCGGGCTGGGGAGGCTTTGGGCTGGGGGCGGGGGCCTCTGCCGCTCCCAGCCCTGACCCCCTCCTGCCCCACGCAGGGCTCCCCCCGGGCGAGATGACGCTGGTCTTTGGCTGCCGCAGCTCCCGCTACGACCACATCTACAAGGAGGAGGTGCAGGAGGCGCAGCAGAAAGGGGTCCTCAGCCGCGTCCTCACCTGCTTCTCCCGCGACCCAGATTACCCCAAGGTAATAATATGGGAATTGGGGGGGGGAGGGGAGAGCCCCCTGTCTCTAGCCAGTAGCCCATCAGCCTCTTCTCACACTACAAGAGCAGCCTTGTCCCTCCTGGGAGAGGCCTCCTCAGCCCTCCAGATGTTTCTGGCCTACAACTCCCATGATCCCTAGCTAGCAGGACCAGTGGTCAGGGATGATGGGAACTGGAGTCTCCAAACCTCTGTCCTGGGGCTTCCAGCAACCGGCATTCAGGAACATGGCTGCCTCTCCTCTTTCAGAGGCATCCAGGTTCGTGGCCATCCCTGCGTCCTGCGGAGGGAAGGATGACTGCCTTTCACCTGCCCTGAATCTTCCAACCTTCAGCTTCATTGGAAGTCTACTAGTCTTAGCGTTTTAAGAGATGGAGAAAAAATCCCCCTTCTGCTTTCTCCAGGCTCTGCATAATTTTATAACTTCTCTCCTGTGGGAGGGAGTTCCACAGTTCAACTCCTCCTCCTCCGCCCTCCAGTCTGTTCTGGGCCAGGAGGCCCAAGGCAGCCTCCACAAAACAAGCCTGGCGGCCAATGGGGACCCCTTTCTGATCTGCTTTAACTGCAGGAAAGGAGATTCCTTTGAAACACAAGGAAGACCTTTCTGGCAGACAGAGAACGCTTTCCCTCAGGAGATGGGGGCCTCTCCTTCCTTGGAGGTTTTTAAGCAGAGCTTGGAGGGCCACCTGCTGGGGATTCTTGAGCTGTGATCCCTGCCTTGCAGGGGGTGGGACCACTAGATGATCCCTTGGGATCCCTCCAACTCTACAGTTCTATCCTTCTCAGGCTGTTCTGTGTCAGGAAGGCGAAGGGCAGCCTCTGTAAAACCAGGCTGGCCAAGGAGGCCGGTGCAGTTCCAGCGCTGCCCCCCCCCGCCCAGTGAGCAGTGGAAATAATAAAAAGGGGGGCTCTGGGTGGGCAGATGGCAGCCACCCCATCCAGGCAGACATGGGGGGGGGAGTTGGGGGGACAGGTGGCGATTCATGCCTGTGCTTTGGCAGCCCTGATCCCAATTCCTCAGCCAAGCGGGAGTGGCACTCTGCTTGTGCTCAGGGGAGCACTGTATCACGATGGACGGGCCTGGTTTTCCCTCTTCCCGCAGACATATGTTCAGGACCTGCTGCGCCTGGAGCTGCCCAGCTACGTCCACGAGGTCCTTTGCCAGAGGGGGGGCCACATGTACGTCTGTGGGGACGTCACCATGGCAACGGGGGTCCTGCAGACCGTCCAACAGATCCTGGCCAAGGAGGGCGGCATGACGCTGGCGGAGGCCGGGGACAAGATCAGCGAACTCCAGGTGAGGGAGGAAGGGAAGCAGCCCCCCAGTCAGACCCCAGTGCTGGAGGCAGAGCGCAGGCAGGCAGCCCTCAGCTGCCCAGGGCAGGGTCTTACAGGGGGTGGCCCCCTTGGGTCACAGCAAATGCATCAGCAGCACCAAATTGTGGGGCACCTTGAAACAGTCGGCAGCTGCCCTCCCTCCCTGCAGCGTTGGGGGCTGGACCAATGACCAATGGGGGTCCCTTCCAATGAAGTGCCCTGGTGGGGGGGGGGGCAGAGTCTGTGTGTGTAGGATCTGACGCTGCCTCTTTCTCTCCCAGGACCAGAACCGCTACCACGAGGACATCTTTGGCCTGACCTTCCGCACGCAAGAGGTGGCCTCGCTCATCCGCAGCCAGTCCATCTCCCAGCAGAAGCGCCAGTCCTTGCTCCGTCTCACCCCGTCGTCCCTCTGAGACCCTCGCAGCTCCGGATCTTGCCATTAAAAGCCTTTCTCCCCTGCCCTGCTCTGGCGTCCGCGCACTCCTTTCTCCAAAGAGGGGAGGGTCTTAGAAGAGCAGCTCTCCCCTCTGACGGGGGATGCAGAGCCCCCCAACAGCCTCTCCTCCTCCAGGAATTGGTCCTTTTCTAAGGGCATCCCTCCTCCAGGGAGTTCCGTCATTTTCACACTGCGTTGCATGAACAAGTCCTTCCATTTATCGCTCCTCAATCTTATGCCTTCCGGCCACTTTTTAAAACAGCGCCAAGAGCATTTTTTGAGGGACTGCGAGGGATGTATGATGGCGGAAGCAGACAAGGTATCCAAACTCCTGGTCCCAGGACAGCCTGAAAGCCAGGCTCTTTCTTCCTAAAATAATTGTACCCAACTGTGGAAAATAAAGGCACCATCTGGCAGCATCCGCAGGTTGTAAGAATAGAGAAGCTTCTTAGCAAGAGAAGCCTTAGGCCAGAGGGGAAAGGGCATCGCAGGGTTGGACTAGATGACACTTAGGGGTCCCTTTCAACTCAACAGTTCTATGAAAGGGGACTCAGCCCTTATTTCCCTTGCCCCAAGCCAGGATGGCGCTGTGGGTAAAACCTCAGCGCCTAGGACTTGCCGATCGCATGGTCGGCGGTTTCGAATCCCTGCAGCAGGGTGAGCTCCCGTCTTTCGGTCCCAGCTCCTGCCCACCTAGCAGTTCGAAAGCACCCCCAAGTGCAAGTAGATAAATAGGTACCGCTTTATAGCGGGAAGGTAAACGGCATTTCCGTGTGCTGCTCTGGTGCCGGTTTGCCAGAGCAGCTTCGTCATGCTGGCCACGTGACCCGGAAGTGTCTCTGGACAGCGCCGGCTCCCCTGGAGTTGGACACGACTGGCCCGTACGGGTAGGGGTACCTTGACCTTTAAGCCAAGAACATGACCTGACATCACAGCTTGACACAGCCAATTGGAACCAGCTACCTGCCGCCTTCCCTGAAGAGCCGCTTAGAGCGTTCAAGGGGGAGGGAGCAGCCCCTTAATCCCACGGTCCCGCCTTCAAATTCCCCCCCTTGCCCCAGAGGAGGAGAAAGGATTCTGTTGTCTATAGGAAGTGAATCTCTCTCGTTAGCCACATCTGTAAACATTTATTTGTCCCCAAAGGGTCCTGAGCTGGAGCCCCCTGCCCCCGGGGGCGGCTTTGCAAGGGTGGGGGGCACAGCGCAGGTCATATAGCAGCAGAGGAAGGTGGGGGGGGCATTTGGCTCCAGCCATCCTCTCATCAACCTCAGGACCCCTATAGCTCTATGAGTAGCACCGGGCAGGGCCTGATCCGGCCCATAGCTTATTCACCCCCGTGGAGGGCACACACCCAAAGCCAGGAAGGGGGGGGGGGTTCCCTCCTCCCGTCAGAGTCCACGGCCAGCCAAGGGCGGGCATCAGGCGCATTCCCACTCCTGCGCTGCTCCTCTTCTGGCTGGCCACGCTCCAGGAGGTGGGGGGGGGGGAGGAATTCCAGCAAGTCACCGGCGGCAGCCATCACCTGGAGGGGCAAAACAGGCAGGGTTAGGCTGGGGGGGGGGGGGAGGTTAGGGGGGCTGGACCCCAGGTACAAACGCTCATGCAAGGCTCGTAGGATGGGCCATGGGGTCAGGCCCCTCTCGTCCAGGCTCCTGCAGCCACAGGGCCAGCCAGAGCCATCCTGGCTCCTCCAGCTCCACTGGCTGAGAATGAACGAGACTCTGAACCCCAGGGTCACGGGCAAGAGAGTCCTGCCCTGCAGGGGGTGGGGCTAGATGACCCTCGCGGCCCCTTCCAGCTCTGCCACTCTAGGATTCTATGCTGATTCCTCCAGGATCTATCCGGTTCCCCTTTAACGCCACCCAAGTCGGTGGCCATGACTCCCCAGGGGAAAGGTGTCTGAACATAGCCAGCCGCCCAGAGCTGCTGACACACAGAAAAAATGGGGAAAAAGCAAGGCGACTCTCCCCCCCCCCCAGGCCTTTGCATCTCTAGCCCCATCTCTCCAGGAAGGAAGCAGCCTTGACCCCAGGAATCCTGGCCCTGGTGCTGCCACCCTCCCCTAACCCTGACCCCGAGGGAATGGGGGGGGGGTGAAGGGACAGGCAAGGAGGCCTTGGAGCGTGGGGCTGAGCTCTGCAGAGTCCCCCCTGAGCTCAGGTGAAGCCCCACGGAGGGAGGCTGTGGGTCAGAGAGCAGGAGGGGAAGGAGACTCACGTCAAGAGGAGGCTGGGCGATGGGAAAGGCGATGGCGGCTGCTAGCTCTTCTCCCTCTGCTGCTGCTGTGCCTGAGACGACTCTTCCTCCTCCTCCTCTTTCCAGCCCCCAAGGGTTAGATCCTGGCTGCGCACATGCAAAGAGGGCCTGGGGGAAGCTGCAGGGCAGAGAAGGAAGTGAGCGGGGGACCCACATGAGATTTGTATTAAATCAGGGCAATTCAAAACATAAGACTACAATATAGGAAAAGCAGAAAACGTCTTTCTGCCTCTTCCTCGCTCCCCCCGGGGGCAGGTGAATATTACACTCCAGGAGCCCCAGAGACAATTCTGCACCTGGGCCACTGGCAGGCAAGCGACCCCCCCTAACCCCCGCCTGGGGCAGGGAAAGGCAAGCAGAGGCCAGACGGCCCTTCAGGAGGGGAGGGCCATTGGGACCCAGCCCCCAGGGACTCTCAAGCTGGCCAGGGCTACTTTGACAAGGAAAGGGCTCTCGCCCTGGAGCTGACCAAGCCTCCTTCATGCTGGGCAACATGTTCTTTCCAGCCCCCACTAAGCCCCCCCCCCCCGAGGCATCGCCTGGCTCTCCAGCCAGGAGCATGGGCAGGGAGGAATCTTGGGGGAAGCGCCCCCAGGTAAGACACCCCCGGAAGGGAAGGAAGCCCCAGCAGTGTTGCGCTTCCAGTGCCCAAGAGGGGAGGCTCACCTGCTTGCGCCAAGGGCTGTGAGGGCGAGCGTGGGGATGTCTGGTGCTGCTGCTGCTGGTGAAGCTGGAGGAGAGGGGGAAGTCAGGAGGGCGTACTGGATCCCTGGGGGAGCTCACCCAGGACCAAGCCCCCTCCACCAGGGATCCCACACAGGTGAGACCCAAGAATGCTCTGGGCCCGCCCCACCACCCGGGAGACAGAGGAAGCACAGAGCTGGAAGGGATCTCCAGAGGCCATCTAGTCCAACCCCTGCACTGTAGGAAGACAATGCTGCTCCCCCCCCCCCAAACACTCACCTCATGCATGTAAATGGCATGCAGACTCATTTCGGCCGAGGCAAACTCAGAGAGCAGCACTGAGCGGCTGAGGGGCCCTGGGCGCGTCTCAGGTGGGGCAACACTGGGGGGCACAGAAAGGCAGGGAGCCATTGGCACACTGGCTGCAAGAAGCTGGGATTGGGCAGGGGGCAGCCCCCACCCTCCTCCACCAGCCCCTCTGCAGTCCAGGCCACAGGGCCCTCCCCACCAAGACCAGGCAGCTCCAAGGAACCACTTGGGAGAGAAAGCAGAAAAGAGGGGGAAGAAAAGGAAAAGAGACATGGGAAACGCAGTGGGCCGCCCAAGGATGAAATCAAGAGGCAGGGGGACAGAGAATGGGGTGGGGAACAGCAGGGGCCCAATGGAGCCCCCCAGGGTCTCTTTCCAGCCCCCCACCGGCTCCCTCCTTCCCTATCTGGGAGTCACGAGCACCGGGGCCAAGCAGTCCTGGGCCTGACCCAGCGCCGCCATCCTTGCGCCCGGGCCCCAGACCAGCCAGCTCTCCCCTCTGCCTACCTGTCTCCGGGGAGGGTGCTGTCGCTCTGGTAGACGGCGTTCTCACCCCGCCGGGGCAGCTGCGAGCAGGAGAGGGAGGCCAGGATGCTGGCGGCTGCACTGCCCGGCTGCCCAAAGCGCCGCCTCTCTGCCTGGGACGCCAGACCCCCACTTCCCACTGCCAGGACAGGGTGGGCCAGGACACTGGCCAGGAGGGCCTCCGGCTGCAGGGAGGGAGAGGCGGTTAGAGGGAGCGCCAGGAGGAGAAAGGGGGCTCAGGACCCCAGAGATGGCTCCCTCCCCCGTCCCCGGGACTCACCACGGTGCAGGGTCCCTCATCCGACAGGAAGGAGGCGCCCAGGGGGGCCTCGGCCAGGAGGCGCTGGGCAGGGGGCGCGTGGGCCGCATCCTGCTGCACCTTCTCCTTGAGGTGCCCGATGAAGAGGGAGCTCTCGGGGGGAGGCTGCCAGCGCGGGTTGGTGATGGCGAAGTGGACCAGGGAGAGCTCCGTCTTGCCGTTCTCTGCCTGCTGGTAGACGGAGGCCTCTGTCCGGCCCTGGGACAGCCACTGGGGGGGGGGGAGAAAGCAAGTTAGGCACAGGGAAGACTGGGGGGGCACACGCAGGGAAGGGGGCGGCTGGGGATTCAGGTCAAGAAAAGGAAGGACTTTCTCCCACAGGAGGGAGGGGGCCACCAACCTGTGTGGACCAAAGGCCCCCAGCCACTTTGGCCAGGCTCTGCCCTCCACGGCTGGAGGCAGCAAATATTTCTGGATCCCAGTTGCTGGAAATGGCAGGATGGGAGGGGACCCGTGGGCATCTGCTCTAACCACTGAGCCATGTACCCCCCATGTCAGTAAGGGGAAGAAGAATAGGACCAAGAGTCCAGCAGAACTGGGGGCTTGGCTGCAGGAAAGAAGCCCGGGAGTCCTCTGCTTGGCTTTGTCACACTCCCAGCCTCAGTCTCCCTGCCTGTAAAATGGGGCTGCTGTGTGAGACTAGGATTGTCAGTGGGTATTGTGTTATTTATTGCATTGACCTCCCCCCTTTTCCTCCAAGGAGCCCGAGGGGGCACACATGGTCCCCCCCCCCCACTTAAACAACCCTGCGAAGGAGGTGAGGCTGAGAGGCAGGGACTGGCCCAAGGTCACCCAGCGAGCTCCATGGCCAAGTGGGGATTGGAACCCTGGGCTCTCTCAGGTGCTAGCTTGGTGCTCTAACCACTATGCAACCCTGCCTCTCACGGGGGGGGGGGGCCTCCATCCAGCCCCCTGCAGCACTTCAGAATAATTCCGCCCGGAAACAAGAAACTGAAATGCCTGTCCCCCCCCCCAATTGGCCACACTGACTGGATGCAGGGAAGGCACAGGGTCACACGGCTGCTGGCAAACAGGCCTTAGCACTTGAAATCTCTCCCCCCCCCCCCCGGTTAAGACTGCCACCTCCAGCTCCCCCCCCATACCTGTGGGTTGCCATGGTTGCGGATGTCCAGCTGGGCGAAGGAGCAGATGTCCCCGACCCCCACCACCTCCACGGAGAAGTTGCGGAAGAAGTCGATGATGTCCAGGGCTTTGGCGCGAAGGGCAAAGATGAGCAGGAAGGGGGTCACAATGGGGCTCAGCAGCTCCTCCAGGATGAAGACCTGGGGGCACGGGGGGGGGGTGTGTGTCAGTGCCAGAGGTCTCCCCGCCCCAAAACCCACCCTGCCATGCGGGATGAGAGGGAGCAGAGGGGCTCCGCTAGGCGGCTGAAGGATCCGGCCCAGTCCCTCTTGCTAACTGTGCAATGCCTTCTCTCCCCTCTAAGCCTGCAGGCAGCACTGCCTCCCAGCCTTTCTGGGCACCCAGCAGGGCCTTCTCGGTGGGGACTGCTCCCAGGCAACTCTGGAACTCCCTGCCTGGGGACGCCAGACAGGCTCCCTCCTCGCTGGCCATCCTCCGACAGCCGAGAGCTCCTGGTTCCAACGGGACTTTGAGAAAGGACTGGCACTGGCATATCTCTATTGCGGAGGCCTGTGCTCTTAGCACACCTTTTAAATCTTAGTTTTAATTAGATTAATGATTAATTACATTTTTAAAATTGCCTTTAGCTTTATGCTTCTAGCTAACGTTTTTGCCTTTAGCTAATGTCTTTCGCTTTCGCTATCTGCGTCAGTCGCCTTGAGTCCCGAACTATGAAAAAGACACGATATGAAGAAATATTAAGAGCAGCTACTGATTGACTGCATGTCAGCGCCTTTCTGGGTGAACAGCAGGCTACAGATTCTCTAAAGACCTCAAACTCACCGCCTTGTACTGGAAGAGCTGGGCCAGCTCCTCCCGCGTCTCCGCCTTGTGGGCATTGCCCTGCCAGTGGTCAGGCATGTAGTGAATGTGCGCCAGGACGCACTGGAGCAGCTGCTCTGGGCACCACACCAGGTGCTCGTCCGGGATGAAGGACCTGCGGGAGGGGGAGGGGGTCTCGTTAGCACCCAGGAAGACCGGCCCAAACACCCTCCCCCATGAACTGGGGACATCAAGGTGGGGGGGGTGCCCCACACCTGGCGAAAGGAGCCTCCCCGCACCCCTCCCTGACTTCATCCACCAGGATTTGCTGTCTGGGTGGATGTGTGGCGGAAGGTGGAGGATTGAAGGCAATCTGCCAGGAGGTTGAGCCGGATAACCCTTAGGGGTCCCTTCTGACTCGACCATTCCACAAAATTCTGTTACCCACTGAAAATATGGGGTTGCGCTCACCTAAACAGACCCACTGAAATGAACAGATGTGACTGTGGTCCATCCATTTCAATGAGTCTATTCTGAATAAAAGTTAGCCAAGTACAGCCCCTGAAATCCCACCCGTGTGCTCAATGTGAGAAGAACCTGGGATCTGGCGAGGGACCAGTGCCAGGTGTCCCCGTTCCGCAGGGCAGAGGAGGCCAAGCCGGAGAGAGGCCTGTCTGCTGGAGATCTCCAGCCCAGCAATTGCACACTGGAGGTCCTCCCTGGAGCCGGCCTTGGTTAGGACCCCCAGGGGCAGCAGGCCTATTACGGGGCTGGCTTTTAATCTGAGGGCAGAAATCTGAGGGCTGAAGACTCGCTGGGGTTTCCCTTTGAAGCACACCTGAGACCTCGAGGGGCTAAACCTGCCAGCCTGGCCAAAGGCCACAGGGGAACGGGAGATGGGCTTCGGCAGCCGGAGGTGGAGGGCCGCATCAGGTGGGTCTTCCGGCCCTGGCTCCCTGGAGGGCCACATGCGCCCGCCCTCCTGACCCACCTGGCGACGGTGACGATGACCCCCAGGAGGGTGATGGCGGTGAGGATGTGCTGCACGGTGAGGACGTCCTCGTCGTAGACGGTGAGGGCGATGAGGACGGCCAGGAGGGAGCCGGCGAAGAAGCAGACGTTCCTGGCCAGCAGGGCCAGCAGGGGGCTGGCAAAGGAGTTCATGTACTTGGAGGCGGGCTTGTAGCCGCGGCTGAGGCGCGCCTGCAGCTCGTGGTCCAGCTCGTTGAAGTGGCGCAGGTAGAGGCGGCCAAAGAGGGACCAGCGGCGGGCGCCCAGGCTGCCCGGCTCCCTCTTGAGCACCTCCGTGTAGCTGAAGAAGGCGTACAGCACCTGCCACACCAGGATGAAGGGGCAGAGCAGCAGGTTGGCCAGGCCCAGGAGCACCATGCCTCGCCCCAGCCGCCGCGCCAGCTCCAGCCGGGCCCCCGCCCGCTTGTACTGGGGCTGCAGGCTCCACTTGCCCTGGAAGAGGGAGCCCGGCCCCCAGAAGAAGAGCAGCTCCAGGTTGTACTTGAGGCCCTGCGTCAGGAAGACGGCCTCGCCCAGCAGGGGCAGGCGGAAGCGCACGGGCAGCAGGGCCTTGTTCACCATGGCCACCAGGTAGTTCTTGAAGCGCAGGAGGCGGTGGTGGATGTCCAGCTCGCTCAGCTCCCGCTTGTGGACGCACATCGGCTGCTCCCGCTGCAGAGAGATCAGCCGCGCCTGCACCTCCTGCCAGCTGCAGTTGCACAGCTCGTCCTGCGGGGGCGCAAGAGAGGAGGGTGAGGGACACGCTGGGCGGGGGGAGGGGGTCAGGCTGCTGTCCCTGGGGGAGGCAAACCCCAACCTGCTCACTGGGTCTCTGACCATCAGGATCTCCCAAAGGGGGGGGGGAGAGGGGGAAACGCTCCTTCACCCCTCAAGTCCTGCCTCCGACTCCTTCCTCCACCGACAACATTGCCCCCAGGGCAGCAAGGAAACAAGCACAGAATGCTCAAGCACAGGAACGGCCCTGTTCAGTCAGGCAGACCTTCAGGATTCGGGTGTTATTTGGAAGAGACTGTCCCCTTTTCCTATTGGCAGAAATGCAGGCATCCCTTGTTGCAATGAGATTCTACTTGAGCCGTGGGATGTCAGCAGCCAAGGAGGCATCAGAGGGGAGGTAATGGGGGGATGAAGGAGAGGGAGACTCAGCAGACCCACCGGCTGCCTCCCGAGGAACAAGGGGGGTCCTTGCTGGCTGCACCCATCGCCCCCTCTGTGCTGGGAGGTATTTAATGTTAGAGGCTGCTTGTTGGCTGAGGGTGGCCTATAAATAATAAAGTTCTTGTTTTTCTTCTTGCTCACTCACTCACTCACTCACCGAGGGGATCTTGAGGGCCTTGGTGTAGAAGGTGCGGATCTCCCAGTAGCCCAAGAGGCTGCAGAGGACTTTCACCAGGCGGTAGACCCAGAAGGTGGCAGCCATCACCAGCAGGAAGATGATCCAGCCGCTGGAACGGATCCTGAGGGAGGGGAGAGGGGGGACACCAGGGCCCAATCAGCCGGGCCAGGGGAGGGTCAGCCGAGGACAACGGGAGGGAGACCCCAAGCAGGACCCGGGTGCGAGACCAACACTCTGCCCTGCAGGCACGGGCAGCAGCATCCTCTGAGCTCCAGGCTGGGGAAAGGCTGAAGGCTGTTGGGGAGGGACCTGGGCTGGGTTGCACTCGGTCGCTCCAGATTCATCAACCTGGATTAACTCCGACCCTTTGCTAAGGGTTGTATGTGTGTAGGTGTGCATGCGTACATACAGGTGAACAGAACCATAAAGTTGGAAGGGACCCCCAAGGGCCATCTAGTCCAACCCCCTACAATGCAGGGGCAGCTGTGTATCTTAGCTATATATCATAAAAACAAAAAACCCTCAAAGCAGTTCACAAAAAGACAAAATAATAAAACCCAGAAAAGCACACAACATACAAGAGTTAATTCATTAAAACTCACACCACCTTGTCTAAACAGGAACGTTTTCAGCAGGTGCCAAAAGGAACACTGTGAAGGCGTTTCCCTGGAGTCAAGAGGCAGGGAGTTCCATAGCATCTATCTAACTGGACCTCTCCCCGTCCCCCCAGCTGCGAAGGAGGTTTGGGGCTCCCGAGGGCCGACCCCTTCCCCGCAGGAGGGTCTCTTCTCTCCCCCCCCCCCACTCACCTCTGGGCGCACTGGGGCGTCGGCAGGATGGCATCAGGCAGCGTCACCTTGTTCCTCTCGGGGAGGGAGCCCCCTCCAGGGTGAGTGTGATTGACAGGCCGGTTGGCAAAGAGCACGTCGTACTCCACGCAGCAGAGCAGGAAGGTGGTGAAGGTGACCACAAACAGGAACTGCCTGGGGGGAGAGGAGCCAAGCAAGTGGGGTCAGGAGAGCCCCCTCTGCCCGGGCCCACCCTCAGCCTGCAGGACTCTCGGGGCGCATCTGGCCCAACCTGCCTGCAATGCAATGTGTTCCCTGTTGGGACCCTTTGCAGCCGCCGTGGGGGCTCCCTCTCACCCCCTGCCCTGCCCAACAGGGAAGGAAGATCTGGAGGAGACCCCTGGGCCTCCCCACTGTGGACGGAGAAAGGCACCTAGAATCCTAGAGTTGGAAGAGACCACCAGGGCCATCGAGGCCAAGCCCCTGCCAAGCAGGAAACACCATCAGAGCACTCCTGACATGTGGCTGTCCAGCCTCTGCTTAAAGAGCTCCAAAGAAGGAGACTCCACCCCACTCCTGCAGCCTGGAGACGAGAAGGCCGAGAGGGAATATGGGGGCTCCCTCCAAATAGCTGAAGGCTGCTGTGTGGAAGACGATCAGGCTTCTTTCCTGGTGGACTCTCCTTCCTGGAAGGTTTTTAAGCAGAGCTTGGATCATCTTAAGCCACAAGTCCTGCATTGCAGGGGCTGGACCCCTCCCCACTCTATGAAGACAGCTCCCAGAGCGAAGAGAGGAGGGTGGGCAGGTGCTCCCCTGCCCCAGATGCCCACCAGCTCCCTCCTCCTACTCCTCCCCGAAGGGCCCAGCAATGAAGGGGGTCAGAAGGAGGGGGCAGTTTGGGGTACTCACACCAGCTCAAAGACGTCTGAGAGCATCATGCAGGCAAAGCCGTTCTTTTGGTGGAAATGGTAGATGTGCAGGATCTGTTAAGGAAAACCACTCTGCTACGCCTTGCCTTGGAGACCCCCCCCCCCCCGCAGCCACCTAGAAAAGAGGGGGCTCCCAGCACATAGCATCCCCTTCCCCCTTCCTCTGGGATTCCAGATGCCTTCTGGGGCCGCTGAGCCCCACACGGGGAGGGAAATGCACTTTGCTCGTGCTCAGAGGTGCTCCCTAGCTGCTGGGAAGTCCTTGTAGCATATTCATGCCAACTCTGGCCCAGCGGCTCTGCAGAGCGGCCTTCCTGAGCAAAAGATGCCCAAGAACCAGGAAGGATATTTTGGTGAAGAAGTGGTCCAAGTTCTTGATGTGATGCCAGGAATCTGCAAAGGAGGAAAGAGTGAGAAGGGGGGCTTGGCTGAAAGGACCCCCCCAGCTGCCCTCCCAGGCCTGGGGAGACGTACCTTTCAGCCCCTCTGTGACGTGCACCAGCAGCTCCTTCTCATCCTCAGGGGGAGAGTCTTCCTCTTCGTAGTCGGGGAGGCGATGATAATCGCCATAGTGGCTCCCACTGACCTCCATGGGATTCGCTGAGCTGCCCGGCTCCCGTCAGACCCTGATTGGGACACAGGGAGAAGGGGGCAGATTATCACTACTGTTGCATTTCTATCCCACTTTGCCCCCCCCAAGGAGCTCCAGGTCACGTGCAGAGTTCTCTGTCTCCCCATTTCATCCAGTAGGTTAGGCTGAGAGGCAGCAACCGGCCTTCTGAGTCACAAGCGCAGGCTCTCTGATACAAGGCCATCTCCAGGACACTTGGGGAGGGGCAGCCCCCCATGCCAGCCGGGGGTCGCCAGGGACCACTCTCCACTTGCCAGCATTGGGGCTGTGGTCAGGGAGAGTGGGGAGACTTGGCTGAAGGGCGCAGGGGGTCCAAGGAAGGGAAACTGGGTGCTGACCATTGGTTGTTTTTGGGAAGAGGAACAAGGACGTTTTTCGGTAACCATCAGGAGAAGGCAGGGGGGAGACTTTGGGCCCGTTTCTCCTCCTCACCCTCATTTTCTTTGTATGACACTTTTCCATAGTTAAAGCAACATGCCAAGATTTACATCATCACAAATATTACAAAAGTTACAAATGAGTAAAACACACCAAAAAGTACACAACCAAATTGAAACAATTTGCACATAAATCAAAATGCAGATCCAAAACTGCAGATCCAAAAATTCAAAGAATCATAGAGCAGTAGAGGTGGAAGGGACCCTAGTTGGACTAGGGTCATCTAGTCCAACCCCCTACCATGCAGGAATCTCCACCAAAGCAGCCATGCCAAGAGGCCACCCAAGGAAGGAGAATGCTCCGCTTTCCTCTGCCTAACAGCTCCTACTGTGGCTCTGGATGATAAGGGAAAGGGGGGAACCTGGGAACCGGGGGTGAAACAGCCAAGAGGGAGAAAGGAGCAGATCCAGCGGTAACAAGAGAGCAGGTCTCCCCAGGAAAGAGGCACCCGGCTGGCCTGGGCTCCGGAAGCAAGAGTCCAGGGGAAGGAGGGTTTTGCCAGCTGACAGGCTGGCCAGGAAAGAGAGAGAAGGCTTTATTTACTTCCCGTCCTTCAGCCCAAGGTCCCAGGGTTGCAACGTTAAAAGACAATACTGAAAACAGTTAAACAACTTGCCATCAGATATGGTGGGTCCTAAATCTATACACCTCAAGTGTCAAAGGTCAGGGTGAAAGAGGTGTGTCTCAGCATCCTCCAGAAGCTGTAGAGTGGGGAGGAGTCCTGCAGCTGAGGGGCTGCCACAGAGAAGACCCTTTCCTGGGGCACCTGCTACCCCGAGCCTCTGAGGGCGGAGGAAGAACCAACCAGGCCCCCTCTGCGGATCTCAAGGCCCAAGAGGGAAGGAGGTGGGTTGGGGCCTGGGCTGTGTGAATCGCTGTCCTTGTTTGGCCAGGCCTGGTGTCTGGCAAGGGACAGGGAGAAAGGGGATGAGAAAGCCGGGCGGAGAGGCGGTCTCTTGGGCAGCCTGCTAAGGTGAGAAGCATCTCTCCTATTCTCACGCGGGGCTTGAACATTAACAAAGAAAAGAAGGGCACTAAACCAAACAGGTTCTGACTTTTCAGGTGAGATGGGGTGGGCATTGGGAGAGTAACTTGATCTCTTGGGCTCCGCTGGCATTCCCTTGTTTACTTTTGGCAAATGACAGGAGAAAGGAGGCAAGGAATTTCCCTGGGTCTGCCTGAGCGCTGGGACAGGGGTCCTTCTTCACAACTCCAGGCCAATATCTAGCTTCCCTTCTCATGCAGAGGCTTGCCTGGGCAAAACCTGGCTCTCTCCTTTTATGGCATTTCCAAACAAGCACTGCTGAGTGCGCTCCGCTTGCCAGGGCCTGGATTCAGCCCTCCATGAGGAAGACCCATCCCCTCTCACACGCTACACACCCGGTCACCTGCAGAGGCCAGGAATGCCCTGGATCCTGTCCATCTGCCCTGCTCCATTTCCTGCCACTCGCTGAGTCACTTCCCAGCCATCCCGAGGCCACCCTCTGACAACCTGGCGCCTTCCAGCTGCTTTGCGCTACAACTCCCACCAGCCCCGGCCGGGACACCTGGGCTGCTCCAGGCGAAGCTCCAGGAGGGCGGCTGTCCCCCCCCCCCCCCGCCACTGGAGAAAGGAGGGAGAAGAGAGAGCTCTGCTTCATGGTTAGGACAGAGCAAGAAGCTCAAGCAGAGATAAACACAAGTGTGTGTGTCCCACACAACACCCCTTAGAGACTCTGCTTGCCCCCTCCTCCAGGGGTACCCCTCCCACTCCTCAGGAAGCTCCCCTGGACCAGGACAGACTCTTGGGCCCCAGACCCAGCCCTGCCTGCTCCAAGCTGCCACAGACCTGGCGCCGTGCGGCCACAAGGTTGTACCAGCTGGGTCAGAGTTACCACCCAAAGCATCTCGGGGGCACCAGATGGAAGAATGCTGAGTTCCGGCTCCTGTCCCCCCTCTGCCCCCCCCCCAGCCAAGAGAGCTCCACCTCACCCACACCCCCAGTTACTGGCCAGAAAGTGACAGCCGTCCCCCCCCTCCGGGCTCCCTGCCTCCCCCCACGCCCTGCCTTTACCGCTGCCCAAGAGAGATCTGCTCGGGGGATCCGGCAGTGTTGATGTCCAGCAGGAAAATCAGCCCTTTCCTGCTCGCCTTGCCAGAGCCCTGAGTCACCCAGGAGACGGCTCAGGGCAGAGGGAGGGCCGGATCCCGGCAGCGACTGAGAGGCTCAGCACCAGGAGAAGCAGGCGGGACCAGGATTCAGCCCCCAGCCGGCCCAAGGGGGGCAGAGAGGGTGGTGGGCTCTCCTCTGCACTGGGGATGGGCTTCTCCCCTATCCCAACATATGGAGGTTGGTGGGGAGGAGGCACCAGGCGAGCTAAAAATACCCAGGGCAGCAAATTCATAAACAACCCAGGGCCGGGTAAACATGCTGTACAGCTGGCAGGGCGCCACCGGGGGGGGGGGAGTGAGTGACGGGCAGGCCCTCGGCAGCCCCACTAGGCCTCACAGCCCCCCCCCCCAAGAGAGAGAGAGAGAGAGAGAGAGAGAGAGGCTCCTCCTTGGCAAGGTGCTCTCTTGGGGAAGGCAGGACCCACCCGGGCTCTGCCCAGAGGCTCTCTGGCACAGAAGCGCCCCCCCCCCGGCCCCGCTCCGCTCCCAGAGCCCAGCAAGGAAGGCCTGGAGGCCCCGCCCGGCCGGCCGGCCGGCCTGCGGGCTCTGGGGCTGGAGCCTCCAAGAGCGGGGAGCGGGCCTGACCTGGCTGCCTCGGGCCTCCGCCGCCCTCGGGCTCCTCCTCCCGGGCCGGGCTCCGCTGCTCGTGCTGCCGCCATCTGTGCCTGCGGCCCGGGGAGGCTCTTCCGGGGCTCAGCGGGAGGGGAGCTGGGGGGCCGCCATCCTCCCGGGCGGGCCTGGGCGGGCATGGCTCTCTCTCGGGGCAGGAGGCGGGGCCGCGCGGCTCCTGCTGGCTCCGCCCCCTCTCTCGCGCGCGGGGCATTGTGGGCCGGCGTCGTGGGCGGCGGTTCCAAGATGGCGGCCGCACTGGGGCTCCTGTGAGGGAGGAGAGGGCGGAGGGGGACGCGGCGCCCGCTCCCGCCATGTTGGCGCGGCTGCTGCTGCTGCAGCTCCCGCGGCCGGGGCGGCTCTCCGGAGGCCGCGGCGGCGCGCCCTACTGCTGCTGGCGGGCCCCGGGGCGGGCGGCCCAGAGAGGGCCCTGCCGGGCCTTGCTCGTTGCCAGGTAACCGTCGCCCGCGCGGGGCAGGCCGGGAGCGCCTCGCCGAGCCGCCTTGGCGGGGCTGGTTGCCTTCCTCCCAAAGCAGAGAAAAGGACATGCCGCAGGCAGGCTTCCGCAGAGAAACCTGTTTCGTGAACGAAGGCAATCTGGTTCAGCAGGAGGTTTTTTTCTGTGAGATCAGCTTCCTGCTGAATGGACCTGCAGCTACTGTCACTTCCAGTTAACAAATGAGAGGCAGAAAGAAGCTTCACTGAGGCTGAATAAGGGGGTTGCATCCGGGGTTCCTACAACCAGCCCAAAGGCCTTTGTGAACCAGTCTGACTTTCCCTGCCCTTGTAGTCCCAGGTTTGGTGGACTCAGCCAGGCCACCTCTCTTGAGGAGAAAGTGTGGTCCTGGGGATGGAGAGCAATGGTCTTGCCAGGGATTCCCTAAGTGTCCTGGGGTGAGTTGTGCCAATGACCCCTCAGCTTCATTTTCTCACCTGGGAATAACAATATCTTGTAGAGTTATTAGGATTACATTTTCCTGATCTCTACGACATTCAGGGGATTGTACGGTCTTTGGAAGGAAACTGCTCTTGTCAGTCAAAAGCCCTACCTAGCAGTGTCTTCTTCAGCCATTGACCTGAATTGAGATGATTGGCTTTCTTTTCCTCCTCTCCTCGCAGGTACTCGGGCAGCCATGCCAGGTTCTCATGCTTCCTGCGGGCTCCCAACCGCTTGGCCAAGCCAGTCCCAGCCATGCTGCTGCTCTTGCCCCGCAGCCTCCTCCCACTGGGCCGGGTGGCTGCCTTCTTGGCAGGGCCAGCCTTGTTGGGACTGGGGGCGGGCTTCAGGCGGGCCTTCTGCCAGGAGCTCCAAAGGATTGAGGTGGTGTGTGTCCCCCCACCTGTGGAGAAGGAGCCAGACTTTAACTGGGCCATATTCTGGAAGTTCCTGCGCCCACAGCTGCTGGCGCTGATCGCAGCAGTCTTGGTGAGAGCCCCTTCCTCTTCTCCCATTGATGGGGGGGGGGTGGCCAGTTGTGTCCTGTGCAAATGATGGGGAAGGGTGTGGTCAAATTTTGGAGTGTGTGCACACGTGCCCAGACCAACAAGCACACCTGTGCAAAGGCTGACAAAGTCAGAAGGAAACAAAGCCCAAAGAAAGGTGTATAATGTGGGAAGGAGCAGAAAACCCCAGCCTAACAGTTTGGACTAGAGGGTGAAATAACCACAGGCACAGATTGTGTAGTGTGACATTTCTGAGTCCAACTGCCTTTCCTCACCTTGCTTCCCCCCCTGCCTTCAGTTTGCCTTGGGAGCCGCAATGCTCAACATCCAGATCCCACTGCTGTTGGGCAAGATGGTGAATGTGGTAGCGCAGCACATGCGTGTGGCCGATTATCTCCGTGTGGCGCGTCGACCTGCCTTGCGCCTGTTGAGCGTCTATGGCCTCCAGGTGGGTGCTAGAGAGGATCTTTCTGGGAAGCGGCTGTTTGGCCCCAAGCTCAAGTGCATTTGGGGTCGTCCTCGGGGTGGATTTGTGTGGGGAGGAGATGAGGGGACTGATGTGCATATAAACAACCAGGAGTCTTGTGGCACCTTAGAGACTAGCACATTGTGCATAGGTTTTCATGGACTCAAGCCCTCTTCTTCACATGCATGAAGCGAAATCCTAGCAGGTATTTAAGGGATAAATTATAAGGTAAGAGCTGAGTGACAGTGAGATGCAAAAGGTGCAAGGAGTGATAATTAGAACTGAGATGGCATTGCCAAGTCAAAGGGCAGAGAACCATTCACAAGAAACCCCCATAGACACAACACAGATAGTCTGGCACCGGTCAAGCTGTTTAATTTCATGTATTCATTCTCTCACCCTTCACCCTAATGTCCCAGGGCAGGTTGTAACATAAAACACATTAAAACAGTTTAAAACATTTTACAATCACCAAAGGAGGTGGGTCCTAAGAATATTCACCTCAAGTGTCAAAATCCAGGGTAAAGAGGTGTGTCTTCAGCATTTGCCAGAAGCTGTATGATGAAGGTACCAGACACATCTCTGTGGGAACGTAGTTTCACAGTTTAGGGGCTGTCACAAAGAAGGCATTCGCCTCCTTGCCACCCCCCTCAATCCTCTGAGGTTGGGGAATCCCTCTCTGGATCTCTGCACCCAGAAGGGTCAGTAGGGAAGTCGGCTGTCTTTATTTGGGGCCTGAGTCGTTTAGCTCTTTAAACACTAACAGCTAATTAACAGCTATCGCGTGTTAAAAATCATTTGTCTTGGTTTTGCACTCAAGTGAGGTTGTGCATCTCATCCCACCCCCTTCTATGATTTTTCAGGGACTGATGACCTTTGGGTATATCCTGCTTCTCTCTTGGATTGGGGAGAAAGTGGCCAATAGGATGCGCAAGCAGCTTTTTTCTTCCTTCCTCAGGTAACTGGCCTGGGGGTGGGGGAAGGGTTGCAGGGTGGGGTGCAGGGTGGGGTGGGAGGGTGAAAGAGAGAGAGAAGGGTGGAACTTGAGATACGTCCAGGGGCTTGAGCTCTTCAAAATAAGAGAAGTGGAGTGACTTGCCGCCCTCTTCCCTAAGGCAGGAGGTGGCCTTCTTTGATGCCAACCAGACGGGGCAGCTGGTGAATCGCCTGACCACGGACATCCAGGAGTTCAAGTCCTCCTTCAAGCTTGTCATCTCTCAGGTGTGGGGACTGGGCTGGTTCAAAGCTGGGCTTGGATTTCCCGGGACAGGGTTGGGGGGGGGACTTGAACAATGCATGAGATGTTTTCCGTGGGGAGGTGAGTCTGGTGTGGGGCCAAGGGCTCTTTCCTTAATGGCATGTTTCTGTCTTCTCCCCCCTCCCCACCCACTCCTTAGGGCTTGCGCAGCCTCACCCAGACTGTGGGCTGCTTTGTGACTCTCTACTTGATCTCACCCAAGCTGACGGGAATGCTGGTGGTGGTGATGCCCATTTTGGTGGGGGCCGGGGCCTACATTGGTGGCTCTCTGCGCAGGCTTTCACGCAAAGCCCAAGAACAGGTAAGAGAGGCTCTGCCAGTGTGCAGTACGGGTACTGAAGCTCCACCCAGGCCATTGAAAACCCCCGCAAGTCCCCCCCCCCAATACTTTCTGGTCTGTGACTGAGCTCCTTTATTCTCCATCACGACTTTCTAGAATTCTGCTTTATGTCATTCCTTCTTTTTTGCTGGATTCAGCCAATTATTCTAGGTGAATGAGCTGCTTTTGTGTGCTGTCCGCCCCCACCCCCTCTACCAACCTCAGAGTGGCAGACTGGAGCTATGGCGGTTACTTGCAAACAAGAGCGTTCTGCTCTCCCCATGTCAGCAAATCATCCTGCCTGCCCCACATTGTCATGGGTTCTTTTCTGGAGTAGCTCCTGCCTTTCCCTCCCTCCGTCCCAATTTAAAAATACATTCCTTTGTAAAGTGTCTTTTCCTTACAGTGCATCTGACTGGAACTGATTCCCGGAGTTAGCCAAGCCAGGATCCTCCAGGTTTGCCCCTGGAGCTTGCTGACCCCCCACAGTGACTTCTGCTTCTTTCTTGACTGCAGGTGGCCAAGGCCACAGCAGTGGCCGATGAGGCTTTGGGCAACGTCCGGACGGTGCGGGCCTTTGCCATGGAACCCAAAGAGCTCCAGTGAGTCCCTCCTCTCCTGGACTGGAAGTGGCTGGCTTCAAGATCACCACTCCCTCAAAATCCCCGGGGGGAACCCAATATGTTGGTAGTCCTCCCTACTCCCACCCCAAGGTGGGGAATACAGATCAGCTAGTTGCTCCCTTTCCTTCTGTGTGAGAGCCCTGAGTGAGGCATATAGCCATCCCATAACTTCTTTAGTCCTCTTCTGCTGGCCCTGTGCAGGTCTTCCAGTCTTCTCCCGAAACTGCTGGCCTGAGCTGCTTTCTCTGTCCCTTGCAGGCAGTATGGAGCAGAGGTGGATCAAGCTAGTCACCTCAACATGAAGCTGGGGCTGGGCATTGCCTTCTTCCAGGGGCTCTCCAACGTGGCCCTGAACTGTGAGTGGTGCTTGGGGGGCCACTGGTGAATCTTTGGGCTGTGACTTCATTGTGATGCTGCGGTTCTCTCTGTTGCTCTGCCCTTTCTGGGACAGCATGGTGGTTGCTGGAGCAAATGCACTTTAAACCTCACATGTTCTGAGAACACGCAGTTGCCCACTCGATAAAAATGCACTCCTCCCTCCCTCCCTCCCCCCCTTTTCATAAGTTTTCCTAACACAGCTTTTGCTAACCTGGTGCCCTCCAGATGGCTGGGACTGATGGGATTTGTACTTCAAAATATCTGGAGAGCACCAAGTGGGCAAAGGCTGCCTCAGCCGTCCCACCACCTCCATCTGCTGCCACCTTGTTTTCTCCCCCAGGTATTGTGCTAGGTACCATCTTTGTAGGCGGCACCCTCCTGGCTGGGGAAGAGATGACACCAGGCGACCTCATGTCCTTCTTGGTGTCCTCGCAGACTGTGCAAAGGTAAGGCCCTACCAGGCCTCCCATGTGCCCCAGTGACTGATCAGAGACTCCCCCCCCCCGCCATGTGTTCCGTCCTTTGCCCTGACAAACTCCCTAATTGTGTTCCTCTAGGTCCCTGGCCAGCATGTCCATCCTGTTTGGGCAGGTACGTGGGGGGAGGCTGCAGGGTGTGGAGGGCATATGGGGGTCTCCTCCTTCCCCACAATAACTGGACACAAGCTAAAATGCACCCAAGCTTTGTGATAGGTGGTGGAGTAGTTCATGTGGATGTGGCCAAAGCCGCCATGTTCCTGGCAGCTGAGCATGGGGGGGACTGGGTTCCCCGAGAAGCCTTCTCCTTGCAACCTGTGGCTGTTGATCTCCTCCAGGTGGTGCGGGGGATGAGCGCTGGGGCCCGCGTGTTTGAATACATGACTTTTCCACCAGAGACCGCGGTCTGTGAGAAAGAGCAGCTTGCCTGCAGCATGCTGAGCGGGCGCATTGAGTTCCATGATGTCTCCTTCAGGTGAGACCCGGCTGTAGGAGGTGGGTCAGCTGACCTCTCAGGAACGGATGTGCTCTTGTGCACAGGGCTGGAAAAAAACAGCACAAAATCTATAGTACACAGACAGACTTGTTTTTCCCTTGTCATTCCAGGCATTTTTTTTTTTTTTTGGTAAAAGCTCAGTGGTTGGAGGTTTCTGAATCCCAGGTGCTGGAAACCACAGGAGGGGAGAGGTCCTGCTTGAGTGTTCCTCACATGCCTCTGGTTGGCCACTGTGAGAACAGGGTGCTGGAATAGATGGGCCCCCTTTGGCCTGTATCCTCAGACTCCTCCCAGTCACTCAAAAAATCCCTTCTGAAGCTTACCAGGCATTGTTCAGATGTTATCAGGCTTACCTCTGCAGCCACACAAGCAAGCAGCTTGCTAATATTTTTCATTGAGCAAAAGATTCTCAGGGAGCAAACTCCTTTGCCAGATATGAGGCACTGCAGTGGTGAGATGTGATCATCTGCTCCTGCAATATGCTCAGCCCTTCCTGTGCACAGCCCCCCCCCTTCTGCTCTCCTTTCTCCCGGCTTCTCCACCTCAAGGGTCCTGCTCGCTTGCCCTGGTGAAGCCTCCCTCCTCTGTGATTGGCTCCTGCGCCAACCCTTCCCTCATCTCTTGGTGTCCTTGAATGCCAGTGGGATCAGCCAGTCTCTGGGCTAACCATAGGGCTGGTCCACCTCAAGGCCTGATCTCTTTCTTCTGTTCCCAGCTATCCCACCCGGCTAGGCGCCAAGGTCCTGCAAAACTTTTCCCTCACCATCCCTGCTAATAAGACAGTGGCTATTGTGGGGCCGTCTGGAGGAGGTAAGTGTCTCTCTCTTTCCCATCAGCAGGACCAGGTCAGCAAAGGTTTTACCACGTTTAGACTTCCCTGCCTGCTGGAGTGGTAGAGTGTGTCTGTGTCTTTGGGTCTCCTCCCGAGATCTCGATCAGTGAGCTCTTAATATCACCTAAGATGGAACTAGTCATTTGGTTACACCATAATCACGACTCCTTTCTGAAGTGCCTCTAAGGCTCCTTTCCGGTTGTAAATCCCTTTGTGAGATGCTTCCTCCTCCCACATTGCCCACCTTTGATTTGCTCATTGGATTGTTCCTTTGCTAAACCCCACACTTGGTTGAATTTCACATTCCCAGATGGGTCCATCTGTGCCCTGTGTTTCATGAAAACTCGACAACTCATTCACCATGTGCTGTTTCATTTGAGTAATGGCCAAACACCTCACTAACCTCTTCTGCTGATCCTGACTGAATAGTGCCAGATCCTGGTCTCATGGCAGTCTTCCTATTCCTGCCCTCAAGTGCCAGCAAAGCTCTGTGTGGGGGGGGGGGCGCTCTGCATGGCCTGGGGAAGGAGCCTTTGGTGACTTCTCTTTCTTCTGCCCAGGGAAGTCTACTGTGGCAGCCCTTTTGGAGCGGTTCTATGAGCCCACGGAGGGCGCGATCTTTCTGGATGGCCGTGATATCTGCACTCTTGATCCCACCTGGCTCCGTGGAGAAATCATTGGCTTCATTAACCAGGTGAGAAATGTGGGTGGAGTGGAGGTGCTGGTGGCTGAAGAGTGGAGCGGAGTAGAGAAATCGCCTGCAGAAGACTGAAAGCAGCGGAGTATTTTCCCAAGATGAAAAAAGAAGGCAAACAGAAGGGGATGCTGCATGCAGTCACAGATCAAGGGGAGAGAGGACGTAGCTTTCATTTTCCCCAGACCACTAGAACATTGAACCTGATTAGCAGAGAACCATAAGAAAGAGATTCTTTCTTTTAGTGGCATGCAATTAACATATGGAATAGAGTGTCACTGGCTGGTGTGATGGCCACCAACCTAGATTTTTTTTTAAGGGTTGGTTTCTTTTTCAGAGGATAGGTTTTTATTTGACTGTTGATTGTGATAGCTGAAGATTTATTTATTCATTGCATTTCAGAATTTATAGACAACTGTGTATTCAGAGCATACCAGAGTGAATTTGTGCATTCAGAGAATACCAGAATGCAGAAACTGAATATAAAACATAGTATAGATAATAAAGCAGTATTAAAACAACAACAAGGATTGAAAGCTGTGGGGCTGCTGTGGGAATGTGACCTTTCTGCTCAGCAGCAGCTACCAGCATGTGGTGGGGATGGCTGCCTCTGCTGTGCAGTCTGCTTAGGGGCTCCCCGGACCAACTGGTGGTCATGGGAGACATGGGAGTAGCTGGCCACATCCACCACCAGCCCCCTGCAGCAAGGCAGTACTGGTGGTCTTGGGCTGGAGTAAGAACATGAATGATCTCACTGGAAGAACTTCTAGGGAGAGGTAGGAGCTGCTGATGTTTTTGCTGATGTGACAACAGCAGCAGTTGTGGGAGATGTTTTCCTTGGGCTCAAGCTCCTCCCTGTGTCTTGAGACCTCACTCCTCTTCCTCCTGCCCCAGGAGCCTGTGCTGTTCAGCACAAGCATCATGGAGAACATCCGCTTTGGCAAGCCTTGCGCATCGGATGCCGAGATCTATGCCGCTGCTCGCCTCGCCAATGCGGATGAATTCATCCGCAGCTTCCCAGACGGCTACAACACTGTTGTGGGTGAGTCAGAGCAAAGGGGTGGGGTGGGTGGCAGGCTGGGTAACGTGACTGCGACTAGAGGTGTGTTGTTAGACAAATCTCTCCCTGCCTTCCCACAGCAGAGGTATTAAGCTAACAGTTTGTGGTAGGAACCTACTATAATTAGGAAAAGGGGAGTCTGACCACTTAATCCTCACTCAAAGGAGCTAAGTAAAGATTAGACACTCTCAGAACAAAACTAGAACTTTTATTGGTTTACACTCAGTAAGGTTCTAGCTTTGTGGTTACTTTTCTGAAAGGCACAACACTTCGTTTCAAACAAACACTCTTTACAAATATATTTAAGATCTTCCATAATTTCATGCTGCAAATCTGTCACTGGACAGTTAAATTATTTGTAGGACAGCCGTTGTCTTACATTACCTGGAAATGACTCCTAGCCCCTTCTGGAATCCTAACCTTCCCCTTGGTAGACAGAACCTTCTCTGCCCACAGACAATCCCTATCTGTATCTGAAAGCCTATTCACTCTGACAGACAGACCTTTCTGAGTCTGTTCAAATAGCCAGAGACACCTTTCCACCCACCCAGACAGAAAGCCCCTCTCTCTAATCCCAGGTTCCTGTCTAACCCACAGGCAGTTCCTGTCTGGCTCTTAAACTGATGGCATTTTTAAAATATTCTACTCTCTCCCTGATTGACAGATCTACTTGCCAGCTTCCACCATAGGGTGGACATTAAGGTTTTGAGAAAATGTTTGTGGAGTGGGGCAAGAGTCCTGATTTGCATTCTCTTAAACCTGGCAACCTCTCCTGGTTGTTCTACAGACTCCCCCTACTCCTCCTCGCATCTTTTTTTCTGAACTCAGGCTGCAGTTCCCCTCCAGCCTCGGCACAAGGCAGATTTTATTGTGCTTTATTCCATGTTTTTTTTAAAGTTCAGCTAAATGACTGGTTCCTGCTCTAAGTGGGTTCACGAACACCTCTAGAAGACGAGGTAGAGATATTGGAAGTGGTATCCTCAGGGCAACACATTCTGGGGCTATTTTGTGGCAATTATTTTCATCTGTGTAGATTTCTGGCTGCCAGATTTGGTGTCACTTGGTGCCAGATTCAGGCCTTGGCCACGAGGTTTTCCCATGATGCTACAACCTCCTATGGGATGGAAAGGAGCACTTCTGCATGCCCCCCTCTCTGTCCTGTGCCGCGCCAACTCCAGGGGAGGGGGCTGGGGAGAGGAAACAGAGGGTCCACGTCAAGAGGACACGCTTGGTTGTACTGGCTGTCTGCTTCCCCTTCATCTCTCCTCTCTGCGTTCTCTCTCCCTTTCCAGGTGAGCGTGGGGTGACCTTGTCTGGCGGGCAGAAGCAGCGAGTGGCCATTGCCCGGGCCCTCATCAAGAACCCCAAAGTGCTGATCTTGGATGAGGCCACGAGCGCCCTGGATGCGGAGTCGGAGCACGTGGTGCAAGAAGCCCTGGACCGGGCAGTAGCTGGCCGCACCGTGCTGGTCATTGCCCATCGTCTCAGCACGGTGAAGGATGCAGACCTCATTGTGGTGCTGTCAAAGGGTCACGTGGCTGAGGTGAGGCAGCAGGGGAGGAAGGCAGCAGGCAGCCTTGACTTGGGGCCTCTCCCAGCTTGGAAGAACAAAAGGGGGGGGGCTGCCAATGAGAACTGGATTTGGGGCCACTTTGTGGATTTCAGCATCCTTGGGCCCCAGACCAGTGCAGCTGGGCATTCCTAAACCCACTGATTCCTCTGGGCTTACAAAGGTTAATAGATAAATATCTTACCAGTAATTGCTGCAGGATGTTAATAGCAGAATGCAAACTTCTTCACCTTCACTCAACACCAGCCTAAACAAGTGGCACAGAGTATGAAACTCTGTAGCCAGGTGTGCAGCTCCTTCCACAGTGTGCACTTCAAGCTCTATGCTTCCGGATGGAGAAGGACTGCAGTTGCTCACCTCTCAGCAGACCACGAAGCTGAAGTCTGGCCCCATCCCCTTCCTGGGAAATCCACTTTGTTAGTTTGCTGCCCCCTTCTGGCACCTGCACTTTATGCAGGCACTGCGCCATCTGTCCCACTGCGGTCTCCTTTGACTGGCAGCAACTCAGGCCATTGAGAGAGGCCTTTCCTGTCCCTGCTAAGTGTGAGTGTGTGCTACTGTAGGTAAACATACATAGTTATCGATAATAACAATGTTTGCCAAAAGTGAAGGACAAGGTGTACAGAAGTTCTGTGACAGTTTTGTTCAACATTCAGGTGTATACAAAAACAACAACAGAACAAGCCTTCAGACCTGCAGATCTTTCTCAAGTTTGCTGTACCAAAGCAGCACCTATTGGGAGTGGAAACTGATTGAGCCCTAAAGAAATAGAATAAAATTTGCTAATAAATTCTAAAACAGCAGTTTCATGCTGTTCATCCCGGTTCATTTATAGAAACATTTATAGACCACTTTTCTGCCTGAAGGCATTTTACAGCAATTTAAGTATTACTACAATTAATTAGGGACAATTAGGGACGCGGGTGGCGCTGTGGGTAAAAGCCTCAGGGCCTAGGGCTTGCCGATCGAAAGGTCGGCGGTTCGAATCCCCGCGGCGGGGTGCGCTCCCGTTACTCGGTCCCAGCGCCTGCCAACCTAGCAGTTCGAAAGCACCCTCGGGTGCAAGTAGATAAATAGTGACCGCTTTCTAGCGGGAAGGTAAACGGCGTTTCCGTGTGCAGCTCTGGCCACGTGACCCGGAAGTGTCTTCGGACAGCGCTGGCCCCTGGCCTCTTGAGTGAGATGGGCGCACAACCCCAGAGTCTGGCAAGACTGGCCCGTACAGGCAGGGGTACCTTTACCTTTACAATTAAATAGGTGAGGATTAAAACAAGTCATAATGAAACAGAGGCAGAACAGGCAAGTTTAAAATGCACTAAATGCTTGGTGTAAGAAAAATCTCTTGACTTCTGTGCTAGAGGACATGATAGAAGGGGCCAGTCTAAGCTCCTCTTATTCTTTGTAGGAGAATGGTGCTTGTGTCGGATCTATGCAGCTCTTGGCACTTCTGTTGACTTTGGGGGACTGGAAAGTGCTGCTCTTGTTTCCTGATCGCCCTGTTTTTCTCCTTCCAGTCCGGGACACACACGGATCTACTACGGAAGGGTGGCATCTATGCAGAGTTGATCCGACGCCAAACCAAAGATGGAGTCTGAAGCAGGAAAGCTTGTTTTGTTGCCCTCGAGGAAGTATTATTGCCTGATCTGCCCCCATTTCACTCAGGAGCTTATCTGGATTCTGATGCAGTCCCAGAATTGGTTTGCAGGGGTGCAGAGGGCCAAGTCAGGAGCCTGTTGCCCTGGAATCTGCCTAGTGTTATAAAATACCCTCCCCCAACTCTACCTGAGTTCCAGCACTGAACGGAGCTTTATGTAATTTAAACTTGTTTTTCAAATACAGTATTTTTGCATTTGGATGGTGTGTCTGAAGTGTTTTTAGCTGCCTCGAAACTTTGGCTTTATGAGGCCTCGTCCAGCCTCCAAGCACTGATTCAGGATGAGGAGGCATCCAGGCCCCTGGTCAGCCGCTCTTCATGCTTTCCTGCAGCTGCTGGGTTGCAGCACTTGGGACTTTTTAGTTTAGAGAACAAGCGAGTGAGAAGAGACGTGGTAGAAATTGATAAAATTTTGCACAGCATGGAGAATGGATCAATGTTCCCCCTTCTCTCATTGCACTAGAATTTGTGGGCATGCAGTGGAGCTGAATTTTGGGGAATTCAGGAAATATAAGAAAGTCCTTCTTCACACAGCACATGCTTAAACTTTGGAACTCGTTCCTCCAGGAGGCAGTGGTGGAGACCAACTTGGGTGGCTTTGGCCCCCGTCTTCTTGTGGGAAGGGGCTCCCGAGGCCTCCGTGTCCAGCTGGGCCGGGCAGTGTTGTAAAAAAATTGCCCTTTTCTCTTACGGGGTATCCAAGAGCCCATATAGTCTTCCTTACATTGGGTTCCCTATCGGTAGGAGAAGATAACAGAGGCCAACCAGAGAATACTGAGAAGCAAAGCAGCTAGTAAGCCTGATCTTTATTGATCTGTTGCAACAGGGTGCTCCCATCACACGCAGGAAAGGAGGAAGAACCTAGAACAATGGCGCACAAGGCTTTATATGGACTTTTGAAATTGCCACCCCGTAGTTCAAGACCACCCCCAGAAGCATCATACATACATCACAGAAAAGGCGGTCTAAAACAGAAATTTGAATGTTGTTTTTCTCCTGTCATTGTTTATCTCCTGTCTGGCAGGTTACTTGATTGGATTGCCTGGGGAGCCTGGCCAGCCTTTTGTAATGATAAATACTTAGCTCCTGGGCCAGGTCACAGGCTCACACCCTATTCAAACACAGACATACCCTTAAGACAGGATTTGTGAAGGAAAAGACAATGGGGAGGCTTTTCCATTTTCCTTTGACCTTGCAGAGAAAACATTTGCTCAGCTTAGGAATCAAAATGGTTCCAGGTTGGTCTTCCTGTGCTGATCTATGTACGTGCTTGGTTGGTACACTTATGAACGTTGTTGTTGTTTAGTTGTTTAGTTGTGTCCGCCTCTTTGTGCCCCCCTGGACCAGAGCACGCCACGCACTCCTGTCTTCCACTGCCTCCCGCAGTTTGGTCAAATTCATGCTGGTAACTTCGAGAACACTGTCCCACCATCTCATCCTCTGCCGTCTCCTTCTCCTTATGCCCTCCATCTTTCCCAACATCAGGGTCTTTTCCAGGGAATCTTCTCTTCTCATGAGTTGGCCAAAGTATTGGAGCCTCAGCTTCACAATCTGTCCTTCCAGTGAGCACTCAGGGCTGATTTCCTTCAGAATGGATCAGCTTGATCTTCTTGCAGTCCATGGGACTCTCTTTTTTTATATAATAATATTTATTGAAGTTTCAATTGAAAACATATAAAAACAAAACAACAACAATAAAAACAAACATAAACAAAAAGAACAAGTATAATTTCAAACCTTATTTTCTCAACCTACTTTCCCCGACTCCCTTATACCTCCCCGTTCTGTATTCTATTTTCATTATCCAGTCAGTAAATCCATTCCCTTATTTACCAAAGTTTTTTGACAATTCCATTCCTTTTCTTATTTAGCATCTCTGAACACCGTATTGTTTTCCAACCCATGTCTTTCTAACCTTCATTAATTTTATAATACTTATCAAGATAATCTTTAAATTTCTTCCAATCTTCTTCCACTGTCTCTTTCTCCTGGTCTCGGATTCTGCCCGTCATCTCTGCCAGTCCCATGTAGTCTATCATTTTCATCTGCCATTCTTCCAAGGTGGGTAGCTCTGATGTCTTCCAATACTTTGCAATAAGAATCCTTGCTGCTGTTGTAGCATACATAAACAAAGTTCTATCCTTCTTTAACACCACATGGCTGACCATGCCCAGGAGAAAGGCCTCTGGTTTCTTCAAGAAGGTATATTTAAATACCTTTTTCATTTCATTATATATCATTTCCCAGAAAGCCTTAATCCTTGGGCACGTCCACCAGAGGTGAAAGAATGTTCCTTCAGTTTCTTTGCATTTCCAACATTTATTATCGGGCAAATGATAGATTTTTGCCAGTTTGGCTGGGGTCATGTACCACCTGTAGATCATTTTCATAATATTTTCTCTTAAGGCATTGCATGCCGTAAATTTCATCCCGGTGGTCCATAACTTTTCCCAGTCAACAAACAAAATGTTATGACCAATATCCTGTGCCCACTTAAACATTGCACAGGATCTTGTGTATTCCATTTCAACAGCAGATTATACATTCTTGACAAGTTCTTAGTATTGGGTTCTAACAGTTCAGTCTCTAACTTTGATTTTTCCACCTGGAAGCCAATTTTCCTATCCATCTTATAGACTTCCAACAATTGATAATAGTGAAGCCAATCTCGGACCTTACCTTTTAATTTCTCAAAACTCTGCAATTTCAGTTTATCACCCTCCTGTTCCAAAATTTCCCAATATTTCGGCCATGTGCATTCCATATTAAGCTTTTTTACTGCTTTGGCCTCCATAGGCGAAAGCCACCTTGGGGTTTTATTTTCCAGTAGATCTTTATATCTAATCCAAACATTGTACAGTGCCTTTCTGACAATATGACTTTTAAAACCTTTATGAGCCTTAACCTTGTCGTACCATAGATATGCATGCCACCCAAAAACATTATTAAAACCTTCCAAATCCAAAATATCTGTGTTCTCAAGATGCAGCCAGTCCTTCAACCAGCAGAAAGCTGCTGATTCATAATAAAGTTTCAAATCTGGCAGGGCAAATCCCCCTCTTTCCTTTGCATCAGTTAAAATCTTAAATTTTATTCTGGGTTTTTTGCCCTGCCAAATAAATTTAGAAATATCACGCTGCCATCCCTTGAAACACTCCATCTTATCAATAATTTGCAGTGTTTGGAATAAAAACAACATTTTAGGCAATACATTCATCTTGATAGCTGCAATTCTACCTGACAAGGAAAGCTTCAAGTTTGACCAAATTTCCAAATCTTTTTTCACCTGGTTCCAACATTTCTCATAGTTATCTTTAAATAGATTCATATTTTTAGCTGTCATATTGATCCCCAAGTATTTTACACTCTTAACCACAGTTAAACCAGTTTCATTCTGGAACTTCTCCTTCTCCATTACTGTTAGATTTTTCTCTAATACCTTAGTCTTTAATTTATTTAATTTAAATCCTGCCACTTGACCAAACTCTTGAATTAGTTCCTTCTAGTGCTGGCTCCTGGCTCTTGTAATGTAAGTACCACATCATCTGCAAATGCTCTCAACTTATATTGTTTCGCTCCGACCTGAACCCCTTTAACCAGCTGGTCTTTCCTTATCATATTCAGCAAAACCTCCAGGACTGAAATAAATAGTAATGGGGAAATTGGGCACCCCTGACGTGTCCCTTTTTCTATCTTAAATTCTTCTGTAACCACGTTATTTACAATTAACTTCGCTTTTTGTTCAGAATATATTGCGCCTATACCGTTTTCAAACCCTTGGCCTACCCCCATCCCATGGAGATTCTTCTTCATAAAGGTCCAAGATATATTGTCAAAGGCTTTCTCCGCATCCACAAAAATCAGGACAGCTTTTGTGTTTAAATTCACTTCTAACATTTCCAAAATGTCTATTATATTCCTTACGTTGTCTGACAAATATCTTCTCGGGAGAAAGCCCACTTGATCCCTATGAATCTCCTCCATCAAAACTTTTTTCAATCTCTTAGCCAAAATGTCAGCAAAAATTTTGTAATCCACATTTAGTAACGAAATTGGGCGGTAGTTCTTAAGTTGGGTCTTTTCAGTCTCTGTCTTCGGTATAAGCGTGATATAGGCCTCTTTCCACGTTTCAGGTGCTTCTTTCCCCTCAAGGATTTCATTGCAGACTTCTTTCAGAGGTTGTATTAACCATTCTTTTAAGATTTTATAGTATTTAGAAGTCAGTCCATCAGGCCCCGGAGATTTGCCATGGGACTCTCAAGAGTCTCCTCCAGCACCATAATTCAAAAGCATCAATTCTTCGGCGATCAGCCTTCTTTATGGTCCAGCTCTCACTTCCATACATCACTACTGGGAAAACCATGGCTTTAACTATACGGACCTTTGTTGGCAAGGTGATGTCTCTGCTTTTTAAGATGCTGTCTAAGTTTGCCATCGCCTTTCTCCCAAGGAGCAGGCGTCTTTTAATTTTGTGACTGCTGAACCCATCTGCAGTGATCATGGAGCCCAAGAAAGTAAAATCTCTCCCTGCCTCCATTTCTTCCCCTTCTATTTGCCAGGAGGTGATGGGACCAGTGGCCATGATCTTCATTTTTTTGATGTTGAGTTTCAGACCATATTTTGCGCTCTCCTCTTTCACCCTCATTAAAAGGTTCTTTAATTCCTCCTCACTTTATGCCATCAAGGTTGTGTCATCTGCATATCTGAGGTTGTTGATATTTCTTCCAACAATCTTAATTCCGGTTTGGGATTCATCCAGCCCAGCCTTTCGCATGATGAATTCTGCATATAAGTTAAATAAGCAGGGAGACAATATACAGCCCTGTTGTACTCCTTTCCCAATTTTGAACCAATCAGTTCTTCCATATCCAGCTCTAACTGTAGCTTCATGTCCCACATAGAGATTTCTCAGGAGACAGATGAGGTGATCAGGCACTCCCATTTCTTTAAGAACTTGCCATAGTTTGCTGTGGTCAACACAGTCAAAGCCTTTTGCATAGTCAATGAAGCAGAAGTAGATGTCTTTCTGGAACTCTCTAGCTTTCTCCATAATCCAGCGCATATTTGCAATTTGGTCTCTGGTTCCTCTGCCTCTTCTAAATCCAGCTTGCACTTCTGGGAGTTCTCGGTCCACATACTGCTTGAGCCTTCCTTGTAGAATTTTAAGCATAACCTTGCTAGCGTGTGAAATGAGTGCAATTGTGCGGTAGTTGGAGCATTCTTTGGCACTGCCCTTCTTTGGGATTGGGATGTAGACTGATCTTCTCCAATCCTCTGGCCGCTGCTGAGTTTTCCAAACTTGTTGGCATATTGAGTGTAGCACCTTAACAGCATCATCTTTTAAAATTTTAAATAGTTCAGCTGGAATGCCATCACTTCCACTGGCCTTGTTATTTGCAGTGCTTTCTAAGGCCCATTTGACTTCGCTCTCCAGGTCAGCAGCCCCACTGCCTGCGGTGCACGAGACATCCAAAGGACTAAACAGCAACAAAGACCTGCAGAGCTCCAAATCCCACTCCCAGCGGCGAGCAGGCAGCGGAAGATCCCGGCTCCCTGGCCGGCCTTGGCCTCTGCAGGCCGGGCTCCTCCGGCCTCCGGGTCTCCCGGGCAGGACTCCAAGTCCCGTCGTGCAGCGCGGCGGGGGCGGGGCCTGCGCGGCCAGGGAGCGTGACTGCGACCTCCCCGGGAAGCCGAGACGGGAGACGCCGCCGCCGCCGCCGCCGCCGGAGCCCCGCCGCCCGGGCCAGGGAGGGGGCTGGCCGATCCCTCCCCAGGTGGGTCCCCTCCGCCCCCTCCCCACCCACCCCGGGGCTTGACCCCCCCGCCCCCGCCCCCCGCCCCTCCCTCCCCCCGGGGGCGGCCTCGGAACAAAGGCGGCCCCGATCCCGGCAAGGTCGCCGCCGACAGAGAGGCGGGCGGGGGGAGCGCAGGAGGAGGGCAGCAGCCCCCCCATGCCATGCCCCCCCCCCCCACCCAAGGGCGCCGGGCGCAGCGAGCCCGTGACAGCCGCCGCCGGGGGGAGGGAGGAGGGGGCGGGGTCCGCGATTGCCGGGCGACCCCCCCTCACCCTTGGGGGCGGCTGGGCACCTGCCTGCTGCTGCTGCTGCTGCTGCATCCCGGGCTGAAGAAGCGGGGCTCATCTCTTGCACAGCCCTCCTCAGAGTGCCGGGGGGGGGGAGAGATGTGGCCGAGTCCCCCCCCCCACTATCCCCCCCAAATCTGCCCGGGCTTCTCTTCCTGCCCTGCAGACACTTCCAAATCCATCTCAGGCCAGTCTGGATCTCAGCCTGCAAGTGGATTTTGACATTCTTCCAGGCAGGCGGGTCAAGGGCACAAGGGGCGGCAGAGTTCGCACCCAGGTCCCAAGCAATCCATTGCATGTGCGTGGAGAGCACGGCCAGGAGATGGGGTGCAGGACTTAATTGATTAGGAATAAAAAGGGGTGTGTGAGAGTGGCACAACCTAGCCGAGGCCTTTGCGTGGCAAGCGGGTCCGTTTTGCCCACGTGAAGATAATCTCTCTCCTGACCCAGGCGCCCTCTGCCTGCCTGCCTGCAGGGCCACATTTGACAGCTTACATGGGACAAATCTGAGTTTGCAACTGGAAGATGCCTTCAGTCGGGATGCTTGCATTTTCAAGTTCACACCAAAGACTTCCTTTTGCAAAGAGCCCCTTAAAAGTAGAGGAGAGGGTTGTGATCTGGGGGTGTCCCCCCCCCTCTGTCAGAGGCCCTTTTGCTGGCCCAGCCACCCCTCGCAAGTCAGCCCTCCCCCAGGCCTTTGCCAGCAGCGGTGACCTTGAAAGATGCGAGTTCAAGTGCCATTTTGGCTGCACCCCCGAGATCATGTCTCCTGGGAGCTGGAGTGGTTGTGCCTGTTCAATCTGTATTGTTGCATTTATAAGAAGAGGTTGTTGGCTATTTTGAAATCAGTCTGGAAGAGAAGGGCATGCTTTTTTGGGGGGGGCTTTTCCCTTCGTCACCTGTCAGGATGCTGCTTGACCTTTTGGAGCAGGAGTAAGTGGAGAGAGGGAGAAAGGGGTGGGGGAGAGGATAAACCTCACATGAAGGAGTGGGTGGCTTAGGGTGGCCGCTGTGTAGTTTCTTTATTCGTTTTATTTATTTCATAAAATTTATACAGCGCTTCATTGTTAAAAGAAAAGAAAAACTCTCAAAGTGGTTTACCAAAAGGTAAAGCAAAAGTATCCATAAGGAAAAATAACAACAACAATGGAAAACTTTCAAAAAGTTAAAACGGCAATAATTGGAAACAGATTAAACCTGCCTGGTGTCAAGAGGCAGGGAGTTCCACAGTGTGGGCGCTGCCACACTACAAAATTGAATTCTTACAAATGCAGAGCAGGGATTGTGTGGCCCCCGTAACCGTTCCAGTTCAGTTGATTAGAGCAGGATGTCTTTTGCAGCCCAGTTGCAAAATGTGGGGTGCTGATCGCTGTGCCTGCTTGAGATTCCTGCCTCGTAGGGGGTTGGACTGGATGACCTCGGGACCCCGGGGCCGACTCTGCAGTTCTGTGATTCTATCTTGCAGGTGCTTCAAGGACTCTCAGACCTGTTTTCCCGCGGGAAGCGCAAAAGGATGGCAGAAGGGGTCCAAATGCAGAGGGAGGTGATGCTGGAAAATCTCAAGCCAGTGGCCCCATTGGGTGAGGACACCCCCTTTTCTCTCTTTATCAAAGATAGCTCTTTTTTGGGGGGGAGCTGGGGGTGTCTTCTGCGTGAAGAGCTCAGGGTCTGAGGCCCCTGCTCTGCACAGACACACAGACTAGCAAAGTGTCAGCAAAGTTTTGCTGACAGGCAGTCTGGCCACTAAAATGGGTCCAGGAAGAGCAGGGAGTGGATTAGAAAGGAGGGTAAATTGGATGTGCATTTGAATAAATCTCTCCTTAGTGGGGAAGTTGAGGTGTGGCGGTTGCGGGGGGGGGGGGGGGGAGGGGACACGAATGGGAAGGAGGAGAAATGGCCTCTTTGACAGTCCCTCTTTATCCAACTCTAAGATCCCCACACACATCCCAACACCCCCCCACTATATTTAAAATCAAAAGACTATTGTATTTAATTTATAGTGAAATTGGGGGGGGGGGCGTTATGTGTGAATGTAACCAAAAAAGGAGGACCCAAATAAGCCACCTGTGACTTCTTTTCACAGCCCCTTCCTGGCTCTCCTGATATACACTTCCCTTCGTTTTAAGGGGGATTTTACAATTTCTACATATTTCCAAGGGTGGGGAGTTGCAGTGTCATTCCCCCCCCTTCTTGAGTTGGACAAAGTCCTTCAATGTGGGCGATATATTTATAAAATTTATAAAAGATATACACCACTTGATAGTTAAAAAAAATAAACAAATTCAAAGCAGTTTACAAGAAAGAAAAAAATAAAATTATCAGTAGGAAAAAATAACAATAATTTAAGACGTTTTAAAAGCTGGATGGTGGGGTCTGAACTTGGGCTGAGTGCAGACCAGGGTTGGCTACCATTTGGGGCCCATCAGCCCCGTCCACAAGTTTATTGGCTCCCTTCACACGCTCACAATGTGTCAGGGTGTACACCTTGTTGGCCTGCGTTTGGGCGAAGGTGTGCAGGAGGCACAACCCCTCCTTCACCTTACACAAAGGTACGCTTGCAAGGTGCTTGTTTGATACACTTGGGTCATTTTTATGAGGCACTGTATCTTGTTGGTGGGGGGCGCGACCAGTTGCCGACGTGCGTCGCTCAATACAGTGGTGCCCTGCAAGACGAATGCCTCGCAAGACGAAAAACCCGCTAGACGAAAGGGTTTTCCGTTTTTCGATGCGCTTCGCAAGACAAATTTCCCTATGGGCTTGCTTCGCAAGACGAAAACGTCTTGCGAGTCTTGCGATTTTTTTTCGCCCCCCCCCTTTTCTAAGCAGCTAAGCCGCTAATAGCCTTTTAGCCGCTAAGCCGCTTAGCCGCTAAGCCTTTAATAGCCGCTAAGCCGCTAAACCGCTAATAGGGTTGCTTCGCAAGACGAAAAAACCGCTAGACGAAGAGACTCGCGGAACAGATTATTTTCGTCTTGCGAGGCACCACTGTACTTAGATTTGTGGGTTTCTTTATTTGGTGGCTTTTGTGCACCCCTTTATTTGAGTGCTGACTGAGCGAACCTTCCAGCTCTGCTATTTCGCTTTTAAATTCTGACTGTCTTCAGGTTTGAAACGTGAGCTGTTTTGTGCAGTCCAGGTGTCTTAGGATACCTCGGTGGGGAAATTGCATTCGGAGTCCCAAGGGAGCAGCTGCCTTGGAGAGACTTTTGGTGCTCTGGAGGAGGAGCAAGAAAGGGGGATTCCCCTTCTCCCCTTCTCCCTCCCTCTGTCCTACATTGGAGGGTCGTCGTCTTCTTTTAGCCCCTCTAAACCCGGTTGCTAAAGAGAAATGGAAGACCTTGGCCTCTCCTTTTGGCACTCGCTTTGGGCCTGGAAGGAGTCAAATCCATGTTTTGGTTCCGCAGAGTGAATGTGGATTGAATCTGCTTTGCGGACGGGCCCCAGATCTTCCGCCAGGTGCCCAAGGGAGGCCGGACTCTGCACGGATTCGGCTTCCAGGCCTGACAAGGGCTCTGGGCTCCCTCCGTGGCCCAGGCCAGGACCCGGTTGCCATGGAGACGGCCTTCTCTTCCTTGCGGAGGGAATGGAGGGGGCCTGGCTTCCTCCCTTGCAGGAACTGCCCTCACCCAGAAGGCAGGGCGCTCTTTGCCCCCTCCTGGATGCCCAGGCCCAAAGCAAGGAAGTCTCGAGGGGCAGGAGGCCAGGGGAGCTCAGGGCTTTTGCGTCCTGTTTTCAGGCCAGGAGGCTGGGCTTGAATGTCTGCTGAGGACAGCCTGGCCTCCGTGGGCGTCGTAAGGACAGAGGAAAGCATCACACGCCGTGTCAGGTGTTGGGTCCACCTTCCCTACGAAGGGAGGTCGCAGCATTTGGGACTTTTCAGTTTAGAGAATAGGAAACAGAGAGGCAACATGATAGCGGTTTATAAGATGCTGTGTGGCCTGGGGAAAGTGGAGAGAGGAATGTTTTTCTATCTCTCGTCACATAAGTAATCATGGACATCCAAGGAAGCTGAACGTTGAGCGATCCAGGACAGATGAAGAAAGCCCTTTACGCTGTCCAGTGAATCTGCGGAACTCTCCGCCTCAGGAGGCAGGGATGACCAACAACCTGGATGGCTTTAAAAGAGCACGGGACCAATCCACAGAGGACAGGGCTCTCCATGGCCACTAGCTGTGATGGCTCCGGTCAGGCACATTTGAAAACCCGCAAATAAACGGCTTGGCACTTTGGGGACGTTTGCCTGGCATGAGAGATTTCTGGTGACTCACTGCCTGGTGACTGATGCTGGCAGGTTCACACATCCTGGTGTTGCTCAAGGATGTGGGGTGAATAAGGGCAGGTGTGACCTTGCTCCCCGGGTGGGAAAGCTATAAGGGAGAGGAAGAGGCAGGCGGATGGAAGCAGAGCTCTGAGGGCTGCTAGGGGTGGAAGGGGCAACTAGCCCCTCAGAAAGGAAAGGGGTGAGTGGGTGGGCACGGTGGATGGTGAAGGGAGAGGGGAGGTGCGTGGGAAAGAGGGTGGGAAGGGAAGGGAAGGGGCCGGGGTGGGGCTTCACCTGCCCTGGGCATCTCTGGACATCATCCAGGCCCCCGTCCCGTCCAGGGGGATGCAGAATCCTTGTGTGCCCCCCAAGCCAAAGCCTGCTATTTCCCTTTGTGGAGAGCTTCTCTGTCAGCCGGTCAGAGCTGTTTGGCAGTGGGACAGACTCCTTCCTTCCTTGGAGGTTCCCCCAACGGGGGTTGGACTAGATGACCCTCAGGGTCCCTTCCAACTCTACAGTTCTATGACAAAGCAGCCCAGGGCCCCAGGCAAGAGGAGCAGAGCAGAAGCAGTTGCCACACACCCCAAACACGGCCTCTTCTGGGCTGACCCTCCTCTCCCCAGCTGAACTCTGCAAGGGGAACCAAAGGGAATCCCCAACCCTGCCCCCCACCCGGAATGATGGCTTCTCCTTGCTCTTTGGGACCCAGGCAGCCCCCCTTCATCCTTGGAGGAAAGGTCTGTCTGTCAAGAAGAAAGCGGGCAGGTTGGTTTCCACCTTTGGGGCGCTTCCTCCAGGCAGTCTCTTTCGGTGCTGCAGCTGAGCTTTGTGACATGAAACGTCCAGCATGGAAGTCACCCTGGGGAATTTGCAGGCTGGGGAAGAGGCCCTTTCCTGCTTCAGGCTGATGCGCGGCCCTCGCTGTGTGTGCATGAACATGCTCATCATGCTCCTGGGCATGCACGCAAAGTGATGCATCCCATCAGGATTTGGAAGTGCTGTGAACCCCCCCCCCCCGCCCTTTCTAGAGCTTCCTTCCAGATGCCCTGGAATCCCTTGCAGGAGGAGGACTGAAAACGCCCCATGACTTTCTTGCAGGATTTACCTGCACTGAGAAATGCCGTGTGGTGGGTTGCATAAAGAGAGACAGGGAAAGAGGGCCGACTGCGGGTGTGTTCACACATTCTGAGTGGCTTCCGTTGGCGCTGCCAGAGGAGCGCGTGAGTCAGTGGGGCTGGAGCCTCTGAGCCCCTCCTCGCTTGAGGCACTTGCCTGAAGGGGCCCGGGGGACTCATCGAGAGGCTTCACGTGTCCCAGGGAAGGAGTGCCGCTGCTTTGACTCCAGAAGGAGCTTCACCTCCAGCCCAAGCAGAGAAAAGTGTGCAGCCCACAAGGGATTCCTGCATTGCAAGGGGTTGGGCTAGATGGCCCTTGGGGTCCCTTCCAAGTCTACGGTTCTGTGAAGCCCAAAGGGTATGGAGGGTGCCAGCGTAGCAGAGGCCTGGCCTACAGCAGCAACGTTTGCCCCATGTACAGTCAGCCTCCGGAGTGGAGTCCCTAAGACAGTTGGGTGGCACCTCGCATGCCTCCTTCCAGCAGCTCCTGCAGCCCAGCTGGTGCCCCACGTCTTGCTCTGCTTTCCTTGGGACCCCGTCAGCCAGGCCGACTTGGGGGTTGGGCAGCCCAGGACCCCCGTGCACAGTGCCCCAGGGAGGTCACTTCAGTGCTGCTTGCTTGACTTCTTGGAGCACTCCATTCTGTCTCGAGACAGACAGATGCCCACAGCAACATATTGTCATTCATGTTTATTAAATTTACATGCTACCCTTCCCCTTAAGATTACAGGGCAGTTCACGGCGTAAGTTAAATGTCCAGCCTCCCCTTCTCACAGGTGCCAACCACATGTCTCAGTGGGAAGAAGCCCACAGAAGGGCAGGAAGGTCACAGCAGCAGCCGTGTGAGGTCCCTACAGACTGGAGGCAGGAAAATGTTGTCCCCATCTTCAAAAACGGGGGAAAGGAAGACCCAGGTAACTACTGACCGGTGAGCTTGACATCAATACCAGGGAAGGTCCTAGAATAGATCATTCAACACTCGGTCTGTGAGCATTTAGAAAAGGATGCTGTGATTACTAAGACCCAGCATGCCTTTCTCAGAAATAAGTCATGCCAGACCAATCTGATTTCTTTTTTTAAATGGAATTACAAACTTTGTGGACCAGGGAAATGCTGTGGACATAGTGTATCTTGATTTCAGTAAAGCTTTGGACAAAGTCCCCCATGATATTCTTGCAAAGAAGCTGGTAAAATGTGGGTTGAACAAGGTAACTGTTAGGTGGATTTGTCTCAGTTTGACTGATTGAACCCAAAGAGGACTCATGAATGGTTCTTCGTCATCCTGGAAAAAGTGACAAGTGGGGTGCAGCAGGGTTCTGTCCTGGGCAAGTGGTTGTTTAACATTTTTCTAAATGACTTGGATGAAGGAATTGAGGGGATGCTCAACAAATTTGCAGATGACACCAAACTGGTAGGAGTAGGTAATGCTGCAGAAAACAGAATCACAATTCAAAATGACCTTAACAGATTGGAGAAATGAATTTCAGTAGGGACAAATGCCAGGTTCTGCACTTAGGCATGAAGAACCAGATGCACAGATACAGGATGGGGGACACCAGGCTTACTAGCAGTACAGTTGAAAAGGATCTAGGGGTCTTGGTGGACCACAAGCTGAACATGAGTCCACTGCATGATGCAGCAGCAAAAAAAAGCTAACGCTATTCTAGGCTGCATCAACAGAGGTCAAGTCATAGTACCACTCTATTCTGTATTGATCAGACCACACCTGGAATCCCGTGTCCAGTTTTGGGCTCCACAATTTAAGAAGGATGTTGACAAGCTGGAATGTGGGCAGAGGAGGGCAACCAAGATGATCCAGGGTCTGGAAACTAAGCAGTTGAAGGAGCTGGGGATGTTTAGCCTGGAAAAGAGGAGACAGAGGAGATATGAGAGCCATCTTCAAATATCTTAAGGGCTGTAACAGGGAAGAGGGAGCCTGCTTCTTTTCTCCTGCTCTGGAGGGTAAGACTCAAACCAATGGCTTCAAGTTACAAGAAAGGAGATTCCAACTAAGCCTACAGAAAAAAAATTCTGATAGTAAGAGCTGTTTGGCAGTAGAACTGCCTCCCACGAGAGGTGGTGGACTCTCCTTCCTTGAGGTGATTCAGCAAAGGTTGGCTGGCCATCTTTCCTGCATTTCAGGGGGTTGGACTAGATGACCCTTGGGCCCCTTCCTAGTCTAAGATTCTCTGATTCTTCTCCCTGCCCAACTCTCAATGATTCTCAGCTACTGGCCTCTGACAGCAGAGGTCGAACCATAGTCCTCATGCCTAGCCTTGTCGCCATGAATTTGTCCAGTCCTCTTTCAATCCTGTCTAGTTTGGTAGCCATCAGTACAGTACGTCTGGTGGCAGTGAGTTCCACAGTTTATCTATGTGCTGTGTGAAGAATTGCCCTCTTTGATCTGTCCTGAATCTAGGATTTTAAGAGTGGGGCGAGAGAGGCTTCTGCCTGCCTTCTGTAATCTTTCACCCTCCCCTGCAGCATAAATCAGCAGCAAAAACCTTTTGCTTCCCGTTGGCCGGCTATTCTTGATCAGGTGCTAGCGTGGCCCAGTGATTAGAATGCCAGGCCAGGACCTGGGAGAGACCAGGGTTCAAATCCCTGCTTGGCCGTGAAGCTCCCGGGGGGTTCCTTTAGAAGCCAGTCATTGCCTCTCAGCCCAGCCTACCTTGCAGGGTTGCTGTGGGGATCAAGTGGGAGGAAGGAGAACTCTGCACTCGGCCTTGAGCTCCTTGGAGACACAGGTAGGATATAAGTGCAATGAATCAATGGGGACAGCTGCTCCAAGCCTTCTCTTTTGGAAAGGGAATGCAAGCACCGCCAACTTGGGACCCGCCTGGATGTGAGCCAGGCTCCCAGAGGCCAAGGAACACCTTTGGGAGCCAAGTCGGAAGGGGTTTTACCTGCTGCGCCCTGGCACCGGGCTTCCTCCAGGCACGTTTGAGGAGCAGAGCTTGCCAGGCCAGACACCCTTGGGATAAAGCAGCCCAGAACAAGCGGACATTTCCTTCTGCTCCTTTGGGGGCATCACAGGTGGGGGGGCCGACCTGCTCCTCCTCCTCCTCCTCACGGGGGCTTTTGCTGCCTGGGTGAGAGCTGCTGAAGTTGGCACTTAGGGGGCAGATGTGCTGGGACAGTCTGTGGGTCTGGATAGTGGTTGTGGGGGAGGCAGAGGGCCAAGTCCAAGCCAGGCAGAGACGCCTCCTGCTGCGCAAGGGGTTCAGCTGGGCTCCCTCTGCCCAGCAGTCCCTTATCCACCCCATTTTTGTGCAGCAGCTGCACAATACCCCTTGGCATGGCGCCCAGCTAAACTGTGGAACTCCCTCCTGCAGGAGCCGGTGAGGACCACTGGCCTGGTGGCTTAAAAGCGGGTTAAGCAAATCCCTGGAGGAGAAGAGGGCTCTGGCCGACTCCTCCCCAGGATGGCTGTGCCTCCCCAGCCAGGGGCAGCCATGGCTTCTGAATCCCAGAGAGGAGAGAAGGTCTTGTGCTGCTTGTGGGCTTCCCATCTGGTTAGCCCCTGAGGGAAGGGGAGGCTGGAGCAGACGGGCCCCTGGCCTCATCCCGCAGGCTTCCCTTATGTTCTCATGGAACTCCAGGGCCAGAGGCAGGGAGGGATAGTTGGTCCCCCTTTGGGGGCTCTCTGGGGGTTCTCAGGCTCCCCCCGCCTCCTGAGGATGACGTGCAGGATGTGTGGGAAGGAGCTGAGCCTCTCCCAATCTCTGGAGGCATCAGCGGAGGAGGAGTCGCACCTCGGGTCAAAACTCCGGCTGCGGAGCAGAGAGGGGAGAGAGACTCAGTCCTGAGTCAGGAGTGAGTCAGGAGAGCCTGAAACCCCAGTGGGACAGAAGACACACCCACCCACCCCCACACCCCCACACACACACCCCTTGCAGCACTGTGCTTATTGCAGCCCTCGAAGGGGAGGCTGTTGGCTTCCTTGCAGTGCAATCTGGTGACAGTCACATGGCTTTTATAACGAAGCGGGGGGGGGGGGCGATGCAGGCGGCTCAGATGCCCCTTTGTCCATCCTTGGCATCAGGACAAACGCTCTGGGCCTCAGCTGTCAGTCTGGGAGAGCTGTGAGGGGGTGGGGGTGCTCTGGACCACTTTGAGGGGGGCTCTTGGGTGCCAATGTCAGCTCAGCTGCAGGCGTTCATTTCCTCGGGGGCCCAGAGTCATGGGCTTAGAGCTGCAAGGGACCCTGAGGGTCATCCAGTCCGACCCCCTGCAATGCAGGACCTGTGGCCCCAGTGCTTCTCCAGACTCCTTTGGCCTTTCCAGATTTGCAGCACCACCTGCAGAGACAGAGGTGACAGCGGCAGAATAATGGCCTCTGCTCTGGGTCTCCGAAGGATGGCTGCTCTCTGCACAGGGGCAGGCTGGTGTCTTAGGGAAAACCCCTGTGGCGTCGGCCTGCACAAACCCAGGGCTGCCGCAATAGCAAGTGTTGAGTTGAGTCCTCGCACCCCAAAGGGGGACTAGGGAGCGGCTAGGGATCTCAGCTTCAAATGCCCTCATTCTCCATGGGAAGAACCTCTTGGGGGCAGGTTGTGCCGTGCAAAGTGCCCCGGTTGGGGGGCAGGCAGGAGCCTCCCTTCTCTGCGGAGTAACTCGGAAGAGTGTCCACCCCCCACTACATGGGACTTCTCATTTATTTTCTTTCTTTTTTTGTATAAATCATTTCTTAACAAACCAAAGACAAAGAGCACAAAGAGATGCGGAGACAGCAGACGGAAAGTTGCCTTAGGTTGGACGTGATCCTTGAGCTTGTTTTCCCAAACTCTTCCTCCCCCCATACCCATCCCCCCCCTTTGAACCTGTTAGGCTGGTTTGCACACTTTCTTTTGTAATAAGTTAGCTAAATCATAATTACTCAGGACCTAGTTTTCTCAACACATTTGGATATAGCAGGAGATGTGCTCCCCAACCCGAATTTTTAGCTGTTGTAATCTTAGCAGCAGTTAGAAGGTTGGACACTATTTATTGATCATTTTCTGGAATCACATCTTTTGGATGTTATATTTTAGAAGCCCCAAGGCTTCTAAGTCAAGGCAAAGCGGGGGGCTTGCAGATAAGCTTCTGCCCCAGCACCTCTCTCTTTGGAAACATACTACTGGTTGGAGCCCCCCATTTGTTTGGTGGTTTATTCCATTTGCACCCCACTTTTCCTCAGGGAGGTCAAGGTGGTGTATAGAGGTCTCCTCCTCCTCCCCCCCCTTGTCTCCTCACAATGACCCTGCGAGGGAGGTTTGGCTGAGAGGCCGGGAGTGGACTCAAGGTCTGGCCAAGGGGCATTTGAACCCTGGTCTCTCCCAGTCTGGCCTGCTAACCACTGTGCCTCGCTGCTTACAGAGAAGTGTCGCCTGGCGGATCTCTCAGCTGCCACACCTGCAGGAAAAGGAGAAGCCATGTGGTGGAGGAAGAGCCAGGATCCGGATCGAGTGGGTGGGTGGGTGGGGGTTGCAGGGACCCAGAATGCTGCTTTCTTCCACTTCCCAAGACGCTGCTAGCTGGCCACTAGACGTTGGTTCCAGCCGCAGACGGTGACCCCCAGGGTTGGAAAGTAAGCTAATTGCCGAATGGTACTTTAAACCTCAGTTGTGGGGACCACAATGGAATGTCTAGGCGTCATTTTTTCATCTGTGAATCCCACCCCCCAATTTGTATACCATTTTATATTTTAAAGGAAAAATCTCAAAGTGCTTTACAACACATTGAAACATCAAATAAAACCATCCAGAACAAAATAAAACCAAAAACTCAAGCTTCAAGGAGATTATTTCAGATCCTTCTCTAAGTGACATTTTGCTTTCCCCATATTTATTTGGCGACTTCATTTATAGTGCTGCCTCATGGCAGAAGGACTCCAGGAAGGCAGTGTGGGGCAGTGGTGAGTGTTGGATGAGGACCTGGGAGATCAGGGTTCGAATCCCCACTCCGTCCCAAGTCTAGCCGGGTGACCTTGGAGTCAGTCGCATCCTCTTAGCCTACCTCACAGGATTGTTTTAGGGGTTAACTCAGAAGGGGCATGAACCCATGTGCAGTAAAGAAGCCCTTCTGCTCACCTGATTAAGAAAGGTGGAGGCGGCTGGGGAATTTTGAGCACTGCTGACCCTCTTCTTCCTCCTTGGCAGACTCTGCGTCCACCAAAGATGCAGCCGCCAGTGACCTTGAGGAGGAGGAAGAGGAGGACGAGCAGGAACAAGGGGAGGCCGACTGGGCGATGGAGGAAGACATGTACCTCGGGGAGCCCCCTGGCGAGAGAGAGGCAGCCGTCGCTGACCCCCCTGCGCAGGACCAACCAGGCAAAGGAGCCTCTTCCACCAGCACCAGCAGCAGCCCAGGTACCACGTTGGGGTGTCCTTGGAGCCTGGGCTGCATGTAAGGGGCAAAGGGAAAAGCCGTTCCTCAGATCAGAGCCGCCCACACTGTTTCTAGATATCTGTAAGTCACTTTGAGTCCCTGTCAGGGGAAAATTATATTTATATATAATAAATATAAAACAACAAAGTCGTACTTTGAAAATCAAACGGAATCCATTCCTGAAGTCCGTTCAACTTCCAGAACGTTCGGAAACCAAAGCGCAGCTTCTAATCGGAAGCTGCAGAAGCCCCGTCGGACGTCCAGCTTCCAAAAATAGTTCCCAAACCGGAACAGACACTTCCAGGTTTGCGGCGTTTGGGAGCCAAAACGTTCAAGAACTAAGCTGTTAGAAAATCAAGGTACGGCTGTATAAGCACTTTTTATTTGTAACAAAAAACCTTCAAAACAGTTTGCAACCTACATTAAGATGTTCCAAAATAAAACATCAAATATAAAATATACATTCTGAGAGTTTGGTTTTTTTTTACAATAAAGCGTTGTATAATTTTTATGAAATAAATGAATGAATGAAATGGAAGCGTCTTGGAGCAACGCTGGACCAAAGTGCAGGCCTGCTTCCCTGCCTGAGCCCCCTCATTGGCAGCACAGGCTCCACTGCAGAGCCGCATCCTGCCTGATCCGCCGTTGTCCGAACTCGATCTTGTACACTTTGGAACTCCCTGCCTGTTGACTTCCAGCAAGCGCTTTTGCTGCGCTCCTTTTGGCGCCTGCTAAAAAACATCCCTGTTTTAGATCAGCCTGCCCAGATGTTCAGGAAGCCAATGGGAATTTTAATCTGCTTTGCGTCTGCTGTTTTAGCTTTTCCAGTGTCTCTGATGGTTGTTATGAGTTCCTTTTACTGGTAAAGTATTGTTTTATCTCTTTTTTTGGTCAAACACTTTGAGCTTCTTCCTTTCTAACTGTGAAAATCTTATGGAAGAAATGACTCATCAGAGCAGTCCTCTCTCTCCACTTGGGGTTGCTATACATCCGGAATTTCCTGGACAAATCCAAAATACTGCAGTCACAAGCTGGGTCTGGGCAAAAATCCGTGAAATGTCGGGGAAAATCCAATGTTGGCAGTGTTGGTTTTGCACACAAAAAGCTCAACAACAGTTTTGCTCAACCCTATCTCTGCTTGCTCTCTAGGCTGCAAAGGCCCCCCCTGGATGTCCCCCCGCCCTCCAGAGCCACCTGGCGCCTGGCAGGGCCTCTGCACCTGGGAGTGCTGGCACCAACGAGTCCTGGAGCTCCTGGAGCAGGAGCAGGTGGCCCAGAGCCCCCCGCGGGCCGCTCAGGTGAGCAGAGGGAGTGGGCAGTGGGGTCCTGGGCAGGAGGGAGGGGGAATAAGCAAGAGAGACCCCTTGCCAAGAGATGTCCCTTGAATGGAAGGGAGAGCTGGACCATCAAGAAGGCTGAGCGCCAAAGAATGGATGCTTTTGAATTCTGGTGCTGGAGGAGACTCTAAGAGAGTCCCATGGACTGCAAGAAGATCCAACCTCTCCATTCTGAAGGAAATCAGCCCTGAGTGCTCACTGGAAGGACAGATCCTGAAGCCGAGGCTCCAAGACTTTGGCCACCTCATGAGACGAGAAGACTCCCTGGAAAAGACCCTGATGCTGGGAAAGATGGAGGGCACAAGGAGAAGGAGACGACAGAGGACAAGATGGTTGGACAGTGTTCTCGAAGCTACCAGCATGAGTTTGACCAAACTGCAGGAGGCAGTGGAAGACAGGAGGGCCTGGCGTGCTCTGGTCATGAAGAGTTGGACACAACTGAAGGATAAACAACAACAACAGTCCCTTGCCAGTTGCTGGAAACCACTGGAGGGGAGAAGGAGGCTCTTGTGGGTTTCCCGTAATGGGCCCCGGTCGGCCCCTGTGAGAACAGGATCCTGCACTAGACCTGCCGCTGGCCTGACCCAGCAGGGCTCTTCCTCTCTTCTTAGGGAGCCTCCAGTTCCAGAGGCAGTCTATCTGGACTCCTAGGTTCTTTGGGGAGTTTTTCCTGCTGAGAACAGGAGGCTGGCTAGAGGGGCTCCCTTTGGCCTGATCCTGCAGCCCCGTCTCTTGCTCTTACAGGGCAGGGCAGAGCGGGAGGCACTGCTGGGGACGCAGGGAGCAGGATTGGGGCTGCTGGCCTCTCCCACGGCCGGCACCTGGGCAGGTGGGACTTCTCTGGGCATTTCTCTTTTTGTGCACGGCGCCCTCCCCTGTTGGCGTGGGGTCTTTGCGAGAGAGCTGCCTTGGCTGTCCTGCTGCTGCGCCTCCTCCCCTGGGGGGGGACGACCCCTCTCTCAGTGCGTTCTGCCTCGCTCTGGATGTTTGGGGATGCTCAGCCCAAGCTCTGAGCTGCCACGTTCTCCCCCCTCCTCTGGAAGAGGCTGCTTTTCAGGGGGTGGGCAAAGGGTGCTGGCTCCCTTGGCACCGAGCAGGATGTGGCCTGCTTTGCTTCCAGGTGACGTTTGAGGACGTGGCTGTCTACTTCTCGCCTGAAGAGTGGGCCCAGCTGACGGCCTGGCAGAAGGCCCTCTACTGGGACGTGATGAAGGAGAACCACGACCTGGTGGCCTCGCTGGGTGAGGGTCCCCCTCGGACAGCCCCCTGGGGAGGGGGGGAGGGTCTCTGCCGCTGGCCCCAGGACACCCCGGAAGGTGGGGTGGGGGTGATGGCGGACCCTTCAAGTCAAATCAGACAAGTTTCACCGGTGATCCGCTGGATCCCTCAAAGTTCTGGCTTTGCCCCACCATCACCAGCTGAAGGCTCTGTGTCCTCCCTTCCCCTCCCAGCTTCCCCTGAGGCCTCTCCTAGCTAAGCCTGGCCCGACTTGGGCAGCGTCTCTGAGGGCTGCTACGTGACGTGGCGGCTTCAAAGGGGGCTGAGGCACATGGTCTCCCCAGCCGTGACCATTAGGTGGAGCCTCCATGTCCTACGGCAGTCTTCCTGGGAGTGCCAGGTGCTGGGAGATGTGAGGAGGGCTGTTGCCTTCACGCTTTGCTGGCCGGGCCCTGCTCTCTGAGACCCAGGGAGCTGGGCTGGATGGGGCCCTGCTCTGATCCAGCCACCAGGCTCCTCTTCCTCCTCTTTGGCAAGAGTCCCCTCTCAGGGTGGCAGCGGACCTCCATTGCAGGGGGCTGGACTAGCTGTCCCTTGGCGATCCCTTCCGACTCTGCCTCTACGTCCAAACTCTTTTTCCGTGGCTAGGAAGGCCTGAGGCAGATCTCCTCTGACCACTGCCATGGGGAGACCGGTTAGGGACCCTTCCCCTGCCACATCCGCCCCACATCTGCTCCCTACAGGCCCTTGGCTCCCCCTTGTGGCGCCCAAGTCTTTCCCGCAGGTGGTGACTTCCCCACTTTCTCTCCTCGCATGCAGCCCCTGCCCGTGACCCCGAGCCAGAGGTCTTGGGCCGAATGGAGCGAGGGGAGGCCCCTCCTTCTGAGGCCTCCATGGAGGAAAAGCCGGAAGGGGCTCCCCGAGTGCCCAGCCCAGGTGAGTGAGGCCCTTGAGGGGTGAAGGTCCTGACTGAGTCCTGCCTTTAAGGGGGTTGGGCTGGATGACCCTTGGGGGTCCCTTCAAACTCTGTGACTTCGTGAGCAGCAAATGTGGCCACTGCTGAACCCGATGCTTCTCAGTTGGCATCAGTTGGCGACCTGAAGGGGACAGATCCTGGTGCGCATGTGGGTTGGGCTGCTCTGGGCTGGCTATGGAGAGCAGCGAGTGCGAATCCTTTTCTGGAGCTCCTGTCTGCTTTGTGCATCTGCAGGAGAAGCCCACTGACAGGCAAGTTGGGGGGTGGCATAGAGTCGGGGGGGTGTCTTACCCCCAGGGTTACACCACCCCTGAGGTGTGGCTTCTTATCCAAGACCAGCCGGGAGCAGAGAAAGCTGCTTTACGTTGGTCTGTGGAGCTCAGGATTGGCTACACTGGCTGGCAGCAATCCCTGGCTGCGTTTTGCTTTCATGCCCATCCTGCTGTGACCATCAGTGACGTCCTGGACTTGTGACGTCCAGCCCCCTGCAGTGGCAAAGGCAGTCCCTCCCCTTGGAGACCTTGGGGTTCCCTCCTCCAGCATTCAATTTAGACACAGCTTGATTGTAAGCAAGCAAGCAAACTTCAAAGCAGTTTACAAAAAATTAACAATAATTTAAGACATTTGAAAAGGGAAAATAACACTAGACTAAAAGCAGAATTAAAACTCACGTCAGCATTCTAAGTACCTGGTTGGCTTGTCTAAACAGGAATGTTTTTAGCAGGTTCTGAAAGGGGAAAAGGCAAGTACCTGCCTAGTGTCAATTGGCAGGGAGTTCCAAAGGGCAGCTGCTGCTGCTGCTGCACTAAACAATCAAGTTCTGACAGAGGCGGGACAGGTCTTTGGTGGCACCTGGAGCTGTGCCAGTTCCTCTGATCAAAGCGGTCAAGTGACACCGGTGGGGTCAGACGATCTCCTAGGAAGACAGGTCCAAAGCTGTTAAGGGACACTAATAGTAGCTCTAGGAATCCTCTTTCCATCCCTAGTCCTTAAAAACAGGCAGGTGCAATTTGACTCTACCTTTTAAGGTTCCCTTGAGCTACTGACGTTCTCCTTCGCTCTCCTCTGGGTGCAGCTTCTGGGGCTAAGCGGCAGCTGGAGGTCAGGAGAGGACCAGGCGCGGAGCATCCCTGCAGCAAGGCTCAGCCCGAAAAAGGCAAGAGGGGCGCTCTGGGTGAGTGGCGTCAGAAGGCTTCCAAGGCAGCATGCAGTGGCGGTGCCAGGAGGCCTGTTGCAGCTCTGGGCCCCCACTGGGGCTGTGCTGGGACTTGGTGGCCCCCCGTGGGAAGGCTAGTGGCAGAGGCCCTGCCTTGCAGGAAGAAGGTCCCAGGTTCAAGTCCCGCTGGCCTCTCCAGGAAGGGCTGGGAGAGAGGCCCTGCTGAAGCCCTGGAGAGCCTTTGCTGCCGGTCAGTGCAGGCCACCCTGGCTAGATGAGCCAAGCATCTGACTCGGTACAAGGCATGCTGCGGGATAGTATGGGGCGTGTGCCCCCTCTCCACCCTGGGGGTGTCTCCCTGCCCTCCTGGGAGGGGGTGGCGCTGGGTGCATCAGGCTGGCCAGAAAGGGAACCTGAGGGGTGGGGAAGGGGCACAGGAGCACAAGGGGGAGCTCTCTGCAAATGGGGGGGGGCTACTTGGGTTGCAGATGAGTTTCTCCAGGGACACAGAGGGTCTCGGCCTCCCTCCAGAGCAAGGCTGCTTGTGCCCCTTTGTGACTTGAAACGGGGTGGTCCGAAATGGGCAGAGTAGATTTTCCCAGAGGTTGCGTCACTGGGCGACCTGCAAAAAGCCATCCCTTATAGAGGAAGGTTGCCTTGGGGACCTGTTATTTCTTCCCCCGGCCCCCCCCCCACCGCACCTGTCTGGGGTTTTTGCTGGGGAACCTTGAGCTTCCCAGCCTGGGGTCCACCCTCTTTCCTAGCCTTGGCATACAGACCTTGTGCCATGTCACTATTCCTTTGTTGTCCTAAAACGACACTCTGGGTCAAAGCAGACAATGCAAACACAAACCTATTGATGCAAACACAACAGAAATCAAGCTAAATCTTATTTCAAAAGTATTAAGATACATCTGTTTCCCTTCCCCAAAGGCCGCAGATCATTCAGCTCCTGTCTTGAAGGGTCCTGGGCAGGTGGGGGCAAGGCTGGCACTCCTGTCTCTCACCTGTATTGACCTGCCCTTTCTCCTCCTTCTCCAGCTGAGGCCAAGCCCCACATCAAGCGTGAGGAGCAGCGGGGGGACCCCCAGGGGCCGGCCACCCACCACTGCAAGGACTGTGGCCGCACTTTCCCCCAGCAGGACGCCCTGATTTCCCACGTCCTGCGCACCCACTTTGGGGAGCCAGCGCTGTCCTGCCCGCAGTGCGGAAAGTTCTTTGGCAGCGAGAGCAGCCTGGCCGCCCACCAGAGCACCCACGGCCTGGAGCGGGTCTTCACCTGCATCGACTGCAAGAGCAACTTTGTCTATGAGGAGCAGGAGGCGGCCCGGATCCATGCCCAGCTGGCCCTGGGGAAGCTTTTCAAGTGCTTTGGCTGCAGCTGCAAGATCGCCGCCCTCCTGGCCAGAGACCAGAAGCCAGACGCTCAGGAGAGCTGCCCCCCCTTTGGGCAGCTGGATGCCACCTTCTACAGGTGAGGAGTCTGGGACTGGCGGGAAGGGATTCTCCATAGTCACGGAGTCAGGGATCACCTCCGGGCGTCTCTGGCCTGAGAAATTCATCTTTTGGGTTTTTAAAATAAAAAGCTCCTGCATGTGGAGGTTGGTTATTCTCTTCCCTGCCCTCCATCCAAGGGCCAAAACTAACAAGATTGAATTTCAAAAGCGACAAATGCCAGGTTCTGCAATTAGGCAGGAAGAACCAGATGTGCAAATATAGGATGGATGGGGGACACCTGACTTACTAGCAGTACATGTGAAAAGGATCTAGGGGTCTTGGTGGACCACAAACTGAACGTGAGTCCACCATGTGATGCAGCAGCAAAAAAAACCCCTAATGCTATTCTGGGCTGCATCCACAGAAGTCTAGTGTCCAGATCAAGGGAAGTCATAGTCCGACTCTCTTCTGCCTTGGTCAGACAAACACCTGGAATCCTGTGTCCAGTTCTGGGCGCCACAGTTTAAAAAGGATGTTGACAATCTGGAATGCGGGCAGAGGAGGGCAGCCAAGATGATCCAGGGTCTGGAAACTAAGCCTGATGAGGAACGGTTGAAGGAGCTGGGGAGGTCTAGCCTGGAAAAGAGGAGATTGAGAGGAGATATAGAATCTTAGAGCTGGAAGGGACCCAAGGGTTATCTAGCCCCCTGGGGAGAGCCATATTCAAATATCTCCATGGCTGTCACAGGGAAGAAGGCGCAAGCTTGAAAGGATATTCTGACTAAATATCAGGAATAAGCTCTCGGAGGGTAAGATCTGTGCCACAGTGGAAGGGTCTTCCTTATGAGATGGTGGCCTCTCCGTCCTTGGAGGTCTTTCAACAGAGCTTGGCTGGCCACCTGTCAGGGATGCTTGAGCTGAGATTCCTGCCTTGCCGGGGGTTGCCCTGGATGACCCCAGGGTCCCTTCCAGCCCCTTCGTTCTGCTCCACTGCCCCCTCTCCTTTTCATCCCTCAGCCGCCAGCGCGCGATGGAGCAGGTCCGCCAGCGGGCCGCCCACTGGACCACCTCGGAGACCAAGGCCTTCGTGGAGCTGTGGGGGGACGACCGCGTCCAGACGGCGCTCTTTGACAACTATCGCAACGAGGTGCAGTACAAGCGGCTGTCGGACAAGATGCGGAAGATGGGCTTCCACCGCAACCTGGAGCAGTGCCGCCAGCGGGCCAAGGACCTGCGCAGGGGCTTCAAGGAGATCCAGGACGGGAACCTGCACTCCAACCGGGCGCGCCAGACCATGCCCTTCTTTGCCCTCCTGGACCGCTTCCTGCTGATGAGCCGGGGGCTGGTGGTGCCCAAGGTGTGTGTCAACAGGACCAAGCAGAGGGGGCGCAAGGGCAGGGGGCGCAGGGAGGAGCCCCAGGGAGAAGCCCCCTTCCTGCTTGCCCTGCCCGCCCAGCACCCCAACTTGCGGGACCTGACGCTGCAGGAGCAGGATCCGTACCTCCACACCCTGGCGCTCCCCGACCTCCACTTCCAGAGCCGCTTCACAAGCCAGTATCGCCGGGGGGGCGGCCTCCCTGGCTACCAGTTGCCGACCCCCGACCAGGACCCCCCAGCCAACGCTGTGGGGCTGCCCGGCTGCCCGCTGGAGGGCCAAGACGAGGACTCACCCACCCTGCGGCTGGCGGACTTCTCCCTGCGGCCGCAGGACCCAGACGCCTCCCTCGCCGTGGAGTCCTGCCGGGCAGCCGCTCGCAGCCAGAGCCAGGACCTGGTGCTGAGCCCCATCAATGGACTTTCAGCCACCAGCAGCCTCTGGTCAGAGATCGCCAGCATGACTACTGCGGAGAACGCCACTGGCGTGGCAGCCCCAGGAAGCGCCCAGCGTGAGTATTTGCTTATCGGTTTATGTATTCCTTCACAGTATTTACAGCCTGCCCTTCATTGAGCGTTTTCCATCCCAGAGCAAAGGGGTAAAAATAAACACAGAAGCACAATGTACAAAAACTGCAAAATCATATAAACAGGACCAGTAAACACCTGGGAAACTTCTATCATACGCTAAACCAACAAAATTAGAGTAGAGGGAAAAATCATTATATTAAGATCCACAATTGGGGGGGGGGGGAGTCAAAGGGGATTATATGTTTATGTTTTTATTTCACTTCTTAACCTGAAGACCACTTTAGCTAATGGGGCCTCCCACCGCTGCACGATTTCTGTTCTCATCCTGAAGCAAAGTTCTTAACCCAAAGTACTGTTTCTGGGTTAGCGGAGTCTGTAACCTGAAGCGTCTGTAACCCAAGGTACCACTGTATTTAGAAAGCAACTCATGCCCCTCTTTTTCTTCCTTCCACCCCCATCAGTCTGGCACCCTGGGAAGGCCCCCAGCTCCTCTGCCAAGCGGATGCGTGACCTCCGCTTGCGCCGCAGGAGGCAGCGGGCCGCCATGGCACGGGTGCTGCTGGGGGCCAGCTACCGCCCCAACGACCGGACGGTGTGGAGCAAGACGCAGAAGACGGACTGGTGGGACAACCTGGTGGCCGGGCCGGCCGATGGCGGCGAGTGGGTGCGCTACTTCCGCATGTCGCGGGAGGCGGTGCTGGAGCTGGTGGAGAGGCTGCGGCCGGTGCTGCAGCGCGAGGACACCAACATGCGGGCCGCCATCCCCGTCGACAAGCGCGTGGCCCTCACGCTCTGGAAGCTGGCCACCTCGGACAGCTACCGCTCGGTGGCCAACCAGTTTGGCGTGGGCGTGTCGACCGCCTCGGTCATCGTCATGGAGGTGTGTGAGGCCATCCACGACGTCCTGCTGCAGCACGTGGTCCACCTGGGGGACGCCCAGGCCGTCATGGAGGGCTTTGAGCAGCTGGGCTTCCCCAACTGCATTGGCGCCGTGGACGAGACCCACATCCCCATCCTGTGCTCGCCCCACGGCGCCTCGGCCTACATCAACGGCAAGGGGCTGGTCTCCATGGTGCTGCAGGCCCTGGTCGACAGCGCAGGGCGCTTCATGGACGTCTACGCCGGCTGGTCGGGCGGCCTGCAGGACTCGGGCCTGCCATGGGGCTCCCCGCTCTTCGAGCGCATGGAGAAGGGCACCTTTGGCCCCCAGACCACCACGGAGATCGAGGGTGTGCCCGTGGGACCCGTCCTGCTGGGGGGTCCTGCCTGCCCCCTGCGGCCGTGGCTGATGAAGCCCTACCCAGAGGCCCCGGAGGGCCCCCGCCAGCGCTTCAACCTCTTGCTGGGCAAGTGCCGCATGGCCGTCACCTACGCCTTTGAGCGGCTCAAGGGCCGCTGGCGCTGCCTCCTCAAGCGCCTGGACGTGGCCGAGAAGAACGTCCCGCTGGTCATCGTCGCCTGCTGCATCCTGCACAACATCTGCGAGAGCCGCAACGAGGCCATGCAGGAGGGGTGGGAGGAAGGCATGGACTACGCCGACCTGCCCTCGGCTGAGGGCCACGCGGACACCTTCGCAGACGTGGAAGAAGGGGCCGGGGAGGCGCACGGCGTCCGCGAGGCCTACTGCGCATTCTTCGAGAAGAGGCGGCAGGCGGAGGAGCTCTGAGGGGCGCTGTGCGTTGTGTGTGTTGTGCGAGGACACCCCCTTCCCCACCCCACCCTGTGGGTGCTGCCAAGAAGGGGGGACAGGAGCTCAGGCTAACTCAGGTTGCAATTCTCTTCCGTGACTTCCCAGGGGGACAGCCTCCAGGGGTCCCCCTCGGTGAAGTCCCCCTGCTTACCGGTTGCACTGTTTTGACCTTTTATAAACCTTTTATAAAAATTGGCTTAGTAGGAAGTTTTCACCCTGGACCTCAATAAATCCTTGTTCTTCTTGAAAGGACTTTGGTGGGCGTGTCTTAAGTGTGAAATTTCTCAGGTTTCCCCAGTCATGAATGAGGCTAGCAGGATCGGGGGGGGGGGAGGGGGCCCCCAGTTCCCTTTGCAAAACAGGGCTTGGTGCAGGATGTGAATGAGCACAAGAAACACAAGGGCTGGGGTGGGGCGCAGTGAAGGGACAAGTTCAGTAGGGTGTGCTGATTTTTACAACAAAGTTGTAATGACTTGGGAATTCAAAAGATTTCTTGGTTAAATTAATATAACTTAGTTTTGCTTGGTAAGTAAACTATGTGTAAGATGGCATGGACATCATTAAAAATGACTGCAGTTATATTTTATATTAATATTTTTACTTTTATTTATTAATACTATTCATTTTTAGCATTACCTGACACTTTCAAAAGGTAAAATTAAAATTATTTGATTTTCCGAAAGCAGTTGATGTGCTTTTTCATCAAATGCAGATTTGCCAAGCTAAACGTTATCTAGTCACAAACTTAAGAAATTTGAATTCTTCACGCCCAGAAACATATTCTTAAGACCGCTCCCTGAAGAAATGTGCAAAAATTAAGTCCCGCCCCATCAAACGACTCGCCCTCCTAGCTCAGGCTGGGAACTCTTGCCCGAGTGCTGTATGTCCTCTTCTGCCCCTGGCAAGCTCCTGAGCCCTGTGGGGAGCTCCTCTCCACCCAGGAAGACCCTTGTTGCCCCCTCCTCCCCAAAGCCCAGGCCTGCGGTTGTCCTCAGCGACGAGGGGTTCTGCTGCTTCAGTTTGCCAGAGTTTGCCAAGCTCTCTTGCCCAGAGGTCTGCACCCAAAGCCCACGGCACATTTTCTAGAGCAGGGGCGGAGAACCAGTGCCTCTCCGGACGAGAGACTACAATTCCCATCATCCTTGACCATCAGCCAGTGTTTGAACTGAGGAGAGCCACTGGTTAGGCACCTTGATTCTCACATTTGAGGGAACCGTGGGCACCATAGCTAGCAGGGCTCCTCTCCCTGTTGCCCATCAGTGCAGCCAACTTGTCCTCCTGTTAATTTCTGTGATTTCTGCCCATTCTTTATACCCAAGAGTGCCTCTGAGCATGTGAGGGGTGTCTTCCCCTCAGCAATTACAATTATTCCCTACACCTCCAGGAGTGTTTTTCAACCTGTCTCAGAGAAGTCCTGCAATGGGCACTGAAGGAGGCGTTTGCTGCAGCGGCAGCAGCAGCAGCAGCAGCAGATGCTCCAGTCCAGGAAGGGAGAGTTGCAAGTCAGGTAGAAGAGACCAGTTTCTGCCTCCTCAGCCGGACTTGGGGAAAAGAGACCTTGCTCTATCATTCTGGCTTTGGCCAAACAAGTGACTGGTCTTTGGGTCTGGTTGGGCAGAGAGCAACTGGGTAATGATCCAACGCTCGTCCAACCAGCAAAGAGGATACAGGCACATCCTGTTGCATCAGTGAGCATCGCCACTCTGCGTGCATCTTGCCCCTGAATGGTCCTTGAAGACACTGTGGCAAGACCTTTGTTGCAGCAAGAAAATCTCTCCCTGGTGTACCGTTAACGTTCAGGGGATGCTGCGCCTGGGTAGCTATAACCATTGAAGTGGGTGCAATTTCTCTGCTGCTGAACATTGAGGCAAAACACCTTCTCAGCAGCTAAGCACAGAGGAGCTTGCATCCATGCTGCCATTAACTTTCCACAACCAGTGCTTCGAGCTCTCCCTAGTAGAATGCCACCGTAACAGCAGTTGCCAGCCCTCTAGGCACACACAGTGAGGCAAAATCATAGCTAGCCAGGTCAAGGTTTTGAGGGGTATACAATCTAATAAATAAAGGAGAGAACAAGCAAGCAAATATTTGAGATCAGTACTACCGGGCTGCTTCAAGAAGGGCAAGAGTCGCTGCTGTATCTATGGCCATTTTGTCCAAGGAGACTTGCCTTGCCCTAAGGCAAGCTGTGGGTACATAGCTGTCAACTTTTCCCTTTTCTTGCAAGGAATCCTATTCGAAATAAGGGAATTTATTTCCCTTTAAAAAGGGAAATGTTGACAGCTATGTGTGGGTACAGTGAAAGGGCCACCGCAGACTCTGCAGGGACATCTAGCAACACCTTTCTGTGAATGATGGATACCTAAGACTAAAGCAAAACTGGCTGGGATTCTGCCACAGAATTTTTGCCTCCTGTTTCTGAAGATGGTGCACAATCCTTAAACCTGACAAAGGGTGATCTCTAAGCATCAGAAACAGCTTCTCTTAGGAGCACCCATATCAAATGATAAGTATGGACAGTCTGGAATCCAGCAAGACTAATGTTAAGAGAATAAAGGATTTTACTAACATTGTCCAGTTTTCAATCCCTATTCTGTGTTTTGTCTCATAATTGTATGTTGCTGACAGCAAAGAAGGGAGAAAGGAAATGAAGGAAGAGATTAATGGTTTGGTGTGTTTCCCCTTATTGACACACACAGTCACAGAATATGAAGGCAGCTTGCATCTGCTGTGGTGGTGGAGAGAGACATGTAGCTGTGACCTGCTTCTAAAAGAAAGGAAACCAAGGTAGACTTCACACCACTTCAGGAAGCCTCTGACCTTCCCCAGAGTTGCCACTGCAAAGGAGCAAAAGATCAACGGGAAGCTATGCTGAACCGTGCTGATCTAGTTTCCTTCCAAAAAATAATTCCAACCAAATTAAGATATCTGGGAATGTCCCCGACAGTCATAAGATCAAAGAATATTTGGGGAAACTACAGGAGAGACTGAGTATGAAACAGGCCAGGGCAAGCGTGAGTGTAGAATTGCAGAGTTGGAAGGAACCCAAGGCAGCATCTAGTACAACCCCCTGCAATGTAGCACGCGGCCTTGAATCCACCTCTCCAAAAGACTGAGGCAGGGAAGTTATCATGGCACTCTTTATTTAGGAACACAAAACCTTCCCTCTCCCCCACACCATGCCTTGGAGTACTCCTCATTCTCTTGGCATGCTGCATCTGCCATCTATACATATAAGAAGAAAGAGGCAGCCAATTGCCTTGAAAAATTCCAGCTGGAAGAGTTCCAGGCACCCTCCAAGCCAAGTCTCCAGGAATGGAAGTTTTCTCCCAGAGAAAGATCCTTTGCTCTGCCTCCTTCACTGCAATCCACAGCCCTAGAGGCTTCTGGAAGCTGCGTGTGAAAGCGCAGGCCCAGTTGGCTCCATGCCTGGCCCAGTCTGGGCTCACTTCTTCTTCTGTACATGGGCACAGTCATACTTTCCCCGCACGACCTTGAGCTTGACCCCTGGCAGGTCCTGCGTCCTCCCGCCCTCCACCAGGACGATGCTGTGCTCCTGCAGGTTGTGCCCTTCACCCGGGATGAAGCAGATGGCCTCCTTGCCGTTGCTGAGCCGCACACGGGCACACTTGCGGTTGGCCGAGTTGGGCTTCTTGGGCTTTCGGATCATGGTCTTCAGCACCACCCCTTTGAGCTGGGGGCAGCCACTGGTGGGGCCGGGCTTTGGCGGAGGCAGCTTGGGGCGGCCTTTGCGGTGCATCTGGTTGAGGGTGGCCATAGGGCAGCTCGGGGGTGGCAGCACCGGGCAGGGTGGTGGAATGAAGCTGCGAGGGAGAGCAGCTGCTCCTGGCAAAAGAAAAATACAAGGGTCAGGAAAGGGCCACCCAAATGATCAAGGGGATGGAGAGACACCCCCCCCCCCAGGAAGAAAGGTTGTGGCAATTGGAGCCTCTTGGCTTAGGTGAGTTAGAGGCAACATGGTAGAAGTTGATAAAGTTAAGTCCGGCATGGAGAGAGTGGGTGGAGAAAAGCGTCTCTCTTTCTCCTTAGGAACTCATGGACATGCAATGAAGCGAAATATTAGAAGATTCAGGACAGATAAAAGGGAGACTTTTTGGACGCAGGGCAGTTCAACTGTGGAACTTGCTCCTGCCGGAAGCAGAGTTGGCCACCAACTGAAGACAAATCTACAGAGGAGGAGAGGAGGGCTCTTGGTGATGCCTGTGCTCTGCCGACTCCATGGTCAGAAGCAGCAATGCTTCCAAATACCAGTTTCTGGGAACCCCAAGCCGAAACAGCGCTGCTCTTGTGCTCCGATCCTGCACCCTGGTTTTGCATAATGGGCCCCACCAGTTGGGGACCGGATGCTGGACTGGATGGGGCCCTTTGTCCTGGTCCAGCAAGGCTCTCCTCGGGTTCCGAACCTGATCTGAGAGGCGCCCTGCCCTGCCCAGGCCAGGCGGGGGGGACTGAGGTCCCTCCGGGAGCCCACGGCTCTCCCCCCTTCCCGCCGGGGGAGCAGCGGCCCTCCGAGAGGCCGCCAGGCCACCTACCCCAGCGCAGAGGAGCCGCCAGCGCCCGCAGCAGCCCCGCCGGAGCCATCCTGCGCCCAGGCACCCGCTCTCTCTAGGAAGACCCCGGGATCCCTCCCAACTCTATGATCCCGGGTCAGGTGCGAGCCCGGACTTCCGGGGCGTGGCCTGGCGCCAGCCCTGACAGGTTTCGAGGGCCGCTTTCGTGTCTGAGCGGGGAGAGAGGGCAGCCTGGCGCGGCCTTCTCCCGCCTCCGAGGGAGGGGAAGGAAGCGCACAGGCCGCGTCCCCCGACTGGCCAAGGGCGCCGCCCCTCAAGCGGCTCCTCTTCCGATTGGGCGACGGAGGCGGCGCCCTCCCGGTGACGCCCCGGGGAGGAGTCGAGCTGCTCTACGTTGATTGGCCGCAAGGGCGGGACGAAGCCTGAAAAGGAAGGAAAAGATTGCCGGAGGGAGAACTTCCGGTGTCAACGACAAAGGCCCCGCCCCGCATTGCACGGCCTGTGACGCCTCTCTGGGCCGCAAAGCGCCTCCGGCTCTGTAGTGCCGAAAGTGACCATAGAGTCTTATTTCTGCGCCGTAGAGCGGTTCCGCCATAGAGCTTGCCTATCCTTGGCCGGGCGCTCATTTGGGCGACCTCCAAAGTGAGCAAAGCCGTTGAGTCAGGGGCAGAGAGGGGAATAAAGGGAGATGACCCTACTAATATCAGAGTTATATCATGCGACCAAAAAAGCCCCACAAGAGGAATAAACGGTGCCTTGAAGAATGCATCTTTTCATGTTTAGGGGAATGTGATTTAATGTGCCTTTTGCTATGTCTGAATCTACTTGCTGAGGTGCCCTTCCTGAGATGTATCTCCTTCTCCAAAAAGTGTATCTTTGTATTTCCTTACAAAATGTAATCGTGAATGTATCTTTACTGGAATGTTTTTAGTGAAATGTTGTGCTGTACTTTTCTGAATGTATCCAAAATGTAGTTTTGAAGAATGTAACAACCAAAGTATTTTAAAATGTATGTACTTGACTCAGTTTGTATCCAAAAGCAAGTGAAGCTGAGGGGGGCCCACCATGGATCACAGGGGCTCCTCTGCCCTTCTTTATTTATTTCTAAAGAATTTTATTGATTTGTTAACACACAAGCAAAAGTGCAAAGGTAAGAAAAAGAAGGAAAGTGAAGAATCAAAGATTTATACCACAAAGCACCACGGACTGGAAGGAAAGAGTAAAAAGACACAGTTCAGCTCCATCCAAAGAGATAAAAAAGTGTTAACTTTATTAAATCTTCCCTGTGGCAGCTGTTCAGATATTTCACAGAATCATCAAATTGTAGAGCTGAAAGAGTTGGATGTGTCAGGATATTTCCGTTCCACCTTAAAAGGGAGCAGGGTGTTTGTGTCACAGCCTGCGTATTTCCTGTTCACAGGATGTTTCTGTTGTGTCTATGCTTTCTCTCTGTGTGTCTGAGACACTGAAGCAGGCAGTCATGTTTTTTCTTTGTTCTGACCAACACTCAATAAACTTGTAAATATGCTCTCCTGCGTGCATCTTTTGCTGTTCACTATCTGCTGATAGAGCGTGCATGAGCTCTGGAATGTGGCAGGCTATTTCTGGAGCTCGTGTCGCTAATTGAATGATACTGCGTTGTCTAACGGAGATCGATGGACGTCCGGAGGTGGCTTGGGGGCCATGATGGACTTTGTCTCCCTGGCAGTATCCCAACAGGATGATGCAGCCTTGACAGCTCACTCTGAGGAAGCTCCGCAGAGACTCACTCACTGTTTTGCTCAAGTCTGCAGAGAGTTTGGCCTCACCAGCAGAGCAGCGAAGGCCATCATTCTGGGTCAGGATATGTCCATCACTCGACGCATCATTCCTGCATCACTGTGGGTTGGACTAGGTGACCCTTGGAATGCCTTCCAACACAACAGTTCTATGCATGAGGTGGAAGATGATGTTGTCTACCTGGGCTCCACCATTAGAAGCAACCACTCCATTGACGCTGAGCCAAACAAGCGTATTGGCAAGGCAGCTACGCCAATGGCTCATCTCTCTAGTGTCCAATACTTGGTCCTGTTATGGAAAAATCTAGATGTGAGGCTGCTCAGTCACCCAGCTCGTCGGGCAGAGCCCACGGGTCCCTGCGAAATAAAGGAAGGAGTCCAGCCACCAACCAGAGCAAATAGCTGTAGACCGTCCTGTATTACGGCTGTCCTGTATCAAACCATCCCCCTTTGATAGTCCTTCCTTCATGGAGCAAAATAAATATGGACTGGTGTAAATCCAATGTACGGTTGATTTACTATGAATTTATAACAGAAACGTCACGTATGTTGTGTGTGAGTGTGTGTACAAACTGAATGATGGGGGGGGTTTCCTGCAACAGTTCCCCCCTTTGGAGTGATACGGATCGGAAAGGGGGGGTACCTTCTTTGCCCCTCTCCCTTGAACAACCGAGGCGATGACCTCAAGGGTACCCCCCGTTAACCCACCCTCAGTTCCCCTCACCGTTGCACAAGCACCACACCTTCCCCAGAGCCCCTTTCTACTCTTTCTTTCACGAGCGAAATAAGCTCGAATATATGAATGTATTCTCTTATCTTTTCCTATGGCTATTTGCGCTCCATACTCAGAACGAGTAGACCGGGCGCTCCTGTATCTCCGCTTATTCCTATGGCTGCGTCTTGGCCAATCACAGCCATGCATTCGTCCTGCAGGAGCTAGCTCAGGCAGCCTTGCACGCCTCATTGAACCTACTGACAAGCTGTTGACGGCCCCCCACTGTGAGAACAATGGATCCGAAACTGGAGAACTCGTAAAACTGTCAAAATGTATCCATTCCTGCTACAATGTGTCCATTTTGTTTCCGCTTTTGATTACCAATACCAAATAGGCCAAATCACATAGGAAACCTTTGGAAATTGACATAAAATCAACCACAGCTCCGATTTCTTTGCTCTTGGTGTCATTCAACTCAGCCCCTTCTGGACTCCATGATGTGATCCCTACTTCCATAATCCCCGGAGCGGCAAGGCACGTACACAGGAACTTCTTAATCCTGTCAGATCGCTTCGCATAACCCTTTCCCCGGGCAATACCAAGTGGCAGACGATGCATATCTCTGGCCCTTTGTCCTGCCACCACCGGTACTTGATAAATGATTGTCTATGTGTATTTCTCGCTCTACATATTTCCCCCTCCCTTGTCTCAAATGTAAATGAGTGTAACCCCACCTTTTCTCTAAGACACTCATGACGTGTGTAATATATTCATGATGTAATCCGTGAAACCCAACCCTCCCATAATGAATTCATGACGTTTCGTGCACTGTATTCTGGGACTTGGAGGGAACTTTTAAAAGTTTATGTCGCCCCACTCTCGGGGTTCAATCTCGTCTTGAACCTGTTGGCCAATAAACTTGGATCTTCGGCAGTTTGCTCCTGTCTCCGGCTGAGCTTCTTTTCTTCCGCAAAGACCCACGGACTCTGTCCGATTGGCTGGGTGGCAGGGTAAATACGCACCCAGATTTCCGTAACAGGAGATAAGATTGCAAAGGTGGCTACTGGATACAGGATGGTCATAATCCCTTAAGCGTACCAACACCTAGTCAGGAGCCCTACCCAGTCGGTATGACAACCTTGATGGTCCCAGACAGAAGACCATCAAAGTCACAAAGGACTTCCATATGGGAGTGGATTCAACATGGACTGGAACAAAGGACAATAATCAGATCTTCCCTCTGGGGGCAGGAAACTGCCAACTCCCCTTTGTCCTCTGGAAATGACTCGGGGGGGGGGGGGAGGAACCAGCCAGGGGACAAGATACTCAGATACAAGATACTTACCGCCACAACTCCTCCCTCAACCCCTCCTTTTTGTGATGTGTCAATGATGTAGTCAAGATGTAGTTGTGATGTAGTTCTAGGGGTGTAGCTTGGAGGATTAGTAACTAATAAAAGTTGGGGTCTTCTTTTGTTCTGGGCTTCCATTTTGTTTCACCTGGTGGCAGGTGGGAGTCCTGTCGTGACAGTCTTCAATCAAGACCAAGCCTACTAGCTGCTGTTTTGCTCTGGTATTCCTGGCTGGTGTCCTTGTTTTTTTGTCCAAGGGAGCCCTCGGATTTCTCCATTAACAAAACAAAGAGATGTGCACCACCCCAACTGAATAAATCCATACCACCAGAACAAGGTTCAATTCTGTTGAGCCATTGGGGAAATAAGGAATATTTCCAAAAACTGTTTGCAAAGCTGGAACATCCCCATTTTTAAAGCTCAAGCAGAAAGACATGGGGTCAGAAGGGCCCTGGGCTCCTACTTACATCCAGTTTTAGGTTTCACGTCTGACGTGTCATTCTCCGTCCAAGCACAGCAATTCTGTTCGTAGCCAGACTACTATTTTGCTGCAGTACGTGGGCAGACATTTATGACTGCAGTGGGAAATGTATGGCCTCATCCATCATGCCCCTGACCCCCATTGCCCAACCCTGCTTAAACCCAGCAGTGCCCCTGCACTTAAGAGGAGAGACATGTGTTGCTTGATATAGCTATCATGTGGTGCCACACCTGACGTTGGAGTTTCCCCCTCAGCTGACATCTTCAGGAAGGCAGTTGCACCTGATGTGGGGAGAAAGGGTTAGGCACAGCCTCTTCCTCAGCACTGCAGACCCAGTCCAAATCAAGGCAGGCCTGGCCATTTGAAGGGATAATAGAATGCCTGGAAAACTTCATAATAAGATGTACCAGAAGTAATAAGCAGGAGAAAGTCAGTCAGGAAATAATGGGAATATTCTAGGATGTGTTCCAATTTTAAACTGACTGCAAACTTGAGGCCCATTTTCCAATCCATTTGAGATTTGTAAGTCACCCCAGAAATCTGTCACTAGTTATCTGTATAAGGTCATGGGTTTAGACAAGAGCTGGGAGCTGAGTGGTGGGAGAGATGGCAAGGAAGCATGAAGGTAGACTGCGGGAGATTATGATGTGTATGTGTGTGGCAGTGCGAGAAGTGATTTTTCTGGGGTGTGTGTGCCCATAGAGCTCCTTGCCGGGGTGCAAGGGACCTAGATACGCCTCTGCACCTCCCTGCAAATTATGATGAGACGATGATGCTTAACCTAATTCTGTTGTTTCTATTTACCAATCAAGCAAGAAAAGAGTTTTGTTTATGTTCAGTTTATTGAAGATTTTCAAGCAGAGAAGCTCTCAATCCAAAGCAAGATGACTCACCACCCCAGACACCCTTACAAATAATAACCACTTTCCCTCATTCATATAGAGAGAGGGCCATTTCCCTCCACCATGGGGTGGGGCACAACATGCAAATGCTAGCCCAGAAAGAAGCAGCTGGATTTTGATTATATGGCAGTAGGTAGATGTTTCATCAAAGGGGATCTCAAGAGAAATGCTGGAATTCATTCAGGACCATGGAACTCAGAGATTGCAATCTTTTGTCCACCCAGAGAGATCTTTTCCTTTGCAATGTTCCCTCCAAGCAACCCTAAAAGTCAGAATGAGAGCAAAAAATGAAGCAAGGGAAGCCACGTGACTGTTGCTTGTATAACTAACTACAAGTGAGGTGGATCTTCTTTAAAAGCTCCACAACATTTCCAAGTGAGGCATTTGGGTCAGCTGCAGGGTCATTCTCTGCTAGTTTAAGTGGTCAACGGGAAGTCTACCTATTAACAGCCCATAGTGCCCTTCTAGCAAATTTTGCTTCCCATCCCATCCCATGGAACTTTACTGCTCAGTCATGGATACAGCTGTCGAGCTGCTCAACTGCCTCATTCCTTGAGTCTGAGCAACTGAATCTGTATCCACCTCCCATGTGCCGGTTCATGACTAGGGGCTTCCAGATTTCACGGTCCTGCCACTGAGGACTTCTTGGATCATTCTTTGTCTAGCTCCTCCCCTTTGACCCTACCGCCTTGGGGGACCCTGCTGGGAGTACGACAATGTGCAAGCCCTCACACCACGACAAGGTGATGATCCAGTGAGTGAAAAGCACATTCAGAGGCATATTGTGCCTAATAATGGAGGTGGAACAGAGTCATTGTGGCTGCTAAACATTGATAGCCTTCTGTGAAAGACCTCCAAGCAAACTTGGGAAGTGAACCATCTGCCCCAGGACTTGGCTCCAGCCCATGACAGAACTCAGACTGTCTCCTCCTTTCCTGCATTCCAATTTATTTATTACTACATTTATCCCCCACCTTTTCTCCAAGGAGCTCAAGGTGGCATACATGGTTCTTCCCCTTAGAAAAACACTGTCGTGTAGCCTGGGTTGTGAGACAGTGACTGACTCAATGTCAACCTGTGAACTTCCTGGCTGAGTCAGGATTTGATCTCTGGGCTCCCAGGTCCTCTCTTACCACTACTCCACATTGGCTCAGTTGCCAAATCATTTCCTTAAATCCCCACCAAGACAGCTCCCAAGTGTTTGCTGCATACAGTGGTGGCTGGCTTTGTGATGCGGGGGTGTGTGTGTGTGTGTGCTGCGGTCTTTTCCTGGCTTCCCAGTACTGTGTGATGCTGCCAGTTACTCAGAGGAAGCGGAGAAGGGCAGCAGGGTCCCAGAGCAGTGGGGGCAGTACTGGCTGTACATGTAAGGAAGCATCTTTGGCCTTTGTCAGTGCCTATTGGGGAAGGATCTTTAGCTGCCAGCTATACAACAGTCAAGTGAAACCACCTTCCTCTTCACAGTTATGTGTAAACTTGGCTGGTATTGAATGTTCCAAGCACTGAGATATTAGCACTTACCAAGCATTCATCCCTTGGGGGTCACGGACAATCCTCTTGGCACAGTTAATATCATCTGTGATGTCATCATTTAAGAACGCTGGCAAAGATTTGTCAGAAAGCAAAGGAGGTTACTGGGGATTCCTAAAATGCAAACCCCAGAATATAAACACCCCCAAGGTTGCATGGGCTGCCTCTGAACTGTGGAATGCCTTTTCCTAGAGGTCCACCCAACTCTAAGCCTGAATTAGACGGTTAGAGGTCAAATGTCAGAGGTCAAGGACACAGCAGTTCCATTTTTTGGACGTGATTGGTCAGTTAGTTCAGTCTTTCTTTCTGCCTCCCTGCCCCCTCATGGCTATGCCCATGGCTGCCTCCTCTTTGGCCCTGCATCAACACCCTCCTTGTCCCTCGAACCCTGGGTAAGGAGCTGTATTGCCCAGTGGTCTGGGGAACACGCTGATGGCCTGGTGGGATGCAAGCCACTCTGAACCAGAGTGGAGAGGCACAATTTTGCACCCCACCCCCAGACCTGCATCCTTGGAGGGGGCTAGCTTGACCAATATTATATGGTTTGCTTACACATACCTACACCTGGGCCTGCCATGAAGGGGTTCACAGCGTCAACACCCCAAAGGGGGTCTGCCTTCTCCCAGAGCCAGAGCCTTAGATTCAAGCAGGCATCAAACATCAAGGTCATGGCCTAGGGCCATGTTCCCCAGCCTGTGGGTCCCGACCTGCAAGTGGGCAGCCAAACCAGCTGAAGTGGGTCGAGTTCTTCAGTTGGAATACTTTGGTAAGGAGTGCTAGGACCTTTCTTCACACAGCTGCCTGCCTCCAGATTACTTGAAATAAAATGAAAGGAAGGAAGGAGATGTAGGGTGATCCCTGCACGCTCCGGCTGCTGCTGCTGCTGCTGCTGCTGCCTGCCAGCAAGCAGTGACTGCCTTGTTTGTCCCATGGTAAGTAAGACTAAATGGAAGGGGTGGGATGGGGAGGAGCAGCAGGGCTGCCCCGGCACATTCAGGACTCTGCTATCCATCGGCCACAAGCAGGTGCCTCCTTTGCCTTGTGCTGGGATGTTTTCTTTTAAAAGGGTTGGAGAAGTAAAGGAGAGGCAGAGGTCTCCTCGGATGGCAAGGGGTGTCGCTGCCCACTAGGTGGCGCTGCTGGCAGGTGGTTCTTTAGCCCTATGAAGATGCTTTTTAGAATAGGGATATTAGCGCTCACGTAATGTGTGTGTGTGACTCAGAGAGAGATGTGCAAGTTGTGTGAGGGAGGTGGGAGAGATGTATTTGTGATGCGTGTGTGATGGAAGAAGGGAGGGACAGATTTACATGTTGTTTTGTGCAAGTGAGAAAAAGGGGTTACAGGTATGTGTGGTCAGAAGGGAAGAGGGCAGTGTGTGTCTGTGTGTGAGGGGGCTGAGGTGTAGCATGGAGGAGCCAGAGGGGTCATTGTCCCAGCACACATTTTTGAGGGTGTGCAATCAGGTATCCCCATGACAGGCACCGAGCCCTGGCAGCTGAGGCACAGCGGCAGGCAACAATCGGGAAACACTGGCCTGTGAGCGCTTCAACTGGAGACCAGCCTTGACCAAAGGTGTCCTGGGCTTTGAAGACACTCGAACTCAGGACACAAGGGAGAAACGTGCTAAGAGGAAGGCACACTTGGCCAATCCTCACCATGATCATCTCCTGCCCAGAAACCAATGTCCCCCCTGTGGAAGGACGTGTGGATCCAGAATTGGCCTCTACAATTCACTGTTAAAACCATGTTTATGGTAGACAATCTAACTCGGCTACGAGTGATTGCCACAGAAGAAGAAGAAGTGAAAGAAGAAGAAGAAGAAGAAGAAGAAGAAGAAGAAGAAGAAGAAGAAGAAGAAAAAGAAGATCCCCATGACAGGCAGGCTGGTCTGGTGGGCAGGTGGATGGACGCAGCAGTCAAAGAGCCTGCTGGGGGCGGGCTCTGTCCGCCCTCTGGGGGCTCTGCGTGCCACCCCCTGGCCCCTGCCCCAACCAGGGAGGGGGCGGCAACCCTCACTACGCTGCTGGTGAGGGCAGAGGGATGCACGCTTGCACGTGTGGTGCATGAGAGAGAGGAAGACAAGCGCCTGAGCAGAGAGAGAGAGGCATATCTGAGTGATTGTATATCTGTGCAGTATAAGGTGAAGCAAGAGACACAAAACTTGCCTGTATGTCTGTGGTCTGTATGTGTCAGTACGTTTCCAAGCACAATTCAAAGTGTTGGTGCTGACCTTTAAAGCCCTAAACGGCCTCGGTCCAATAGACCTGAAGGAGCGTCTCCACCCCATTGTTCTGCCCGGACACTGAGGTCCAGCGCCGAGGGCCTTCTGGAGGTTCCCTCACTGTGAGAAGCGAAGCTACAGGGAACAGGGCAGAGGGCCTTCTCGGTGGTGGCCCCTGCCCTGTAGAACACCCTCCCACCAGATGTCAAAGAGAACAACTACCAGGCTTTTAGAAGACATCTGAAGGCAGCCCTGTTTAGGGAAGCTTTTAATGTTTTAATGTATTTTAACTCTTTTGTTGGAAGCTGCCCAGAGTGGCTGAGGAAACCCAGCCAGATGGGCGGGGTATAAATAAATGATGATGATGATGATGATGATGATGATGATGATGATGAGGTGTGTGCTCTGTGTGTATGCAATAGTATCGTCTGGCTACCTTGTATAGATTTTCCTGGTACAAGGAGTACTCCCTGGTGTTATTCAACAACAGCAGTGCCAGTGTGTATGTTTGCATGTAAAAACAATATTTAGTGGCACAGACAGGACAAACAGGACAAACAGCTGGCTTTCCATGGTAAACATGAAGTTGGGGGGAGGGCGAGGAAAGCAGCAATGACTGTACTCTCTGCAATTTTCCCTCACCCCAATGGCTTTAACTCAAACAAATAAATGGAACGTATACTATGTGAAACATTTTGAATTCATTATGTGGTTTTAATTTTTATTATTAACTCTGTCATTAAAAGTTCATCACAAATTCAACAAAGATGGGGGCACAGGAAGAGAGAAGTGTGGGAGACGCATTTTAAAACTTATTAAGATAATGGTACCAGCCATTTATGGAAGTCCTAAGGTCCAAAATTCATTTGACAATAAATCTGTAGTCACCATGTCTTGCAAATTTGGATTTGTGGGTCACCATACCAAAAACATTGGGGACCACTGACTAAGGACAGTCCTGATGTAGCACCCTGCTTGTGGTTAACGCTTAGCTGGAATGAAATATTCAACGCAGCAATAGAGAAATTAAAATAATAATTTATTTGTCAGACAAATAAATGAGAGGCACAGTGGTATATGGTTACCAAGCTCTGGCCCGGCCTCTTGCCATCCTGGCCAGCACTTATATTCCCTTAATCCAGCCCCCTTTGCTCCTCCTGTGGCTGCCTCTGTCCAATCAGCCTGGTTGAAATTCCTATTGGCTGTTTGGTAGAACCAATCACAAAAGATACACCCACAAAAGATACACCCACTTCCTTGCCCTTATAAGGGAGACAAAGAGCTATATATGTGACAAATAAGTAATAATATATCTTACATGGAATCTTAATTACCAGCTCACCTCTTGCCCTCCTTGCCCTATTGCCTTCTAAAACAAATGTTTAATCTTACATTTTTATGTTCAACAGATGTCAAGGATCTTGAGTTTCACATCAATATTGAAAGATTTCCTTCATTTGAAAGTTTCTAAACAAATGCCTGACAACCATATATCAAGAGTGCTTGGATGGCGTCTTCTGTCTGGCAGGGGGGCTAGGCTGGTGGCTGACTTAATTTCAGGATAAATACAACTCTTACAACCATATGAAATAAGAATCTAGCATTCCTTAAATCCTTTGCATAATTACATTTAAGCCAATATATTTAAGCTAATATATTTCATTCACTTATCATAGGTAGCCTTTTAAAAGAATAAAGCCTTTGTAAAGTAAAAAGGAACTCAGTAAAAAACAGCTTTAAAAGATTTCCCAAAAATGCTCTCTTTTCTTCTAGCCAAGCCAGTTGCCTTTTTCACTGCTCTTGGCCTTTCAACCTTAGAAAGAAGATCTGGCTCATTTTACTGGGAGGCACATTGGTATTATTTTACTATTTACCCTTGCCTTTAATTGTGTTTTCTCAGTCTGCAAGGGCAGCATATGTAATTCTCCCTTTTTATGACTTTGAGAATTGTTTTTCTACTATAAATCAATGGGGCCCCCTTGTCTTAGGAGAAAAACCTCTTGCCAAGGTTCTTTCTGCCTGGCATGAAACATTTGAAAATCCTTTTTTAAGCTCATTTTTAAATACAAGCCTTGATTGCAATATATAAGCTTTGATAAAAATGCAGGCTTATGATTAGGTGCCTCACTGAGAGCTGGAGAGAGACACCTGGGGGTGGAGGGAGGGAGGTTGGGGATTTCTTTTTTTTTTAAAGTCTTCATGTAAATTCAGCAGTTTTTTAGTGTGAAATTCTCCTGAATGACAGCTTTGTATGCATTTTTTTGTAATCGTACTTTTGTATGTAATTTTTGTAAATATATCTAATTGTAGGCATACTGTGCCCAATGCAGTTGGCTTGAGAAGGGCAATGCAAGATTAGAAGTGTAAGTTTTGAAGAATGTACAGTGTGTTTGTCCGTGTATTATTTCAGAAAGTGCAAATTAGGTAGATTCACCTTCAAATGTGAACTGAATTAAAGAAGTGTAAGCTAGCATTCCCTGCAGTATCAAGTGGCTTACCATTGCAGGAGGTTTCACACCCGTTGGCTGTTGGGCGATGTCCATTGTCGCACCACCAGCGGCTGCTTATCTGAAAGATTCCATAGTCACGACTGCCATTGGAGTCTGGTGGCCCAACGGCACTGGTGTCAAATCTGCTTTCATAAAAAGCAGTACAGACCCCTGGAACAAAGTGGACAAGAAAAAGGCTACAATTTGGGTATACGCTCGGTGTGCACTTTTTTGGTCAAAGTTGCAGCATTTTGAAACAGAATAATTCAAAAACTTTCTTTCAATGTTCACTATGGAAGCTGCCTGTAACGTCTACCCCCCCCATGGCCTTTGTTATGGCTAAAATCTGGGTGCGGGGCTACTCTGCCACACAGCTCGTCGGACTAAGTGTCCGGGGTCCCTGCGGAAGAAAATGAGCTCAGCCGGGCACAGGAGCAAACTACAGAAGATCCAAGTTTATTGCGCAACAGGTTCAAGGCGAGATTGAACAGTGAGAAAGGGGTGACATGAACTTTTGAAACTCCCTCCATGTCCCAGAATACAGTGCAAAATACATCCCAGTTACATCATGAATACATTAAGGAGAGGTTGGGTTACACCGGATTAACATATGGAGGAGGGAGGGGGAATATGCAGAGTCGGAGATATGCACAGAAAAACACTTCCTGAGTACCGGGGATGAGAAGACAATGGTCCCAAATATGCATAGTCTGCCACCTGACATTGCCTGGAGGAATGGCTGATCAGAGCGATTTGACAGGATTAGGGTCTTAACACCTTGCTTGAGGGATTATGCTGGACAGGGGAGGTGTGATGGAGTCCTAGAGAAATTGAGCAAACTGGCACGTTGATTTTCTATGAATTTTATAGATTTTAGTCCCTTTTGACATTGACAATTGGAAATAAATTGATATATTGTGGCGAAGAAGAAGGTGAAGAAGACATGGCCCCCCCTTCCGTATCAGCCTTAAATAGAAATTTGCACAAACAACAAATGAAAGTTGGGACATTTTGATGGGCAGCAGGGTGTGTGAACCTTTTCCCGAAAAGAAGTCCCCATTTCAGCTTTGCCCTTAAAACACCAGAAATTGCAAAGATGAAGCGGAAGGAAGAGCAAACTCACAGTCAGCCAGGCTGGTGCCATGATAGCCATCCATCCCATTCTGTTTCATACGCTTAGCCAGTTCACATCTATCAAACCTTTTGGCTTCATTCTCTGCAAGGAGGAGGCAGAAGAGGGTGAGGACCACAACCTTCATCTCTGGAATTCCCTGGAGAGTGATGCTTTGATTCTCGGGGATCCTCAGTGGCTTTTCTAGACCAATGTTTTGGGCGGAGTCCAGATGGAAAACAGAACGCCCACCCCTTGCGAGAATTGCCAGTGCCTTCTGACAAGAGTTTGGATGTAATCTTCAATGCCTCCCTTTCTGTGTAGGTGCAGGTTACAACTATAATAATAATAATAATAATTTATTAGTTTTACCCCACCCATCTGGCTGGGTTTCCCCAGCCACTCTGGTCGGCTTCCAAAAGAATATTAAAAACAATACAGCATCAGACATTAAAAACTTCCCTAAACAGGGCCACCTTCAGTTGTCTTTTAAAAGTAAAATAGTTGTTTATTGCCTTGACATCTGCTTGGGAGGGCGTTCCACAGGGCAGGCGCTACTACCGAGAAAACCCTCTGCCTGGTTCCCTGTAACCTCACTTCTCACAGGCCAGAAGGCCCTCGGTGCTGGATCTCAGTGTCAGGGCAGAATGATGGGGGTGGAGAAGCTCCTTCAGGTCTACTGGCCCAAGGCCATTTAGGGCTTTAAAGGTCAGCAGCAACACTTTGAATTGTGCTCGGAAATGTACTGGGAGCCAATGAAGATCTTTCAGGACTGGTGTTATATGGTCTCGGCGGCCGCTCTCAGTCACCAGTCTAGCTGCCGCATTCTGGATTACCATATTTTTCGCTCTATAAGACGCACCAGACGACAAGACGCACCTAGTTTTAGGAAAGGAGGAAAACAAGAAAAAAAATATTCTGAATCTCAGAAGCCAGAACAGCAAGAGGGATCGCTGCGCAGTGAAAGCAGCAATCCCTCTTGCTGTTCTGGCTTGTGGGATAGCTGAGCAGCCTGCGTTCGCTCCATAAGATGCACACACATTTCCCCTTACTTTTTAGGAGGGGAAAAGTGAGTCTTATAGAGCAGAAAATACAGTGATTGCAATTTCTGAGCCACCTTCAGAGGTAGCCCCACGTAGAGTGCATTGCAGTAGTCCAAATAGGAGATAACCAGAGCATGCACCACTGGCAAGACAGTCTGCGGGCAGGTAGGATCTCATCCTGAATACCAGATGGAGCTGGTATAACAGTGCCCCCAGCTCCCAGCCCCTCAAGATGGTCCAGAAAGATGCTATGGTCGATGGTATCAAAAGCCACTGAGAGATCCAGCAGAACTAGGAAACAACTCTCACCTTTGTCCCTAGCCCGCCGGAGATCATCAACCAGCGCGACCAAGGCAGTTTCAGTCCCATGGTGAGGCCTGAATCCCAACTGGAAGGGATCCAAATGGTCCGCATCCTCCAGGCGTGCTTGGAGTTGTTCAGCAACCACCTGCTCAGTCACCTTGCCCAAGAATGGAAGATTTGAGACTGGGTGATAGTTGGCCTTATTAGCCAGGTCTAAAGATTTTTTTTTTTAAGTGGTTTAATGACAGCCTCTTTCAGCAGGTCTCAGAAGGCTCCCTCACAGAGGGAAGCATTCACCACCCCACAGAGCCCATCGCCCAGCCCTTCCCGGCTTGCTTTTATCAGCCAGGATGGACAAGGATCAAGAAGACAACATAGGCGGCATTTTTTCATTTCCGCCAAACTAAGCAGTTGGTCCCTTATTTATGTCTCTTGCCCCGACCTCGCCACTGTGATCCACGCGACGCTCACCTCCAGACTGGATTATTGTAACTCGCTCTACGTGGGGCTGCCCTTGAGAGTGACCCAGAAACTCCAGCAGGTGCAGAATGCCGCAGTGAGACTCCTTACGGGGTCCTCGCTGCGAGATCACATTCACCCAGTGCTATACCAGCTGCACTGGCTCCTGGTGGAGTACAGGATCAGGTTTAAGGTGCTGGTTTTAATTACAGCCCTTCACGGCCTAGGACCCTCGTACCTACAAGACTGCCTCTCCTGTTCTGCCCCACGGAGGACCTTAAAGTCTGCAAATAATAACACCCTGAAGATTCTGGGCCCCAGGGAGATCAGACTGGCCTCGACCAGAGCCAGGGCCTTTTTAGTGGAACACTCTTCCCCAAGAGACCAGGGCCCTGCGAGATTTGACATCTTTCCGCAGGGCCTGCAAGACACAGCTGTTCCGCCAGGCCTTTGGCCAGGGTTCAGCCTGACTCATTTTCTCTTTGTATAAGAACAAGCGCAAAGGAGGTTCCCAGCCCACTAATAGGTCCTTATAATATCAGTGGAAACAGCTGGTCTTGGCGAGTATTAACCGCTTCCAATTTTAACCTGAAGATTTCCACTTGTCCAGTTTTAGTTTTAGTTTTAATTGTTTGAATTAATTGGGGGATGTATCTTAATTTTGATTGATTGATTGTATTATGCATATGGACTTATTTATATGATGTTAGCAGCTCTGAGCCCGGCTTTGGCTGGGGAGGGTGGGATACGAATAAAATTTATTATTATAACACAAGGGGAGGGGAATAAGTATTGACAGGAACCCCACCCCCTGCAAAAAAACAGACACATGGTGCAATTTTGGTTTGATATATGATAACAGTGTGCAACTTAGGAAATATCTCAACATTCATTTATCATTTTCAATTGAAGAGATCAAAACAGGCAGCATGTGTACACTTAAAGATATAGAATGTATGTAATTGTTGTTGTTGTTTAGTCGTTTAGTCCAACTCTTTGTGACCCCATGGACCAGAGCACGCCAGGCACTTCTGTCTTCCACTGCCTCCCGCAGGTTGGTCAAACTCATGCTGGTAGCTTCGAGAACACTGTCCCACCATCTCGTCCTCTGTCGTCCCCTTCTCCTTGTGTCCTCCATCTTTCCCAACATTAGGGTCTTTCCCAGGAAGTCTTCTCTTCTCATGAGGTGGCCAAAATATTGGAGCCTCAGCTTCAGGATCTGGCCTTTCAGTGAGCACTCAGGGCTGATTTCCTTAAGAATGGAGAGGTTTGATCGTCTTGCAATCCATGGGACTCTTGAGTCTCCTCCAGCACCAGAATTCAAAAGCATCAATTCTCCAGCGATCAGCCTTCTTTATGGTCCAGCTCTCACATCCATACATCACTACTGAGAAAACCATAGCTTTAACTATACGGACCTTTGTTGGCAAGGTGATGTCTCTGCTTTTTAAGATGCTGTCTAGGTTTGTCATTGCTTTTCTCCCAAGAAGCAGACGTCTTTTAATTTCGTGGCTGCTGTCACCATCTGCAGTGATCATGGAGCCCAAGAAAGTAAAATCTCTCACTGCCTCCATTTCTTCTTCCCCTTCTATTTGCCAGGAGGTGAGGGGACCAGTGGCCATGATCTTCATTTTTTTGATGTTGAGCTTCAGACCATATTTTGTGCTCTCCTCTTTCACCCTCATTAAGAGGTTCTTTAATTCCTCCTCACTTTCTGTCATCAAGGTTGTGTCATCTGCATATCTGAGGTTGTTGATATTTCTTCTGGCAATCTTAATTCCGTCTTGGGATTCATCCAGCCCAGCCTTTCGCATTATTAATTCTGCATATAAGTTAAATAAGCAGGGAGACAATGTGGCACCTTAAAGACTAATAAATGAATAGTTTATTATTGTTATTATATTCTATTTATATACCACCCTTTATCAAAAGATAACTCTGGTGCTGGGAGGTCAGCAGTCACTCCTGCCAAATGGCAAGGAAAGCATTTGTTGAGAAACAAAATACCGGTATGTAGCAGTGGAGAAAAAGAAAAAGAAGTGTAGCAAGACTGGAATGAGAAAAGAAGGAAGGAAGGAAACAGGAATTCACATTTTCTGGGACTTTTGGGGAGGTAATGGGGCACTAGGTATAATTATGCAGTGATTGAAGATAACCAGGATATATATCTTGGTTACCAAAACTCCCCTTTGAAATAAGGAAGTTCCAGGGTTAGACCAGAGCTTTCCAAACTTTCCAAGTTGGTGACACCCTTTGTAGACATGCATCATTTCGCAACACAGTAATTCAGTTTTACTAGCAAACCGGAGGTTAAACTAACCCCTTTCCAGCCCTGGGAGAAGCATGGGGAGCATTTGTGTGACACAACTTCACACTGCAAGCGACACACTAATGAGCAGCGACACACAGTTTGGAAAGCTCTGGCTTAGACTCTCGTGCTCGGAAGAAGGTATTTGTCACACCAAGAACAAATAGGTTTTTTGAGGGAAAGTTCCAATTAACAGGCTAAAACTGTGGCTATTGGGGAGTTGGGGCTATATGGGTGGCTGTGACCCCAAAGTGGTGAACACTAAAGGGATTTAGCTCTTTGTGGGGAGTCTGTTTCAGTGGGAGAGGAAGGACAAGGGCTGCCCTGTTAATATCTGGAGACTAATGGTATAGATTTCTCCCCTCATTCCCCTTCAACTTCAGGTAGAGAGGCCTGGAGGGCTGCATGTGCAAACCCTCTTTTTGGCAATGCATAACCAGTCACAGTACTTACATGGTTTGGTTATGTAAATAGGAAACTATTGTTATGAGTTGGTGGGTGCAAGACACCCTAAATTATGGATCAAGCTAGTGTTAGAAGTTAATTAAGGCTTGTGTTTAAAAACTGAATGCTAGACCCATGTGTGTATCTGAGCTGTGTACTAGATGCTTCTAACCCACTGGAATCAACATGTGTCAAAAGCTAATAAAGCCCAGCTGGTGCTTCCTGTGATGTGTCAAAAGCTAATTAAGCCTGGGGGCAATGGGGGATTATTCAGAAGGGTGGTGGGAATGGGTGAACCTTCCCCACCCTCTCCCTATATATAAGGGTCTGGTGACTTCTGTTTCAGTCTATCTGAAGAAGTGTGCATGCACACCAAAGCTCATACCAAGAACAAACTTAGCTGGTTTCTAAGGTGCTACTAGAAGTAATGTTTTATTATGTTTTACTATATGTTGGAAGCTGCCCAAAGTGGCAATCCAGTCAGTTGGGAGCAGTATAAATAGTAAACTTCTTCTTCTTCTTGAATAGGACATCCCTATTGTCATCAGAGAAATTCTGAAGGGTGTGTAACATTTCCATGAAGAAAGCTGAAGGCATTTCCAAAGAGAAACCATTCCTTGTAATATGTGAAATCCCCGCCCAAATCCAGTTTCACCCGCTTGTGCAGTTTCTTTTGCATTGTTTCAAAACCTGCAAAACTTGAATGAAGAGTCTATTTCCCGTAAGTCACTTTTGCATGTGTTCATTCCTAAGTCCTTTCTGCCCTGTTGCCTCATTTGACTTAAAAAACCCCCCAAGTATTCATATTTAAATATATTTCTGAACATTTTTTAAATAAAATTTTATTAGGAATTGCAACATAACATTTTATCAATAAAACATATCAACCTTAATTTCCCCCATTATTTTCCCCCTCCCCCCTCTCCAGAGAAGAACCCCTCCCCCCCCGGACGTCCCTCAGCTCCTCTCTCTGGTTTTTCCATACTTAGAATTCTCTGCATATTGTAAAATTCTAAAGATTTCAGCCACCTTCCTGCCATGATGGCTTGGCTTCCGCAGGGCAGCCTCTCTCCTCGCCATGTTGCCCCGCAGAGGAGGAGGCCTCTCCATTGGGAGCGGCCAGGCAAGCGGCCTCAGAAGAGGAAGCCGAGCTTGGCTGTTGTCTGCTGAGGGTCTCCTGCCTTTCTTCCAAGGCTTCCTGGGGGCTGCAATGGCCAGAGGAAGAGGCAGCCGGCCCCCAGCCTGAATCCCCTGCAGGGCCTTGGAGGAACCTTGGGGTGCAGAAGGGGGAACCCCAAATGGAGCTCAAGTGGGGAAAGGAACATGATATGGCACTTTCCAGATGAGTCTAGGAATCGCTCCCCAGGGACCGATCCGCCCTGGCTTCCTCCTTGGAGGTCCCTTCAGGAGAAGGGGTCCCAGGTCTCCATGGGGGAAGCGTCCCTGAGTCCTGTGTTCGAGGCCAAGGCTTTCACCTTTCAGGCTCCAGCCACCTCCATGGTGTTTCTTTGAGCTGTTCAAATGGGATCACAGGCAGACATTCCCAAGATGAATAAGGATCCTTTGAAAAGATGGGCTCTGCTTTGGAATACACCCCCCCAACCATGTGTAAACTGAACTTCATGGTAAGAAAAAAAAAATCTGTTTTACAATGTATTGCCAATTCATTTTTTGAATGTTTCAAAGAGTTGTTTCTACCAGTAATTTTAAATCACTTTCAGATTTATTTATTTTTAAACCCAGTCATGTATATGTAGGAGAAATTCAAAAAAAGGTTGCTAGACTGGAGGTTACCCACAAAGAAACCCAAAAGAAAAGGAGGAAGTCTCCAAGTGGAAAGATAGGCTTTTATTGAAATACAAAGGTCACGCTGAGGTAGAAAGATAAATCTGAGAGCTCTGTGGGATGGTTTCTCTTTCTTTCAGGTCTGCTAAGTTTCCTGAAGTTTTCAGTAACAAAGCTGAAAAACCTTTAGTCGAAAGTTCTTCTTTTACCAATTAACTTTGCCTCTGCGTGATTTATTGGGAACCAGATGCATCCACTCCAAAGAAGCTTCTGCAGTTCTGCTCTCCATCCAGACATGGAGCGCCTTCGCACTGAAGACCCAGAAAAAGAGACGGAGGGGAATGCGAGGGTCATAAGCCGGGAGTCGTTGGGAAGGAGTCGCTGGGAGAGGCAGAAGTTTGTGTTGAGCAGGCGAGGGAAGAACAGGAGGAGAAAGAAAGAGCCCCATGGAAAGACGAGGTTGGGCTGAGCTGGTGCGGGAATGATTGGCAGAGAAAAATGTACAGCCAGCAAAAGGGGATGCAATGCAACTCCTGAAACTGTTGACGCAAGTTATGGTCTCGTTTGATGAAAGGGAATGAAGATGCCTTCTTCCCCACCCCCAGTGGATGTCCAAAGATTAGGAAAAGAGGAAGCAGGATTGGATGAACATTAAAAGAGACCATAATTTTGGATTGTGACTTGGCTGAGATTTGTTGTAACAGTTTTAATAAGGCTTTATAAAAACTGGACCTAGAAGCTGGAGAAATACTAATTTGGATTATGAGACTATCATTATAAGAGTCATATTGCACTGTCTGTGTTGTTAGGATTTGAAGGTTTGGCTAGGGAGGGAAATGTAGGGAAAGGGTCATCTTGCTGAAGAGGAGGGGAAAGGCTGGATACCAAGCACAGCTGGGTTTATTCTGGAGTGCATATTCTGAATAATTGTTGCAACAGATGATTTTCAGGCAGGGAGATGGGAGTTTCCTTTTCGTATTCTTTTGTAATTTTTATATTAAGATTCTTTTATTTTGAATTAAGGACACACATAGGAAGAGGAGAGTTGGAGGTGGGAGGGACCTGCAAGGAACGCAGGGAAGGAAGGATCTCTCAGGGTGGGAGATGGGGAGAAGAGGGGGGGCACCCAGGGGAGAGCTGGGGAGCCTGCCTTCCTATGTGTTGATGAATCATACGATACAAATATGATAAAGGGTATTTTTAGTTATTCTCCCCCCTTCTCTTTTCTATACAATTGTGTTTTGTGAGGGTTGTTTAATAATTTTTGCTATATTATTTTTCTTTTTTGGTTTTCCTTCTGTATGAATTCTTTGATGGGAAGTGAGACAATCTTTCCGACTGAAGCTCTTTCCACATTCCAAGCACTGATAGGGTTTCTCCCCTGTATGAATTCTTTGATGGGAAGTGAGACTATGACTGTGTTTGAATCTCTTTCCACATTCCAAGCAATGATATGGTTTCTCCCCTGTATGAATTCTTTGATGGGAAGTGAGATCACTACTCTGACGAAAGCTCTTCCCACATTCAAAGCACTGATAGGGTTTCTCCCCTGTATGAATTCTTTGATGGGAAGTGAGATCACTACGCTGACGAAAGCTCTTCCCACATTCAAAGCACTGATAGGGTTTTTCCCCTGTATGAATTCTTTGATGGAAAGTGAGACTCTGCCTGTGACTAAAGCTCTTCCCACATTCCAAGCACTGAAAGGATTTCTCCCCTGCATGAATTCTTTGATGGGAAGTGAGACTATCTTTCCGACTGAAGCTCTTTCCACATTGGAAGCACTGATAGGGTTTCTCCCCTGTATGAATTCTTTGATGGGAAGTGAGATAGGCGCTTTGACTGAAGCTCTTCCCACATTCCACGCACTGATATGGTTTCCCCCCTGTATGAATTTTTTGGTGGGAAAGAAGATGGGTTTTCTGACCAAAGTTCTTCCCACATTGGAAGCACTGATAGGGTTTCTCCCCAGTATGAATTCTTTGATGGGAAGTGAGATGGGTGCCTTGACTGAAGCTCTTCCCACATTCAAAGCACTGATAGGGTTTTTCCCCTGTATGAATTCTTTGATGGAAAGTGAGACTCTGCCTGTGACTAAAGCTCTTCCCACATTCCAAGCACTGAAAGGATTTCTCCCCTGCATGAATTCTTTGATGGGAAGTGAGACTATCTTTCCGACTGAAGCTCTTCCCACATTGGAAGCACTGATAGGGTTTCTCCCCTGTATGAATTCTTTGATGGGAAGTGAGATGGACGCTTTGACTGAAGCCCTTCCCACATTCAAAGCACAGAAAGTGTTTCTCCCCTGCATGAACTCTTTTATGGGAAGTGAGACTATATTTCCGACTGAAGCTCTTCCCACATTGGAAGCACTGATAGGGTTTCTCCCCTGTATGAATTCTTTGATGGGAAGTGAGATGGGCGCTTTGACTGAAGCTCTTCCCACATTCCAAGCAATGATATGGTTTCCCCCCTGTATGGATTCTTTGATGAGAAGTGAGACAATCTTTCCGACTGAAGCTCTTTCCACATTCCAAACAATGATATGGTTTCTCCCCTGTATGAATTCTTTGATGGGAAGTGAGATTCTGACTGTGTTTGAAGCTCTTTCCACATTCTCTGCACTGATACAATTTCTCTCCACTGTGAGTTCTTTCATGTGAAGTGAGGCTATTACTCTGAATGAAGCTCTTTCTTTGATGGGAGGTGTCCTGGGAGCTCTGACAGACGTTCTTTCCACACTCTGAATATTTATTTGACTTCTCCGCTATGTGGATTCTCTTGTGGTCCCCCTTGTTCTTCCCTTCCAATTCATCAACATCTGCAATGAAGAGAGAAGCTAATTAGAGCCTCAGGAAGAAATGGAGCTCCACATTATTGAACAAAGTTAATGAATGTTTGTGATAGAGGAAAAACTGAAGAGTTTGATGTGGGGCCTTACTATACTTTTCACTGCCTTTGTTGGCTGGTATTTACTGACATATTGCTGGCTTTTTATTTTGGCTCAGTCCTGGAATCCACTCCATCTCCAAGGTCAGTCATCTCTTTGGTTAATCAAAGGCAAACAGAAGGAAAAACCACAAACCTGACAGAATTTAATTCAACTTCCCTTAAAGCTCTGAGGCCGACATTTAAAAAGACCAGGGAGGTTCAGACAAGCCTGGTCATTGCTTAAAAAGGAATGACTAGACCAGGGGTCTGCAACCTTTAAGACAAAAAGAGCCACTTGGACCCGTTTCCAAAAAAACAACAACAACTGGGAGCCGCAAAAACATTGCAACATTTAAAACAAATATAACACTGTATATATTGTTTCTTGCCTTAATGCTGTATATACAGGATCGTGCAGTCAGCTGTCAATCTCAAGAAAAAAGGACAAATAGCTAATTAAAATATTTAATTTACAACCAGTAAATTAAATACCACTTCAAAACAGTGACCAGTGTATATGGCCCCTTTCAATGCAGCCTGCTTACAAAGGCGGGAAAGACCAGCAATAAGCTGTTGCATAACGTTCCCCAAGGAAAGTGTTAGCTATTCACCAAACTTCCCCCTGCTTAGTTTAAAAAGGGGCTTCAGGCAACTAACTCCCACGTGGAATTTCCTATAGTAAGATGGCGGCCGCCTCAGAAGACCACATGGGCAGATAAGATGGCTGCTGGGACGATCCGGTTACCCAGCAACAGCACAGCTGTTTCCGACGCTTTTGAAAGCAGCCGGCAAAGCAAGCGTTGGAGCGCCGAAGCCACCTAACCCCCACAACTAGAATGCTGCGCATGTGACCAAATGGCAATCTATGAACATTCATCCCACGACCAATGGATCGATCACTATCGACGTGTTGGAATCCAGGGCACAGTCCTTCAATGGCTGCGCTCGTTTCTCTCTGGTCGGGGACAGAGGGTGGCGCTCGGGGGGGAATTGTCATCGCGCTACTCCTTGGTGTGTGGAGTGCCTCAGGGTGCGATTCTCTCCCCAATGCTTTTCAACATCTTTATGCGCCCCCCTCGCCCAGCTTGTCCGGAGTTTTGGGCTGGGTTGCCATCAGTATGCTGATGACACCCAACTCTATCTGTTGATGGATGGCCATCCTGACTCGGCCCCAGACACACTGGCGAGATGTCTGGAAGCTGTGGCTGGATGGTTACGTGGGAGCCGGTTGAAGTTAAATCCTTCGAAGACAGAGGTCCTCTGGCTGGGGCGGGACGATATGGGATTGAGGGGGCAACTCCCATCTCTTGCGGGGGTGCAATTAGTGCCAGCACCGTCCGTTAAGAGTTTGGGTGTAATCTTCGATACCTCCCTCTCTATGGAGGCGCAGATTACAGCTATAACAAAGGCGGCATTCTTTCATCTCCGCCAAGCTAAGCAGTTGGCCCCTTATCTCTCTTGCCCTGACCTAGCCACTGTGATCCACGCGACGGTCACCTCCAGACTGGATTATTGTAACTCGCTCTACGTGGGGCTGCCCTTGAGACTGACCCAGAAACTCCAGCGGGTGCAGAATGCCGCGGCGAGACTCCTTATGGGGTCTTCGCTGCGAGATCACATTAATCCGGTACTATACCAGCTGCACTGGCTCCCGGTGGAGTACAGGATCAGGTTTAAGGTGCTGGTTTTAACCTTTAAAGCCCTATACGGCCTAGGACCCTCATACCTACGGGACCGCCTCTCCTGGTATGCCCCACAGAGAAACCTACGGTCTGCAAATAAGGTCCCAGGCCTCAGAGAGGTTAGGCTGGCCTCAACTAGAGCCAGGGCCTTCTCGGCTGCGGCTCCAATCTGGTGGAACGCTCTGTCACAAGAGACTAGGGCCCTGCAGGACCTGACATCCTTCCGCAGGGCCTGCAAGACAGACCTGTTCCACCAGGCCTTTGGTCAGGGTTAGGGCTGACTCCCTCCTCTGGCAACCTGCACAGAATCTTGCTTAATTAGTTGCCATTAATTCGATCTTAATTGATTTTTATAATGAAATGTTTTTAGAATGTGCGATTATCTGATTGTTTGATTGTTGTTAGCCGCCCTGAGCCCGGCTTTGGCTGGGGAGGGCGGGATATAAATAAAATTTATTATTATTATTATTAAATATATAAAAGGATGTCACATAGAGGAACCATTGCTCCGTGTCCGCTTCTCTGGAGCAGCAGAAAACAACATTTCTCCCTCCTCTATGTGACATCCTTTTATTTGACATCCTTTTATATATCACGCCACTCTGTTTAAGTTCTTCAAATTTTTTCACTTTCTGGCGATAATTTATCTCCTCCTCGAGTTCCCTATATGTTAGCCAATTGTCTTTCATGTTGTTTCTATGGATATTTGGAATAACTTTTTATTGCTTTTAAAAACAAGGATCATAGCAATAATAAATGATACAAATATGTAGACTGTGTCTTCTCATGTCCTTTGTATATCTCAAAAATAGCAGAATAAATTTGCAGGAATATCTATAAGAGGCATGTCCAAGGAATGCTGTGATCACCAATAGTCAGCATGGATTTCTGAAAAATAAGTCATGTCAGACGAACCTGATCTCGTTTTTTGACAGAATTACAAGCCTGGTAGATGAAGGGAATGCAGTGGATGTAGCCTACCTTGATTTCAGCAAGGCATTTGACAAGGTGCCCCCAGATATTCTTGTAAAGAAGCTGGTAAAATGCGGTCTTGACTATGCTACCACTCAGTGGATTTGTAACTGGCTGACTGACTGAACCCAAAGGGTGCTCATCAATGGTTCCTCTTCATCCTGGAGAAGAGTGACTAGTGGGGTGCCACAGGGTTCTGTCTTGGGCCCGGTCTTATTCAACATCTTTATCAACGACTTGGATGATGGACGCAAGGGCATCCTGATCAAATTTGCAGATGACACCAAACTGGGAGGGGCGGCTAACACCCCAGAGGACAGGATCACACTTCAAAACGACCTTGACAGATTAGAGAACTGGGCCAAAACAAACAAGATGAATTTTAACAGGGAGAAATGTAAAGTATTGCACTTGGGCAAAAAAAATGAGAGGCACAAATACAAGATGGGTGACACCTGGCTTGAGAGCAGTACATGTGAAAAGGATCTAGGAGTCTTGGTTGACCACAAACTTGACATGAGCCAACAGTGTGATGCGGCAGCTAAAAAAGCCAATGCAATTCTGGGCTGCATCAATAGGAGTATAGCATCTAGATCAAGGGAAGTAATAGTGCCACTGTATTCTGCTCTGGTCAGACCTCACCTGGAGTACTGTGTCCAGTTCTGGGCACCACAGTTCAAGAAGGACACTGACAAACTGGAACGTGTCCAGAGGAGGGCAACCAAAATGGTCAAAGGCCTGGAAACGATGCCTTATGAGGAACGGCTAAGGGAGCTGGGCAAGTTTTGCCTGGAGAAGAGGAGGTTAAGGGGTGATATGATAGCCATGTTCAAATATATAAAAGGATGTCACATAGAGGAGGGAGAAAGGTTGTTTTCTGCTGCTCCAGAGAAGCGGACACGGAGCAATGGATCCAAACTACAAGAAAGAAGATTCCCCCTAAACATTAGGAAGAACTTCCTGACAGTAAGAGCTGTTTGACAGTGGAATTTGCTGCCAAGGAGTGTGGTGGAGTCTCCTTCTTTGGAGGTCTTTAAGCAGAGGCTTGACAACCATATGTCAGGAGTGCTCTGATGGTGTTTCCTGCTTGGCAGGGGGTTGGACTCGATGGCCCTTGTGGTCTCTTCCAACTCTATGATTCTATGATTCTATGAATTGGCTAGAATATTACCAGCTAACAGCAACGTTTGAGAAGGATAAAAAGTCAAAGGGTTTTGATAAAAAAAAAATCGGTATAGGAAATGGAAATATTATACAATAATCAAAAGACTATATCAAAAATCTACAAATTGTTACAGAATGGACAACCAGAAAAAGAAGAAAAGGGAAATGCCATCTGTCAGGGGCTCAGGAGCAGAAGCACAGGGAAGGGAGGAGATGGAGAGTGAAGGGGAAGAATCCGAGGGGAGCGTAGGAGAAGATGACAGTGGCCCGAGAGATTCCATGAGCCTCTCCAGCGAATCGGAAGATTCACAGAAGGGGGCGCCGGTGGCCAGGGCAAGGGGGGTCCCAAGGGGGACACTCCAGAAGCAAGGGGCCAGCGGGGACTCCCAGAGCAGCAGTTGGAGATCAGGACCAGCTTCCCCACCAGAGCATAGTGGGGGGGAAGAGTCCCAGGTATCGGGGCCAGTGCATTCCCCACCAGGGAGAGAAGACGAGGCAGAGCTGACCACACCTCCATCGGAGAGTCAGGCAACGGAGGGGAGGTCAAGTCCAGCCAGCATCCAGGAAGAGGGAAGCAGTGATAGAAGTAGTGTAACGGTTAGGAGAAAGGTCACTGGGTTGGCGCGAGAGGCAAGTTCAAATGTACAGGAGCGCGGGACAGCAGAGAATGAGGATTGGGAACCAGGTCCTAAAGCCCGCCGGAGGCAGGGGGAGGAGTCAGGCGACTCAGCGTCAGAAGAGTCCAGAAAGGGGAATGCCACAGCGGGCAGGAGGACCCAGAGGAGGAGAGAGCAGCGGAAGAGGTGGAGCAGGGCTAGAGTCTTAAACTGGTGTCAGAGGGGAGGAGATTCAGATGGAACTTCAGCGGTCTAGGGTTTAAGACGTAGAGCTGCGCGCCACGGCTTTGAAATAGAGACTGAACTTCAATAAAGACTTTTGTACATAACGACGACCTGGCGTTGGTCCTCTGTGAGCTGGGACCTTGGGGCAGCTCTGACACCATCAAAAATTCGGAACAAGATCTAGGCCATACAATAGAATGCAAAGAATGGGGAAAATTATGGACAAAAAACAAACTTCACAGCATGTTATTTAATAAGAGAAAATTATATGAAAATGTATCATAGGTGGTACTTGGCACCAGAAAGGCTGGCCAAAATGAACAAAACACACAACAATAAGTGCTGGAGGTGCATGAACCAAACGGAACCTTCTACCATATGTGGTGGACATGCCCGGAGATTAGGAAATTTGGGAATATGTCTGTCTTTTTTCTTATCTTTTATCTACGTTTCTTTTATTTTTATTTTATTTTATTTCATTCTTTGTTTTGTGTTTTAATCTGTAAGACTTGAATTTGTTTCTTTTTTGTTTTGGTGTATTGTTATTATTTGTTAATAAAATTTAGGGTTTTTTAAAAAAAAATTATTCCAAAAAAGAAAAGAAAAAGGCAACACATGGAGGCACCATTTGCAATCAATCTTGAAATAAGGATCAGGTTACTTTAAAGAGTCATGGCTTCTAGTGCTGCGCAATGGATTTGTAAACAGTCAGACATTGGTAGGGCATTCAGATCAAGGTACTGGTTTTATTTTTTAAATAATAATAATTTCAATTTATATACTCCCCTATACCCGGTGGTCTCAGAGCGGTTCACAAACAAGATCACAGCATACAAAATCAAAGGAAAAGCAATACCCCCCCAAAGCCACATTTTAAAAGACTGTTGGTGTTGGATGTTTTAGCCAAAGGCCTGGTTAAAGGGGAACGTTCTTCCCTGGTGCCTAAAAGTGTATAATGAAGGCGACAGGCAAATTTCCCTGGGGAGAGCATTCCATAGATGGGGGGCCACTGCAGAGAAGGCCCCGCTCTTGTGTTGCCACCCTCCGGACCTCTTGAGGAGGAGGCACACGAAGAAGGGCCTCAGAAGATGATCTCAGGGTCCGGGTGGGTTCATATGGAAAGAGGCGGTCCTTGAGGTATTGCAGTCCTGAGCCATTTAAGGCTCTATAGGTCAAAACCAGCACTTTGAATTGGGTCCGGAAACTAATTGGTAGCCAGTGCAGTTGGACCAGGATTGGTGTAAGCCTCTCAAACCGTCTTGCTCCGCTGAGCAACCTGGCCGCTGAATGCTGCACCAGCTGAAGGTTCTGAACAGTCTTCAGAGGCAGCTCTATGTATAATGCATTGCAGTAATCTAACCTTGAGGTTACCAGAGCATAGACAACAGTAGGTAGGCTATCCCTGTCCATATAGGGGCGTAGCTGGGCCACCAGGCAAAACTGATGGAAGGCACTCCGAGCCACCGAGGCCACCCGAGCCTCAAGCGACAGCAAAGGATCCAGGAGGACCCCCAGGCTACGAACCTGCTCTTTCAGAGGAAGTGTAACCCCATCAAAAGCAGGCCACCTCCCAGCCAGCTGGTCTTGTTGTTGTTGAGTCGTTTAGTCATGTCTGAAGACTGTCTTCGTGACCCCCTGGACCAGAGCACGCCAGGCACTCCTGTCTTCCACTGCCTCCCGCAGTTTGGTCAAACTCATGCTGGTAGCTTCGAGAACCCTGCCCCACCATCTCCTCCTCTGTCGTCCCCTTCTCCTTGTGCCCTCCATCTTTCCCCACATCAGGGTCCAGGGAACCCCTAACTAACAATGCCCCAGTCTTATCTGGACTGAGCTTCAGTTTGTTGGCTCTCCAGTCCATTACCAAGGCAGCACTTCCACTGCCTCACCTGAAATCAGCATACTGCTGACAACCGCAGCCAATACATTTAGATCACGGTACTGGCTTGAGACATTTTGAGCTGCCAATACATCGTGGTGGCCGGAGAGCTGTGATGTATTCCTAGCCCAAATTGCCTGCAGATGACAAAGGCGCAGGCAGGTGGAGGAACCCAAAAAGGTGCTCCCCTTCTCCATCTCCTTCCGGCTGCCTAGCTCCCCCCACCCCCAATCTGAGCAAGGCCAGATACCTCTCTGGCTCCATCCATCCATGCCCCATCTAGCCTCAGAGGCCCTGCAGGGATTTTCTGGCTGGAGGGGAAGCTTCCCAATATGTTGGGGGCCCCATCCACAGCAAAATCCCTGCTTTATCTCATTTCTGGCCAGAGAGCTTCCCCTCTTCACCCTCCATCCCTCCAGGTCCCCATCTCCCCTCCCCTGGAACTCACCAGATCTCTTGGAGGTCCCTGGGAGGGAGCGCTCAGAAGTTGTGGGGAGCAATGCAGGAGACAACCTGACCAGGTCAACCGTCCACCTTCCCCCTTCCATCCTCACTAGGTTTGCAGAATCTGTCCCTTTCATCCTTCCCGAGGAGTCAAGGAGCCAAAATGAGCTGCAGGGTCCTGGGAGAGAGGAAGAAGCAAAGGGAGCCTCAGAGGCCCTGCAGGGATTTTCTGGCTGGAGGGGAAGCCTCCCAATATGTTGGGGGCCCCATCCACAGCTTCCACAGCAAAATCCCTGCTTTTTCTCATCTCTGGCCGGAGAGCTTCCCCTCTTCCACTCTCCATCCATCCATGTCCCCATCTCCCCTCCCCTGGGACTCACCAGATCTCTCGGAGGTCCCTGGGAGGGAACGCTCAGAGGTTGTGGGGAGGGATGCGGGAGACAACCTGACCAGGTCAACCGTCCATCTCCCCCTTTCCATCCTCGCTAGCTTTGCAGGATCTGTCCCTTTCATCCTTCCTGAAGAGTTGAGGAGCCAAAAGAAGCTGCAGGGTTCTGGGAGAGGAAGAAGCAAAGGGAGCCTCAGAGGCCCTGCAGGGATTCTCCTGCCCTAGATATTTTCCTGCCCCTGGAGAAGCACAAATGGGGCAGCCCCTTCCCAACAGAAGCCCCATTTCTAAACCTCTTCAGTGGGTCTAATTACCTCTGGTTGCTCCTCACCCCACTTCGTAAGGCTGGCAGGGTCTGCACAGTAGTGACCTGAGAGTACATCCCCTTGAACTCAGTGGGGCTTTTGGACAGAGCTTGGTGCCAAAACCAATCACCGTTCTGTCCCCAAGCCTGAAAACTGCAACCCCAGAGCATGGGCAGAAAACAGATGAGTAGCTATTACATGTAGGTGTCCCCTTGCTAGGTGCTTTGTATGGAGAGCCCAGTTCACACTCTTTGAGCTCTCTCATTGCAAGCCAGGCAGATATTGTGGCCATATTTGCCTCTTGCATGGGGACCAAATCTTTGGGGAAGCTTTTCATCTCCAAATGGTAGGAAAGAGGGTTCAGTAACCTGCTGATGGTGGGGGAGCGTAGCTTTTTAGCCCATAAATTCAGCTCACGGTGGTATATCTGGTGGGCTTGCATGAGCCTTTCGTTCCTTCTTCCAACTTATCAGGCAGGAACGTCAGAGGTCAAATCTGGAGAGTATTTCATTCTGGGCTTCTTGTGGCAGAGCACAGGAGTCTAATCAATTCTTTTCAGTTCTGTCAATAAGGTCATTCCCCAGATTCCTCAAGAGCAAGGACCCAGGGGTGTCTGAGTTAGGGGGTTCCTTGGGGTCCAGGTCAGCTGGCTAGTCAGGCTTGTCACCTGCAGAATTTTTGTCAACTAAAGCAGGATGGTCTGTCTTGGACTGAGGACTTTCTGGAGGTGTTGCTGTATATGGAAGCAGAGGAGCTGGTGATGCCACATTTCGGAATAATCTTGAGACTAATACACCACTCCTTAGATATTGTCTGTGTTTATACACCATCTTCACAAGTCTCCAGCCTCAAATATAATAATAATAATAATAATAATAATAATAATAATAATAATAATAATAATAATAATTTATTATTTATACCCCGCCCATCTGGCTGGGCCTCCCCAGCCACTCTGGGTGGCTTCCATAGAAACCAAAAATACAGTAAAATATCACACGTTAAAAACTTCCCTGAACAGGGCTGCCTTAAGATGTCTTCTGAATGTCAGGTAGTTGTTTATCGCTTTGACATCTGCTGGAAGGGCGTTCCACAGGGTGGGCGCCACCACTGAGAAGGCCCTCTGCCTGGTTCCCTGTAGCTTTGCTTCTCGCAGGGAGGGAACCGCCAGAAGGCCCTCGGCGCTGGACCTCAGCGTCCGGGCAGAATGATGGGGGTGGAGACGCTCCTTCAGGTATACTGGACCGAGACTGTATGTGGTCCCCACCCTGGCATGGAAGCCATCAAAGTATAGATCTTCCACATGTCCTAAATCTGTTGGGTTCTTAAGAACACCAGGCATGTATACCCTTTAACAACTACAGAGGTGAGCTTTACGCTCCTCCTGTGACAAGGTTTCCAAAGGCTTAGGGTAGCTTGATAGAGATAGCACCAATTTCCAATTCTTGTTTATCAAATCCCACAGACTCTCTGCCAGATTTTCCCCAGAAGGCTTTACAAGTACCTTTCAGGATGGTAAGACTTTGATTACCGTCTGCCAAAAAGGATCTAATGCGTTCTGTGTCCTCTGTTAGTAGTACAAGGCACCGCATGACTGATAAGCCCTCCTCATTGGTCAGAAAAGGTTGGGAGAAGGAGTCTTTTATCCTTGCTTGAGCATTTCCTGAGGATAGATCTGAAATCTGCTTTCACATTGTTCGTCTATTGTTTAGTCCGAATAGGGGAGAGACGTGTGTTGTTGCATCTGGGACAGAGGAAGTGGTCCGGTTGTGCTGCTGCAGATGTAGATGCAGGCGGGCTTGTCTTCTCCCTGCCCCCCCCCCCTCCACGTGGGAATCCTCCCCTCTGGCTGCAGCCTCTGCTCACAAAGGTGACGTGTCCCTCCATCTGAAGGGGGTTTCTTTGCCTGCCCGCTTTTCCTTGACCCCAAGCCCCCTCCCCAAAAGAGCTGCAGACTCTGGCTTGGCCAGAGGACGAGGCAGGACCCTCCGCCCCCGACTTGCGGGTCTCCCCCCCCCCCGGCATGATCTGAACAGGGACCCCAGGCCCCTCCCTGCCCCCCGGGACCCCCTTCTCCCCACGGCACCCTCAGGGGGCGGAGAGAGGAGACTCACCCGAGTCCAGGAGGGGCTTTTGCAAAGGAGAGAGAAGACGGCGGCCTCCTGGAGGACCTTCACTTCCCCCTCACTTCCTGTCCCCTCTAGGAATCCAGCTCTGCTCCCTTTAACCTTGGCGAGGCCCCTCCTGCTTCTGCCCCACGGAGCCCCCTCTCACCCACACGGGCGGGCGGCCGGGCGGGCCCCACTGCCCTTCTGCCGCACACGTCTGGAAAGAGCTCCATATTGTGCAAGAAGCCCCCTTGTGGCATCCCAGGGAAGAGGGGCTTCAGCGGAGGGGTCAGTGAGCCCCCCAGAGTCCCGAGCTGTCTCTTGGACCCGGGAGCTGTTGATGGACGGGCCAAGCCTGGAGCTCAGCTTCTACCTGAGACCCCACCTTTTCTGTGACAGATCTCGGATGCTTCTGGAAAGGTCTTGGGGGAAAGCCTCATCCCCTAATCCCAGAGGGGACCCCAGGGAGGGGGGTGAAGGGGAGAGGGCGGAGGCTGCAGCTCCTGCCCTGCAGGAGAGTCAGCAAGAGAGCAGAAAGGGGGGTCAGGCTGGGAGAGAAGAAGGGAGGAAGGGGGCATGGAGCCGAGTCTGCTCTGCTCTGTCTGGCAGAAGCTTCTTTCCAAGGGATTCTGGCAGCAGAGGACTTTCCTTGCCAGCCGAGAGACGCCCTCAGGGATGGGTTCCTGTCTTTGGAGAGCAAAGTGGGGAGCAGACCCCCAGCTAGGAAGTACCCCCATGGCTCTGCTTGTCTGCGCATCACCCACCCCCGCCTGCTCCTTGGTCCCTGGAGACAGGGCCCCCCTCCCGCTGCGTTGCCCTGGCCCTGGCCCTGCGCTGGAGAGGCTGGTCGGAGGGACTCCTTTTGGGTCTGGGCTGCAGGCAAATTTGCTCTGGAAGGAGGACAGCCCTGGGAGGAGCGTGGGGCTCTCGGAGAGGCCACTCTGATGCTCCGGCTGCCCGGCCTTCTTGGGTGGCGGCATGGAAGCCATCCAAGTATAGCTCTTCCACATGTCCTAAATTTGTTGTGTTCTTAAGAACACCAAGCATGTATACCCTTTAACAACTCCAGCGGTGAGCTTTACCGGTTGGTACAGGGAATTGAGGTCGGAGTGAAACAATATAAATTGAAAGCATTTGCAGATGACCTGGTATTAACATTGCAGGAGCCAGTCTCTAGTACTAAAAGAGTGTTAGAATTAATTTCTGATTTTGGTCGGGTGGCGGGATTTAAGTTGAATAAGCAAAAAACTAAGGTTTTAGCAAAAAATTTGACAACTACAGAAACAGATGAGTTCGTGAAAGAAACAGAACTAAATGTGGTTAAAAAAGTAAAATACCTAGGGGTGCATCTGACCTCCAAAAACTTGAATTTGTTTAAAGATAACTACAAGAAATGTTGGTCAGAAATCAAAAGAGATTTGGAAACGTGGTCAAGATTGAAACTTTCCTTGTTGGGCCGAATAGCAGCTATAAAGATGAACGTATTGCCAAAAATGTTATTTTTGTTTCAGACCCTACAGATCGTGGACAAGGTGGAATGTTTTGGAAAGTGGCAGAAGGATATTTCTAAGTTTGTTTGGCAGGGCAAAAAGCCCCGAATAAAGTTTAAAATATTAACTGATGTGAAAGAAAGAGGGGGATTTGCCCTGCCAGACTTGAGGTTATATTATGAATCTGCAGCCTTCTGCTGGTTGAAAGATTGGATCTTACTGGAAAACACTGATGTCCTAGATCTGGAAGGGTTTGATAATGCTTTTGGGTGGCATGCTTATTTGTGGTATGACAAGGTTAAAGTGCACAAATTGTTTAAAAACCACATTGTTAGGAGAGCAATTTTAATGGTCTGGACAAAATATAAAGACTTATTGGAGAGTAAGACTCCGAGGTGGCTCTCACCGGTGGAGGCCAAGGCACGTAAGAGACCTAACATGGAGGCCAATTGGCCTAAATATGGGGAAATAATTGAAAAGATTGGAGACAATTGGAGGTTGCAGAGCTTGGAAAAATTAAAAAACAAGGTGCGAGATTGGTTGCACTATGCACAAATTCAAGAGGTCTTTAAAGTAGACAAGAAGGTTGGATTCCAGGTGGAAAAATCGAAACTAGAGACAGAACTGTTAGAACCAAAAAGTAAACTACTTTCGAGAATGTATAACCTGCTGCTTAAATGGAATACTCAGGATGAGACAGTCAAATCCGCCATGATAAAGTGGGCGCAGGACTTGGGGCATAACATTATGTTTGAAGACTGGGAAAGGTTATGGAACACCGGAATGAAATTTACGGCATGTAGTGCCTTGAAGGAAAACATTATGAAAATGATATACCGGTGGTACATGACCCCAGTCAAGCTTGCTAAGATATATCACCTGTCTGATAATAAATGTTGGAAATGTAAAGAGGCGGAAGGGACATTCTTTCACCTCTGGTGGACCTGCCCGAAAGTGAAGGCCTTTTGGGAAATGATTCACAATGAACTAAAAAAGGTACTTAGATTTACCTTACCTAAGAAACCAGAGGCCTTCCTCCTGGGCATGGTGGACCAGAGAGTGCTTAAGAAGGACAGAACAGAAGGCAAAATTGATAGTTAACAATGTGGTTACAGAAGAGTTTAAAATTGAAAAAGGTACACGACAAGGCTGCCCGATTTCCCCTCTGTTATTTATCTCGGTTCTGGAGGTGCTCTTGAATAGGATTAGATGGGACCGGTTGGTGCAAGGGATTCAGGTCGGAGCGAAACAATATAAACTTAAAGCTTTTGCAGATGACCTAGTCTTGACTTTGCAGGAGCCAGAATCTAGTACAAAAAGAGTATTACAACTGATTCAAGACTTTGGTCGGGTGGCGGGATTCAAACTAAATAAACAGAAAACTAAGGTGTTGGGGAAAAACTTGACAGATACAGAGTCAGAACGGTTTCAGAGAGAAACAGAACTAACTGTGGTTAAAAAAGTAAAGTACCTAGGGGTAAACATAACAGCAAAAAATCTGAGTCTATTTAAGGATAACTATGAAAAATGTTGGTCTGAAATTAAGAGAGACTTGGACAGTTGGACAAAATTGAAGCTTTCTTTGTTAGGCCGAATTGCTGCTATTAAGATGAATGTATTGCCAAAGATGTTGTTTTTGTTTCAAACATTTCAAATTGTGGACAAGACGGAGTGTTTCCGGAAGTGGCAGAGAGATATCTCTAAATTTGTCTGGCAGGGCAAAAAGCTCAGAATTAAGTTTAAGATTTTAACTGACGCGAAAGAAAGAGGGGGCTTTGCCCTGCCAGACTTAAAACTGTACTATGAAGCCGCAGCTTTCTGCTGGCTAAAAGACTGGCTACTTCTTGAAGACACTGATGTGTTGGACTTGGAAGGTTTTAACAATGCTTTTGGTTGGCATGCATACTTATGGTATGACAAAGTTAAGATCAATAAGGCCTTTAAGAACCATATTGTCAGGAAAGCAGTATTCAATGTCTGGACAAAATACAAAGACTTATTGGAAAACAAAACTCCGAGGTGGCTGTCCCCTCTGGAAGCTAAGGCCCGAAAAAGACCCAATATGGAGGCCAAATGGCCAAAATATTGGGAAATATTGGAAAAAGACGGTGACAATTGGAAATTGCAGAGTTTGGAGAAAATGGAGGGTAAAGTGCGAGACTGGTTACATTACGCCCAGATTAAAGAAGTTTTTAAAAATGACAAAAAAACTAGGGTTCCAGGTGGAGAAATCGAAGTTGGAGACAGAATTGTTAGAACCAAAGACTAAGGTACTATCAAGAATGTATAATTTGCTGTTAAAATGGAACACACAAGACGAAATGGTTAAATCTGCTATGATAAAGTGGGCACAGGATATTGGGCATAACATTATGTTTGAGGACTGGGAAAGGTTGTGGACCACTGGGCTGAACTTCACTGCATGTAATGCTTTGAAGGAAAATGTAATGAAAATGATATACAGATGGTACATGACCCCAGTTAAACTTGCCAAAATATACCATTCGTCTGATAATAAATGCTGGAAATGTAAAGGAAATGAAGGAACATTCTTTCACCTCTGGTGGACTTGCCCTAAAGTGAAGGCCTTCTGGGAAATGATATATAACGAGTTGAAAAAGGTATTTAAGTATACCTTCACTAAGAAACCAGAGGCCTTTCTCCTGGGTATTGTCGACCAGAAGGTGTTAAAGAAGGACCGAACATTTTTTATGTACACAACAATGGCAGCAAGGATACTCATTGCCAAGAATTGGAAAACTCAAGATCTACCCACACTGGAAGAGTGGCAGATGCAGCTGATAGACTATATGCAACTGGCGGAGATGACTGGCAGAATCTGAGACTTGGGAGAAGAAACAATCGAGGAGGACTGGAAAAAATTTAAGGACTATTTGGAAAAATACTATAAGCTGTATGAATGTTAAAAAATGCACCTTTTAGGAAACTCTAGCTTCAGTAATGTTAAATTAAAGAAATGGAAATTAAGGCACAAGAAGTCTGAGATAGAATAAGGAAATAACTTTATTGTGTTTAAATGAAAATGTACATGATTTGGGTTATAACACATTTGAAATTGGGTAACATGATAAAACGAAGGATACAATAAGTAATGAAATAAGTTAACAAATTGCTGATGTTATGTTCACAGAGAATGCAGGGTTGGGAGGATGTGGGGAAGTCCAGCAGATTTGGAAAAAAGAACAAGAAAATTTGTAATCTTCTTATTTTATTCTTATAACATGCTCTTTATTCTTTTTTCTGTTTTTTACAAACTTAATAAAAAATATTATAAAAAAATAAAAAAACAACTCCAGCGGTGAGCTTTATGCTCCTCTTGTGACAAGATTTCCAAAGGCACTCCGGGTCAACACCATGTTGTTGTTGTTTAGTCGTTGAGTCGTGTCTGACTCTTCGTAGCCCCCTGGACCAGAGCACACCAGGCACTCCTGTCTTCCACTGCCTCCCGCAGTTTGGTCAAACTCATGCTGGTAGCTTCGAGAACACTGTCCCACCATCTCGTCCTCTGTCGTCCCCTTCTCCTTGTGCCCTCCATCTTCCCCAACATCATTGTCTTTTCCAGGGAGTCTTCTCTTCTCATGAGGTGGCCAAAGTATTGGAGCCTCAGCTTCACGATCTGTCCTTCCAGTGAGTACTCAGGGCTGATTTCCTTAAGAATGGATAGGTTTGATCTTCTTGCAGTCCAGGGGACTCTCCAGAGTCTCCTCCAGCACCAGAATTCAGAAGCATCCATTCTTTGGTGATCAGCCTTCTTGATGGTCCAGCTCTCACTTCCACACATCGCTACTGGGAAAGCCCTGGCTTGAACTCTATGGCCCTTTGTTGGCAAAACCGTGTACTCAACACCATGTACTCCCTTAATTCCTTATCAAGTTTCCTTATACCATTTGTAGCAATTAAAGCTTATTCTAACTTTAGTCTGCAGCAACTTCTGTGTCATTCACTTAGTTTTCTGCAGAATGCAGAGGCCAGACTGGTGACTGTGAGTGGCTGTTGGGACCATATAAAACCCCTCCTAAAGGATCTACATTGGTTCCCAATATGTTTCTGAGCACAATTCAACGTGTTGGTGCTGACCTTTAAAGCCCTAAACAGTTTGGCCCTGTATAGCTGAAGGAGCGTCTCCACCCCCATCATTCATCCCAGACAATGAGGTCCAGATCCGAGGGCCTTCTGGCGGTTCCCTCCCTGTGAAAAGCAAAGTTACAGGGAAGCAGACAGGGGGCCTTCTTGGTGGTGGCACACTCCCTGTGGAACACCCTCCCATCAGATGTCAAGAAAGAGCACCACAACCTTTAGGAGATATCTGAAGGGAGCCCTGTATCGGGAGGTTTTAAATGTTTGATGTTTCAGTATGGTTTTATATGTGCTGGAAGCTGCCCTGAGTGGCAGGGGAAACCCAGTCAGATGTGAAACAGGGTCTGGAGGAATTTTACCCTTATGCTATTCATATAATCAGTTATTCATTTAATCAAGTTATCAGTTATCAATATATTCACATATAACCAGAGTTTTACAGTGATTTTATAATCCAGTTGAATATATGAAAGCTTCTGCTTAGCTTCACAGCAAAACTGCTTGAAATTGCAAGTTTCCAGAAGTGAACCTTGGCCCAGTACTTTCTTGCTCTCTATAAAAGAGGAAGCGATAAAACAGGAGATGCTGGTACATCTCTCCCCCCTCCTGTCCAGACTAAGTCTGTACACAAAACAGGAAAGTGCCAACCACAATGTCCTTAAATGAACAGATGTTGCAGGGGAGTTACAGCTAAGAGTGCCTCCTTGCCTTAAGTTTCTATTTTGCACCGTTAAATCTGGGGGGAAGGTCGGACTGCATGTTCAGACTGAAAAAGCAGAAGTTGGCAATAGAACTCTTTACCCGGTCAGGAGCCTGGCTGAATGCACTCATTAGCTTATTTTGCTGGCGTTCGCAATTGTAGTCGATTATGTCATGATCTGTAATGTTGTACTCAGGTATATAACCCCAGAGCTACAATGTTCTGGGCCCCAGTCTTTTGGAAAGGATTCCAACTGGGTCCATTTATTGCTCAGCAATAAAACCTCACCTTCTTTTTCTCCATTGCTGCGTCTGTCAATTCTTTGACTCTATTTGAGTTGGTACCATTACTAAAAATATTTGCAACAGATGAGTGGCACCTTATTATGATTATGATTTTTCACACGGGCTGCTGATGGCTTCACCCTGGTGCCTTGCCAGGGCGGGAGAGGCAGGGGTCTTCCTAAAAATACTTAGCTGAGCAAGGCTGGATGCAGCTCCTGCTCCCGAGAGCGGCACATGCTGGAGCAGTATGTGGGCTTGCTCAGTCGGGAGGGGGCAGGGGATGTTTAGCTGCTGATCCATTACAAAGTTGGAAACCAGATCTCACCCAGCCCTAGTGGCTCCTCCAAAGGATCCCGGGAACCGGAATGAGAGGGGCTAGGAGACACGTCCAGTCCTGCTGCCCTGCATTCCCAAGGCTGCCATTCCCAGAGGGGTCAGCAATCCACACTTCTTGCCAGGGAACTCTGGAATTGTCGTTTGGCAGATGGGGGGGGGGAGAGGGTCTCCCATCCAGTCTCCCCACATAGGGGGCTGCCTCTCCCCACTCCACAGGGCTCCTCCTGCCTCCAATTCCTTGGATGATTATCTCTGTTATTCAATGCGACTTTCCCCTCAATCCAAAGGGGCCTCATTTGCATGCCCTGTTTCTCTTCCCCCAAAGCCCCCTCCCCCAAAAGGAAGGCAGCACCTGGATCCCAAGGAAGAGCAGAGCTGCAGACCTCCTGCGAACTTGCCCCCTCCCTGGCTTGGCAGAGTGGACAAGGGAGGACCCTCTCCTGCTTGACTTGGAGGTCTCCCCCCAGCATGCATGAACATGCAGTATCCCTGCACCCCTGGGACCCCCTTCTCCCTATGGCACCCTCAGGGGGAAGAGAGAGGAGACTTGGAAGAGAGGAATTGGGGGCAGGACCCTCTGCTCCTTGCCTTGGGGGTCTCTCTCCAATGCAGAACTGAACTGAAGGGTTCAGTCAGCCTGCTTATATAGAGCTGCTTATATAAAGTTGTTATGTAACTGTAACAACTTTCTGTAACTATCCAATCACCGAACATCACTTTCGATCCCTTATTTGCATATGTGGACCTGAGTAACAGCTATCTACAGTGCCCCCCAGGGTGAGAACTGCAGTGCATAACACAACCTTTTCAAAGTTTCGATAAATGCTAGTTACAGGTAGCCGTGTTGGTCTGCCGTAGTCAAAACAATATAAAAAATTCCTTCCAGTAGCACCTTAGAGACCAACTAAATTTGTTATTGGTATGAGCTTTTGTGTGCATGCACTCTAAGGTGCTACTGGAAGGAATTTATTTATTTATTTATTTTGATAAATGCCGTTCTGCTTGTCCCAAGGATCGCTGCTCAGGGGCCCCTTCTCACCCCACTTCCCTCCTTGAGGCAGTCCTGGTAGCACCTCACCTGCTTCCAGATGTCAGGGGCCACCTGCTCCTTCTGCCAACTGGGCCCTGGCCTTTTGCCCCAAAGTCTTCCTGCGCTGCCCCTCTGCCAAACTCCGCCTTCTGTCTTGCTGCATCAATTGACCTCCTCCCAGTTTGGATTTCACTTGCCTGCTGGCCAAGCCGTTGCCCCAGTTTCCTGCTTGCAGGGAGGTAATTTCTTCTCCTTCACATTGGAGAGAGGGCAGTAAAAAGATGCTGCTGCAGCTACAGCGAAACAGTCCTTGCTCCGCTTCTCTCATGTCGACATGGGAGCGGTTGTGGAATATAGACCTGAAGTCTACAGGAAGCTATGGTTTGAGGGGAAACTATATGAAAATGATGTATAGATGTTATTTGATGACATTCATGTTGATAATACTGCATAAGCAAATACTTTTGATAATAACACAATACACAAATAAAATTTAATGGGGCAAATCATTTAAAGAGATGACCCATGATCACGATTCATCTGAACCTGGAATTTCCCTAGGCTGTGATTGTACCTTTAACTCTAGGCCTTCACATTTTGGGGGGAAATGAAGGCTTGCTGGATTATGCCCAGTATGAGGGATGTGTAGATGAATTTCCTCCAGTTCTGGGCAGGTGCAGCTTGGACCTACTGAGCTAAGTGCCACCTCCTGCTAATTACTCTTCAAAAGAAATAATAAGATTTGTAAGATTCCAAGTCGGGAGGAGGACTCCCCACAGGTTCATCATGCATGATGCAACTTCCAAAGCAAGGAACACCCCGGGGAACAGATAATCCTCCCCATCATTAGCAGAATTGCTGGTTTTCATCCTGAAAAACACAAAGTGTTTCCAGAGCTCTTCAGCTGCATCAACAATCAACATCTGAAGTTATAAAGATCTCACATTATTTAGAACTAGATTTGGGTCTAGGCAGGACTCTATCATTCCTGTTATGATCATTTTCCCTCTGTTTCTTAGGGCATTCGTCTTTGGCCACTGGAAAATCGGACCTCATTCTATGGCTCTTAATTAACACACATATCCAAGCAAACTGCTTCATCGCAATTGACCTCACTTTCTTTTGGACAAACTGATTTGCAAGGTTGCACCATTTTTTCCTCTTTATACACCAGTGCTGTGATAACTGTTGCTCTGTATGAGGATTTTTAAAACAAAAAGAATTATTTTAGATGTTGTTGAGGTCAATCCTGATGAAAGTGGTGTGTGATGCTGCAGAGGCAAAGATGGGAGGCTGTGTTTCATGGCTCTGTTCTTCCAGCAGAATCATGCTGGTGGCAATGCTTCTGCTTGTCCTGCTGTGTCATGTTGTGGGCCAGAAACATTCCATTAATTGTAGCATACAAGATGATCCCCTCCCGATCCCTCATGAATTTTACCATCCTGGAGACCTGGTCATTGGAGAGATTGTTTCTCAGGTCTTCTTCCTCCATAATCTCCTCTCGTTCCTGAAGCAGCCGACACAGATTGTGATTAATGAGCCAATGTAAGACACCATCTCTCCCTCTCCCTCATGCTGCTTATGTATTAAGTTCCAAGTATAGTTACTGAGAACTTATATTTAAGGAGCAATTGTGTTTGTTCATTTCTGGAGTGAGAAAAGAGGCATCTACAGCACATTGGTGGCACAAAGCATTCATAGTTTTCTCTCAAAGGTGTTCTTGAAATGTATGGAAGTTGTGGTCTGTATTGGAATTAGGTTGGTGATTGTGTTGGAAAATTGAGGCACTCTGCTCAAGAGAAATGAGCAAAACCAGAAATAATACTGGGAACAAAGGGGCAGTGGAAATCCCCCCCAAAATGCATAATGAAGGTGGTTTATCAAAGGTTATGGTTAGCTACTACATAAAGGTGAGTCAAGCTGGGAGCAAACAGGTCATCAAGTTGCACATGTGACAGTATAAAACCATATGTGTAGCTGCAGCCCCCGTAGTCTCTTGTCTGCACCATGAGATGGATGAGCCACCATTCTTGCATAAGAATAAAGCCTTTTTGCTTTGCTGCCCATTGCCTGGTGACAGTCTCTGCCACACAACAAACCTCAACGTGGCCGAGTCCCACAAGAACACTTCCACCAGCCTTGCACAGAATAGCTACATGGAGGGTTTTGCTCCTTCAGTGAAGACAGGAGTGAGGAAGCATAACTAAATCTGGGTCATATTAAAGCTAGTTATTCCCTCCCGCTGTCAAACATTTTATTGCTTTAAACATTAGGAAGAACTTCCTGACAGTAAGAGCTGTTCAACAGTGGAATTTGCTGCCAAGGAGTGTGGTGGAGTCTCCTTCTTTGGAGCTCTTTAAGCAGAGGCTTGACAAGGAGTGCCCTGATGGTATTTCCTGCTTGGCAGGGGGTTGGACTCGATGGCCCTTGTGGTCTCTTCCAACTCTATGATTCTATGATTCTATGATTCTAAGTACACTGGAGATGAACCAGCAATCAAATATGACAAGAGTATGTGTTGGCTAGATGCCTTTGGAAGTATAGTCTGGACCCCTCGTCTTGTTCATTTAAACATATATAAATAGGCACAGGCAAAATACTATAGGGATGTGTGTTCATGCACGGCTGTGTGTGCGATTTTAAAAGCTGATCCTAAAACATAATACACTAGCTATTATGATAAGGCTTGCAGTTTGATTTTCTTCTTGCTTTCTTCTCTCATTTTATCACCAAGTAGAAAATGCTCTTCAGCTGCATTAATATATCCAGATATTAAATAATCCATTATTAGTTACGTGATGCAATTTTATCTTAGTTATCGTTCAATTGTGTCTATTGATATAGAGATTTTCAGTAATAACTGCGTAGAATGAAATAACGAGATTGTCAGCGGAGAGTTGGTGAAACGGTCTCATTCTATATCACTTCTCTTCTTTGAGTTTCCTTTTAAAAATACTAGGAAACAGGTCATCCCTGAAACACAGTACTAAACTGGAAGCCAGGAAGGAAATAATGATCAAATGGGGAGGTAACCTGGGAATGTGTGTGCCCATGTTGACATGAGAAAAGTTAGGATGGGGGAATCACACAGGTTCTCTCTAGGTATGAATTTAAGGGAAACTTGTGCTAAGCTAATAGTGCAATGGATTATAACAATAATAAATAGCAATTAAAGTGATTTTGGGAAATGCCAATAAAAGAATGAAAATTGTAATCATGTGGCTGATTAGCAAGATGAATAAAGAAAGAAAATGGGAGAAAGGTTAGGTATATAAAACTCAAGGAAAAAAGGCAGGTTATACATTTAATAACTAATGAATAAACATACTGATCCAGTAGAAATAAGATTAAAACTATACAAAATATTTTATGTACATTGTGAAAACATGTAAAGAAAATCTTAACTTTACACTCAGTTGATTGGCAAAGGGAATGACTCAACTGAGGTTCAAACAAGCAGATGAGAGAAGAAGAGGATGGATGTCCTTTGGCTGCTTCTGTTACTGTTGTTTGTCAACAGCTATAACATCTGTAATTTCCATGACAGTTCAGTGCCAAAGAACTACCAGCACATCTTGGCCTTGGCATTTGCTGTCCAAGAGATCAATGAAAACCCCAACATTTTATCCAACGTCTCTCTGGGATTTCACATCCTCAACAGCTACTACACTGCCAGGATGACCTATAAGGCCAGCCTCAGCCTCTTTTCTGCACAAGGGAGGTTTGTCCCCAACTTCCAGGGTCACAACCAGAACAAAGTGATAGCTCTGATTGGAGGATGCATCTCCGAAATCTCTGCAAATGTGGCCGTCATTTCAGCAATGTACAAGACTCCACAGGTAAGCCTGTTTCTGAGAGAATAGAGAGAACACATCGTGGTTCCGTTCAGGGAAGTTTTTAATGTGTGATTTTACTGTATTTTTGGTTTCTGTGGAAGCCGCCCAGAGTGGCTGGTACAAATAATTTATTATTATTATTATTATTATTATTATTATTATTATTATGGGATCATCATGATTTCAGAAAAATTGCCTGTTATCCTTTGGATAAATGCAGGTTTAATGATACTGCTATCAGGTTTATTGACAGTTCATTGGCAAACTGTGCTGATCAACAAATTTTAAGCAGGGCTTTGTCCTTTCACTGATCTTGTTCAACCTTTTCATCCATGACTTTGGTCACTAGTTGGGAGCTGTATCTGTGAACATTGTCTGACATAGACAATGGGGCGACGTCCTCAGAGGAAAAGATGTGGGGCCTGCAGAGGAGCTCAGAAGACCTGAGGATCTGGAGGAACCAGTCCTGTCCCAAGGCCACCTGAAGTGCCTCTTGACAGATGGAACTTACCTGATCTCCCTCATAGTCTTTCTCAGAACCTGAAAGTCCTGCTTTCATCCCTGATTCCCCCTGAAGACTGAGGGTGGCAGATCGGGATGGTGACAAAATGTGTTAAAAGTGAGCAGAAGAGGGAGCTGGGATCAAGCTTGCATGTTTGCACACAAAGCCATCTGACACCTTACTTGTGTGATCCTAAATGTCTACCAGCTCTCTGTGGTTTGCCTGGCATGTTTAGGTGATGATTTGTTAATACCCTGTGTCCTCCACTGGCATTAAACAACGGGTTTACAGAATGCGCACAAAAAGCTCCCTTTTCTTAATTTGTTGCTGGATTGACCCCTTTGACATGATTATGGATTCCTGTAGATCTTCTGTTACAGATGATGGCAGCATATGACTGCCTGAAGCAAAACCCCAGGAGTCTTTAAATACTTCAGATATTTTAATGACTGCCACATAGCAGAGACCCCCTTTTCTACAGTCCCAGAAGTAAGGACTAGCACGGGAGAAAGAGTACTCAAACCGAGCAATGCAATTACTTGCAGATGGTGTTATTCTGATATTCCACAGATAAAATGGCATACAAGCCATTAGATTCATGTAACATCACTTTTGAATAATGTTTATGCATTTTATTTCAGCTCACTTATGGATCATTTTTGCCAATACAACATGCCAACACTTTATTCCCCTTTTTGTACCAGATGGTCCCAAAGGAAGCCCACCAAAACACAGGAGTTGTGATATTACTTCAGCATTTTGGGTGGACATGGATTGGGCTTGGTGCTGTGGATGATGACAAAGGGGACCGGTTTTTACAGACAATGGTTCCAATGCTTGATGAAAATGGTATCTGTTGTGCCTTCATCATGAGAATACCAAAATGGAATTATGTGGATGAGATTATAGAATACGTTTCACAACGTATAGAACACTATGTAACTGTCTTCAAGGAGACAGCCAATGTATTTTTTGTATATGGAGAACCGCCATCCTTTCAGGCTTTGAGAGTGCTGTTCTTTGTAGCACCATTCATAGAATTGCCACCTCTTGGAAAAGTCTGGATTGTTACATCTCACTGGGATTTTGCATCATTCTCTATTCAAAAGAATTGGGATTTACAAACCTTCCATGGTTCCATATCTTTCACAGTTAACTCAAATCAGCCTGAGGGTTTCCAAAAGTTCCTTCAGATGGTAAGACCTTCGTGGTTCAAAAGAGATGGCTTTATTCAAGACTTCTGGGAACAGGCTTTTGACTGTTTGCTAACAGCGTCCAAGGAGTGGGAAGGAGAGGTGAATAAAACCTGCACTGGGGAAGAGAATCTGGAGAGTCTTCCTGGAAGTTTGTTTGAAATGAAAATGACTGGCCACAGCTACAACGTCTACAATGCTATCTATGCTGTGGCACATGCTCTGAATGCTATATTCCAATTCAAATCCATGCATAGAAGACTGGAAGAAGGACGAAAAATGGCATTTCAGAATGTGGAACCATGGCAGGTAATAAAACTAAAGAAACTTAAATTGAGATTTACTATAACTATGTTTAAGGTGTGGATACCCAGAGCAGTACTGTTAGCCCCAGAGCCATCACCCCTCCAGTTCCCTTCATGATCTCATGCAGCCTGTTCTTGCTGTAAAAGATGGGATGATGCCTGAATTGGAAACCAAGTTATAAAGGCCAGTGTGATCAATGTGGGAACCATTTATACTCTTAGGTGCAGAGTGTGCTCGAGGGATGGTCTCACCAATCTATAGAAAGCTTGTTGAACACAAAGTTGGTAGCAAAATGAGTTGCAATTTGACCTGGGAGCAGGACCCTGGCGGGTGCTATCGATGAGGCATGTGGGAGCAGTTTTCTTTTGGTTTCTTTTAGCAAATCCACTTGGATAAGCAATGGCAGTCTAGTGAATTGTTTGTAAGTCATAATCTGCCACCCATGTGGAGGCAGTGAAAGGAAAATAACAATCAAATGATCCCACATCATGTACAATTCAAGAGTAGGACATGACAGTCCGATGGATGAAGCCCCCACCTGTGCCAGGTGTGGGGAACGCCCAGCTCTCCATGTGCTGCTGAATTGCAACACAATCAATTGTGGCTTATAGAAGGTATAGTTCAGCAACATCTGAGGGCCCAGAGGTTTCTGCACCTCTGACACCTGCTGTTTAAAAAACTCCTGATATGTGCCTTTGTGAAATGGTTGTCCTTTTTTCTTGTTATCCTTCAATCCAGGTCCATCGTTTTCTACGGAGCATCGTTTTCAACAACACTGCTGGAGATCGTGTGCACTTCAATGAAAATGCAGAATTAGTTGTAGGTTTCGATGTCACAAACTGGAGGATTTACCCCAATGGTTCAGTGGTTAGAGCCAAAGTTGGAAGACTGAACCCTCAGGCTCCTTTCGGCAAAGAGTTAACCATTCATGATGATCAGATTGCGTGGCATAAAAGCTTTAATCAGGTGAGACATAGCTGTGTGTGAGACCAGATACTGCCATGAAAATCAACCTTGGGTCCCAAAGGTTGTTGGACTACAACTCCCATCATCACCAGGCAGGTTAGCCAATAATCAAGGAGGATGGGAGGTGTAATAAAATGCACCAGTATCTGGGAGCTGAAGCCTGAAGGACAAGTTTTGAGATCAGTTTCAAAAATTTTGAAAATTCCTTATTGTGTTCCAGATTTAATTTTGGTAAAATCCCACATAATCTTTTTTTTTTAATTGCTTGATTTCTGGTGTGGGGTATCCAGAGAGAATGTCCATTTGCTGGATATTTCCATATTCTGGGCATGATGCTAGTAATCCATTTTCCATATTCACTCATGGCCATGCTGAAGTCTCTCCTTATTAATAAAGCCAATTAAACCAGGAGCTCAGAATCTTTGTCAGTCCTTTGCCCACATTCTCTTAGAGGAAACCATCCAGGGCCCATATGCCAGTGGTGGGTGGGGAAGAGGGAAGTGATTGTGCCCAAAGAGGGTGAAGCAGCAGGCATGACTCTGGCCTGTGTTGAATAGGCTACATTCCAGCGATTCCAAACACAGAGGCTTCTGGATACATCCCAGTAGTTCTCTCTATTCTCCACAGAGGCAAGCAAGATGGATGATTGCTGTTCAGGGCCACATTCTAGCCAAGCAGAAGAGCTTGAGGAGGCGCAGAGCAGGGCTGGTGGGGGGAACATGGAAAGCATGACTTGGGATGAAACCTGAGGCATGAAGAGAAGCACCTACACGGCCACATGCCCCCCCCCCATCCTGGCATTTTCTCCCCAGGAATGATTATTATTATTATTGGTTACATTTCTATACTGCCCTTCCTTGGTAATACCAAAGTAACAAGCAAAAACAATACCCCCCTGGCCCTGTTGGCTTTTTGCAGTATGGTAGCGCTGCAGAGAGCTTGCTGGGGAGACCATGCATTAAAAAGAAAGGGACTCAAAAATAACTTAAACAAGGTTTTAATTACAAAAGAACAAAAACTCCTTATACACTAAATACATTAACAACAAACCAGACCCAACCACCAACCCATCCCCCAGGGTAATGGGAGAGGAGCTGAGGCATCTAATCATAAGCCTGCATTTTTATCAGAGCTTCTATATTTTATCAAGGCTTGTATTTAAAAATGAGCTTAAAAAAAAAAAGGATTTTCAAATGTTTCATGCCAGGCAGAAAGAACCTTGGCAAGAGGTTTTTCTCCTAAGACAAGGGGGCCCCATTGATTTATAGTAGAAAAACAATTCTCAAAGTCATAAAAAAGGGAGAATTACATATGCTGCCCCAAGGCTGAGAAAACACAATTAAAGGCAAGGGTAAATAGTAAAATAATACCAATGTGCCTCTCAGTAAAATGAGCCAGATCTTCTTTCCAAGGTTGAAAGGCCAAGAGCAGTGAAAAAGGCAACTGGCTTGGCTAGAAGAAAAGAGAGCATTTTTGGGAAATTTTCTAAAGCTGTTGGGAAGAGCTAATGGGAGAAGCATCTAGCTGGCTGGGAAAGGAGGGGGAAAGGGGGGAGGTGTAAACTGAAGAGGCTTCTTTTTAAAAGCTGTTTTTTACTGAGTTCCTTTTTACTTTACAAAGGCTTTATTCTTTTAAAAGGCTACCTATGATAAATGAATAAAATATATTAGCTTAAATATATTGGCTTAAATGTAATTATGCAAAGGATTTAAGGAATGCTAGATTCTTATTTCATATGGTTGTAAGAGTTGTATTTATCCTGAAATTAAGTCAGCCACCAGCCTAGCCCCCCTGCTAGACAGAAGACGCCATCCAAGCACTCTTGATATATATGGTTGTCAGGCATTTGTTTAGAAACTTTCAAATGAAGGAAATCTTTCAATATTGATGTGAAACTCAAGATCCTTGACATCTGTTGAACATAAAAATGTAAGATTAAACATTTGTTTTAGAAGGCAATAGGGCAAGGAGGGCAAGAGGTGAGCTGGTAATTAAGATTCCATGTAAGATATATTATTACTTATTTGTCATTTATATATAGCTCTTTGTCTCCCTTATAAGGGCAAGGAAGTGGGTGTATCTTTTGTGGGTGTATCTTTTGTGATTGGTTCTACCAAACAGCCAATAGGAATTTCAACCAGGCTGATTGGACAGAGGCAGCCACAGGAGGAGCAAAGGGGGCTGGATTAAGGGAATATAAGTGCTGGCCAGGATGGCAAGAGGCCAGGCCAGAGCTTGGTAACCATATACCACTGAGCCTCTCATTTATTTGTCTGACAAATAAATTATTATTTTAATTTCTCTATTGCTGCGTTGAATATTTCATTCCAGCTAAGCGTTAACCACAAGCAGGGTGCTACAGAGCTAGGTGCTGCTCCTTATATACTACATGCAAATGCTGACACACCTTTAATCAATGCAACTCAGCAGCACCTGCTATGTTTCACAGCTGTAAAGCTGGGTCTCGTTATCTTGCTCTGGCCCCTTAAAGACATACACATTAGGTGGAACAATGATGAACCTTTACATTTAAAGAAACCATTCAACAGGCCCAACCCAACCCAAAGTGGGTAAGATACAGCGGAAGTACCACCTTAACCCGCTTATCTTTAATTCTCATTAGGTGTCAATAAAATGACTTTTCTAAGCTTTGGGCCTTATCAATTCAGTTGAATTTGTTCTGTTTAAACCCTCTCTGGACAGAAGCAACATGGTTCAATTGAGGAATATTTCCCTATTACCAAAAATATTTTTATTATTGTACAAAACCCAAAAACCTACCCCTTTCCTCAGTTTCCCCTAGTATAGATGCAAAACGTGGACTGACTGCTTTGGCAGGTAGAATTGCTCCTCTGCACCATCTCCATCAGATCAAGGGGCCTCTGGGTGGCAAAGCATCTGATGATGTGAGGGCCCATGACTTCCTGGTTGTCTCTCATGGTTCTGGGCTTACAGCTGCCAGGCTCCATGAGCATCTGCTATCTATAGGCCATTGACTCCTTAACCTGCTATGAAGACAAGGGCAGGAATACTGGAGAATAATGTGATGGAGAGAGGATGGCAGTCTTTCACATCTCACTCTGGGGAGAAAATGAGATGGCACCTTCCTTTCAGGAAGCATTTGTTCAGTGCACAGGTAGCACTGAAAGAGGCAGAGAATATGATTCGCCTCCATAAACCTTTCTGCAATGCTTTATTCAGATCAGCCCAGGCTTCCTTCTGAAGCCAGCTAGGATTCCACATCCTTGGGACTCAGCATGCCACTATCTTTCATTCTTAGGGCAGGCCAGCCCTCTTCAGGCGCTCGCTCCTCACACAAGTGGGGTGATCTGACAGGGGGAACTATTGACTGTCGCCTCTCCATCAGGACCATCCCTGTCTCCCTCCGGGTGCTGAGCTCTGAATGCAGGGTCCTAAAACTGTTCTGAAAAAGGATAAATGTAGAGGACACTCCCTGCTACAGATATCCAGCCCTCAACATGTGGAGGAAAGCTGGAACAGCTGACTGCTGCATGCTCACTTTCTTCAGCACATAATCCTAATCATGCGACATTCGAATGACGGATAATATGCTCTTGCTAATCTTCCTTTCATCTTTTGGTGCAGGGGCTGCCTCTTTCTGTGTGCAATGACAACTGCTATCTTGGCTACAGCAGGAAAAAGAAGGAGGGAGAGAAATTCTGCTGCTATGATTGTGTTCCATGTCCAGAAGGGACCATCTCTAACCAGAAGGGTAGGAGCAGTGCTTTTTTCCTAGAAAAATAGGTGACGCTACTCAACATGAAGTTGTTGCAATATGTGCCACACTTTTTAACAATAGCCGAAAGAGGTGCCGACACTGCGTACCCTTCAGTACCCCCTGGGGGGAAAAGTACTGGGTTGGAGGCAATATGTACAGAGAAATAATGATGTGTATTTAATATGACTTGTTTGCTATTTCCTCCTTCGAAAATAGCGTATTCCTTTAAATATATTTTGCAATACATATTTTAAAGAGCATCAAACAAGTAACATTCTTTTCTCCAATAAAGAGAGCACTGTGACCTTATGTCAGTTACTGTCTCTCAGTCTAAAGACCTTAAATGGGTCTTGAGGATCAAATGAGGGAAATAATATATGCAGAATAAAATGTAACACTATATATATATTTTACTTTAAAAAAATAAAACAATGGTATCTTTAGAAGCACACACATCAGCAATGTCATTTGTCAAATGACTGAGCATTTCCAAAAGGCCAACAGACTTCCAAAGCGAAGGAGCATTGGAGTCCTCAAGGCACAAACAGATTTGTGTGGCTAGAGGAGCCTATTTCTACTCTTGGTATTTCTAGATCTAGATGGGTGGGTTGCATCCAGACTAAGTTGGTTGTGCTTGGTTCCCAATGAGAACAATGGGAATAACTTTAATTCATCTGTAAATTTTCACATTAATTTCAACTCCACCTATCTTTATTGCACAATTTGCCTTGTCTTCTTTCTTTAATGAAATTCAAGAAAATGGACATGGGGCTGTCATGTGGTCCATGCCTTAGGAATAAAATGTACCAGAAATGCAAAGAACACATTTAACAAATTATACTTGGCAATCGAAAATAATTTGTGAGTGTTTACCCCAATAAATCATAGGAAAATCCCGGAAGAGAGTTTATGATGTTAGTTCCCACCTTCCATGGCCATGGGTCCGGGGTGTGCAGGTCTTCTTTGAAGCCCATTAAATATTTCTACCATTTCCTTCAGTCTCCCTGGTTGCTCTCAATTCCTTGTTTTGTCACAACAGCTTCTTCTGGCTTTAATTGAAGTTTGAATACTAAGTGCTTGGAAATGTTGAAAATGTTAACAGGCTGTATGCTAAAAACAAGTCTTTCCTTTTACCTTAAGAAATGTATTTCAGCTTTGGTTTCTTTGGAAGTAAAAATATTTGAGTCAAAATGAACAGCTGTCAGGTGAATGATAGGGTATCTCAAATAAAGCTCAGCTGAGGGTATAATAGGTATTCAGGAAGCATGGGTGTGTGGGAGGGGTTGTAGAATAAAGGAAAGTACATCTAAAAACCCCAGCAACCAGAAAAATAAATAAGTGCAACAAAAGCTCTGCACAACACCTACAGAAAGTTCACCAAACTTTTCTTTCCCCTTTGGAATACAGTTTAATTTATGGAAACTTCCAGCAACAGGAACAGCCACAACAAAATAATAATAATAATAATAATAATAATAATAATAATAATAATAATAATAATAATAATAATAATAATAATAATAATAATTAATGATGATGATGATGAAGAAGAAGAAGTATTGGAATAGGACAACAGCCTAGTGTATTCATGGTTTTCAATGAGACCAGAATTCACTATCTCACGGAAAAACAATCTAGTAGACCAGTTCAGCATCATCCAAACTTTCTCACTGAAATCACGAGTGTCCTATGTTGTTCAGTTGGTCAAAGAAGGCTGCTCCTCTTCCCAGAGGCAGGCCTTGTCTACTCCCTGTGAACAGCGGAGGGCATGGCTAAGCCGCCCGCATCACTGGGAGTCCCGGCTGCGTCATTCACCCCGGCCGACCAATCCAGTCGACCGGGGAGCATGGCTTACCCTATTTGAACCGCCATGCAGCCGGGGGACTACCTCTCCTTACCCCCTCCTTCGTTGGACCTCCTGCTCTCCCGCCCTATTTTCATGCGTTTGCCATTTGGCCCTGCTATGGACCACGGTTGGTCGCCTGTTGAGGGAGTCAGGCAGGAATTTTTCCACCTGGCGAATTGGCACCTGCCATGTGGTTTTTGCCTGCCTCGTAGCAATTGTCACAACTTTGTAAGGTTTGGCAGTTAGGCATTGGTAAAACCTGCCCCTCCCATTTAAGGGTATTCCGTTAAAGGGATCCGGGGGTGTGGATCTTATCCGAAGCCCAGGTAGATACTAGGGCCTTGCCTCGACCCCAACGGGAACCCTGGGGGAGCTCCTAGCTGATGTACACCAACAGGGCTCCCCCTACTGGTGTTTGACCCTTACAAGACTTCCTGCATGGCGGGCAGGAGTCAGATATAGTCAGTTCAGTTCCAATGCCTACCAATACTGTTCACATCTGTAACCAATAAAGTTGTGGCCTTAATTATCCCATCAACCCAAAATATTGGTGTCCGTGTGTTTTATTATACAAGAAATGGGGGGAGGGCTTGGGGCCGTGACATGCAACTGCATGGACACAAAAAGCACTTTCATTTCTTTTTAAAATAAGATTTTATTAAAGCTTTTTCACAATACAATAATACAAAAGAAGCCGCTCTACATAAAAATGGAGAGCTAGAGATAGTATGCTGAGTCCTCCCTCCAAAGCTGCTCTTGACTCTGGTCTCACTCACTAGAAGTGGGGGCCCTTCTAGTTCTCACCTGGGAGCTTTCGTTTTCCCAGTCCCTCATCCTGGGAGGTTTTCCCTTCCCTGCCTCTCACTCAGGGTCCTCCCACCATCCATCTGCCCCCCCCCATGTGTGCACAATCCCCCAACAACAGCCCAGAGCAAAGGAAACCAAAAGGAAAGGAAAGGGGGAAAGGAGATGAAGGAAAGGAATTTCACTGGCTGCTGTAACTGATTCTTTCAGGAGATGTATATAGGTCATCATCTTGACATTTTTAATTGTTCTTCCACCCGCCAGATATGGATGCCTGTGTCAAGTGCGCAGAAGAAAACTACCCAAACCAGGACCAAACAGGGTGTAGTCCAAGGGGGCTGAGCTACCTCTCCTACCGAGAAAAGTTAGGGCTCAGCTTAGCTGTCTCCGCTCTGGCTTTCTCCCTGATCACCACCTTCGTGCTGGCGACTTTTGTGAAGCACAAGGACACTCCCATCGTCAAAGCCAACAACCGCAGCCTCACCTACCTCCTCCTCCTCTCCCTCCTTCTCTGCTTCCTCTGCTCCTTGCTCTTCATTGGTCAGCCTGGAAAAGGGACCTGCCTCTTCCGACAAATGACTTTCAGCATCATCTTCTCGGTGGCCCTTTCCAGTATTCTGGCCAAAACCATCACTGTGGTTCTAGCATTCATGGCAACCAAGCCAGGATCCAGAATGAGGAGATGGGTGGGGAAGGGGCTGGCCAATTGTGTGGTCTTTTCCTGCTCTTTCCTTCAAGCTGGCATTTGCACCCTTTGGCTAAGTGCTTCCCCTCCATTCCCAGATACAGACATGCAGTCACTGAAGAGTGAGATCATCCTGGAATGCAATGAGGGTTCAGCTGCCATGTTTTATTGTGCTTTGGGCTATATGGGTTTTCTGGCCGTTGTGAGTTTCCTTGTGGCTTTCCTGGCCAGAAAGTTACCTGACAGTTTCAACGAAGCCAAATTTATCACGTTTAGCATGTTGGTTTTCTGCAGTGTTTGGCTGACCTTTGTTCCAACCTACCTGAGCACCAAAGGGAAATACATGGTAGCCGTGGAGGTCTTCTCCATCTTGTCCTCCAGTGCTGGGCTACTGGGTTGCATCTTTTCCCCTAAATGCTACATCATTGTGCTGAGGTCTGACCTGAACAACAAGGAAAGCCTAATAAGGGGAAGAAAATAGTGTGTGTGTGTGTGTGTGTGTGTGTGTCCATATCTTAGAGCTTGAGTAATCCTGGGATATCATTCACTCTGACCTCTGATCTTGATCTTTGAATAAATTTGTGTCTCATTAGTTTCCTCTGTGTTCGTTTCTTATTCTTGACCACCTCCAGACTGGGGAACTCTATTTTCTGGATCGTGATCATGATCTGGGTGTGGATGCAGGGCAGGGCAAATCAGGTTTGGGTTAGTTTGGACCCTATAGAGTCTGATCCAGATTTATAAATCTGGGCCAGAAACTGTGCACAGCTCTGCCAAGAACTTAGATTGAGCAAAAAATATTTGAGGGGTCCAGGCCCCCTCAGGTCAATGGGCATTGCCATTCAAATGCTGTGAGTGCGCCACTTCTTGTGACCAATTATGTGGGGTGGGGCTTACCTGCCCCCCCATATTTTATTCAAGTTGGCACCTCTGGAATTTAGAGTGTGATGCAGGGAACAAATTTAGTAGTAACTGCAAGCTCTCCTTAGGACAAAAGTGGCCTTCAACTTCCTCATCAAGTGCCACTGAGTACATATATCTCAAAGAAGAAAATTGTTGTAGGGTTCAAAAAGGAAAAGAAAAGAAAAACTCTAGCCATTCATTATGCAACTTCAAATGACATCAGCACACAAGGGAAATTATAATAACACCTATCCATGCCAAAATGGCTAGTTTAGATATTCTTGTGCATTATGCAAACAAATGTCATAAACCATCAGAATTGGAAAAACAATATCCCTTATGGGCTCCATGGGAGGCACTGATGACACCCTGGGTGTCTGCAGCCACCACTTGGGTGCCCATTGCTTTACACCCAGACTTTTGACAGTGTGTGTGTACAACTCACCTGGGAATTTTATGGAGAAGGCTGGGTAAAGATGATGATGATGTTGGTGTATGCCAAGTGTGTGTGAGCCACGTGTGATAATTTATCTGTAATCAGGGACAAAGCAGCCTTCCTAAGTGCAACCAAATGCATGTCATTCAAGGAAGAAAAAATAGTTGTAGAGTTCAGGTAGAAAACCCCCCTACTACTTCAATTGCTCATGATGCAGTTTCAAGGAACATCAACACTCAGGGGAAATTATCATCACACCTCTCATTGTCAAAATTACTGGTTTCCATCCTCGTACACAATGTGTGTCATTGGCAAGACCATCAGTCAGAATCTGAAGAAGAAAGAAAGATATAAAACCCTCGTGTTGTTGACCAGTGGATCTGGACACAGGTAGGGATCTGTCATTCACCTGCATCATCATTTTCCCTGTGCAGGTTAGGGTCTGCTTCCCACCAGATGATTCTGCTGTGATTTTAACCCCCAAAGTATACGCTGTTCTTCATCAATTTTTACATACCTGGCACTCAGCATTTTTTTTTGGGTGGGAGGGGGAGTGAAGGGAGAAATAGAACACCCTCTTCAGGAACATTGATGATCACAGAGCCATTACTAAATAAAAAGACCAGGCTATAGTTCATGCAGTCCCTAAAATGCCAGGCTCTGGTGTAAATCAGTGTAGCACCACCATTTGGCACCATTCAAGGGAGTTTGTAGCAAAACAGATAAGAAGATTGAGGCAAAACATGACAGTCTATGTTGGGAGGGAAAGTGTTTTCCATAGGATTGTGTTGGTTATGGTGTTTCTGCTGTTACTGCTTTGTCATACGGTGTGCAAGACACATTCTATTGACTGCAGCATCTTTGATGATCCTCTTCCTATTCCTCATAATTTTTACCAGCCGGGTGACCTGGTCATTGGGGGAATTGTTTCTCAGGTCTTTTTCCTCTACAGTAACCTCTCTTTCACAGAACAGCCTACACAGATAATGATTGATGAACATTAGGCATTATTTCATTTACCGGTAATCAGGAATTTCCTGGTGTACAGAGAATCAATCAGTCAGTCCAGTCCACCAGCTCAAGTTAAAAACATCAAGAAGTTTTTAAAGAGTATTTTTTTAGACACTCTTTCATTAGCTGCTACAACAGATTCCATTTGATGGATGTTTGTCAATATCCTGAAGTATTAAAATTGTTTTTTCTCTTTTTCAGATGTGGATGTTTGTGCCAATTGTCCTGATGACAAGTATGCAAACAAGGGCCAAACTCAGTGCATTCCCAGGGTTCCAAGTTTCCTCTCTTACAAAGAAACTTTAGGATTCGTTTTAGCTATCTTTGCCATTTCTTTCTCTTTAATCACTCTTTTAGTACTTGGAACTTTTGTGAAGCACAAGGACACTCCCATCGTCAAAGCCAACAACCGCAGCCTCACCTACGTCCTCCTCATCTCCCTCCTTCTCTGCTTCCTCTGCTCCTTGCTCTTCATTGGTCAGCCCGGAAAGGTGGTCTGCCTTCTCCGACAAGCAGCCTTTGGCATCATTTTCTCGGTGGCCCTTTCCAGCATTTTGGCCAAAACCATCACTGTGGTTCTAGCATTCATGGCAACGGAACCAGGATCCAGGGTGAGAAGATGGGTGGGGAAAGGGCCGGCCAATGCTCTTGTCCTTTCCTGCACCTCCATTCAAACCAGACTTTGTGCTCTGTGGTTAAGCACTTCCCCTCCATTCCCAGATAGGGACACACATTCATTGAAACGGAAAATCATCCTGGAATGTAATGAGGGATCAGTTACCATGTTTTACTGTGTCTTGGGCTCTATGAGCTGGCTAGCCTTTGTCAGCTTCTTTGTGGCTTTCCTAGCCAGGAGGTTGCCAGATAGTTTCAATGAAGCCAAGTTCACCACCTTCAGCATGTTGGCATTTTGCAGTGTTTGGTTATCATTTCTCCCAACTTGCCTAAGCACCAAAGGGAAATACATGGTGGCTGTGGAGATCTTCTCCATCTTATCATCCGGTGCTGGATTACTGGGTTGCATCTTTTCTCCAAAACGCTACATCATTCTGCTGAGGCCTGAGCTGAACGACAGGGAGCAGCTCATAAGAAAAGCAAAATGAAAGAGTATGGCCATCTCTTCATTGTGCATCTAGACAAATGCTGATGATGGAGATCTCGAGAGAATTTGACTATGTGTATTTGCTTAGGGAAACTCCTATCAGCATGGTTCTTGACTCAGTCAATGTGCCACAAATACCCCCATTCCTACTTCTATTTTGGCGGTTTCCAGAGAGATTGGAATACGACCCAAAGCTGATTCTTCTATTCAGGGTTTTCCTTATCCTCATATAGCTCAATTCATGTTGGGAATAAATTAGGAGTGAAAGGCATCTCAAATCCTGAAGGCAGCGTCAGAGGCCAGGCCTGCATTCTGTTACTCAGGCTTTCTCATCTCAAACCAACCATGCATCCTGCCATAAAACTATAAAATCTTAAGACATAAAGACATAAAATCTTGGTTTCATGAACATCAATTATATGCAATAAAACCACAGTCACAGTGAAGTCATTAACTACACATATTCTGAATTGCCAGTTGAAGTCAATTAGGTATTTTTGCCAATTCAGCAGAAATCAGCCCGGATACCATTTTGCTGCTGTCAGGGGCTCAGGAGCAGAGGCACAGGGGAGAGAGGAAACGGAGAGCGAAGGGGAAGAATCTGAGGGCAGCGTAGGGGAGTATGACAGTGGCCCGAGAGATTCCATGAGCTTCTCCAGCGATTCAGAAGATTCCCAGAGGGGGGCGCCGATGGCCAGGGCAAGGGGGGTCCCAGGGGGGACGCACCAGAAGCAAGGGGCCAGCGGGGACTCCCAAAGCAGCAGCGGGAGATCAGGACCAGTTCCCCCACCAGAGCGTAGTGGGGGGGAAGAGTCCCATGCATCAGGACCAGCGTCTCCTCCAGTAGGGAGAGAAGATGAGTCCGGGCTGACCACGCCTCTATCAGAGAGTGAGGGAACGGAGGGGAAGTCAGGTCCAGCTAGCCCCCCCAAAGGGGGAAGCAGTGACAGGAGCAGTGTAACGGTCAGGAGAAAGGTTGCCGGCTGGGCGCGCGCGCCAAGTTCAAATGTACAGGCGCGCGGGACGGCAGAAAACCCGGATTGGGAACCAGGTCCGAAAGCCCGCCGGAGGCAGGGGGAAGTCTCAGGGGACTCAGCGTCAGAAGAGTCTAGAAAGGGCAAGACCCCAGTGGACAGATGGACCCAGAGGAGGAAAGAGCAAAGGAAGAAGTGGAGCAAGGCTAGAATCTTAAACTGGTGTCTGGGGGGAGGAGATTCAGATGGAGCTTCAGTGGTCTAGAGTTTGAGACGTAGAGCTGCGCACCGCGGCTTTGAAATCGAAACTGAACTTCAATAAAGACTTTTGTATATAACAAGAACTGGCGTTGGTCCTTTGTGAGCTGGGACCTCGGGCAGCTCTGACAGTAAGCTCCGTCTCTCAAAATTGAACCCTTGCAGCGTGAGTTGGCGCAGCGAGGGGCAAAACTTGGTGTTTTGCGAGCTCACGAAGATCGGCAAAGATGACTACAGAAGACAAGGTGAAAGAGCTGACAGAAGCAGTTTCGGCGCTTTACGCAGAAGTAGCAGCATCCAAAAAGAGAGAGGAAGAAGCATTAGCCCTCTACCAGGATCTGCAAACCAGGTGGGAACGTTTGGGCAAAGAGGGACTGCTAGGACCCAAGCCGGAGGGAGTTGGCCTCGGGAAGAGGGGGGGCAGCATCGTAGCCCACTTTGACGGGAACCTGCAGCAGTATCCTAACTTCAGAGCAGACATAGTTTTCGCGCTCAGTTTGCTTCGGAAAGACTTTAGAGATGAGGAGGAGAAAGTAGGCTTCATAATAACTCATCTGCATGGGGAAGCTAAATCGTGGCTGCGCAATTTATGGCGCGAAAATGACCCCGCCCTCAAAGATTCAACAGCTTTTATCAAAGCTATGGACGCTTGTTTTAAATCAACGGTTGATGTGGATGTGGCCAGAAGGGAAATGCATGGTTTGAAGCAGGGCAAAGCCACTGTGAGACAATAGCACTCCCGCTTTTTTGAGTTAGTAAATGTGCTGGGCTGGGAGAAGGACTCCGCTGCCGTCCGGGATCTGTTCTGGGAGGGGCTGAATGGGGCTGTGAAAGATGAACTAGCGAGAGGGGAAAGACCCAACAGCACCACAGAAGTCGTACAAAGAGCGCTGGCGATAGGGGTGCGCCTGGAAGAACGCCCTTGGAGCAGGGATGAGGGACGTATGGCATGCACACCAGTCAGAACACCTCCCTTCCTACCCAGAGAGACAGCGCGCGCGCAATCCACGCCTCCAGTGGGAGGGGGAGAAGAGCCGATGGAAATAGGTGGTGCCAGGGCTCAGACAGCAACCAGAACCCAAGCACCAGGAGCAGTCAAGGCGAAGGCTCCTAGAGGGAGCAGGAAGTGTTATATCTGCGACAGTGCACAGCACATGGCCAAAGAGTGTCCCCAGAGGCTCCAGAGGCACACTGCAGCCTCAGCAACAGTAAAGGGAGCAGTTCAGCAGGGGGAACAGCTGCAGGGAAACGACGAAGCCTGGTTGGAGGCAGAGGCACTGGGGCCCAGCCAGGTGAGTCAGTGAAGCAGCCCCCAGATATTTTACAGCCCACAGACCCCCTCCCGCCCAAACCAGTGGTGCAACTCACTGCATCACTCCAGCTCCCCAATGGACTCACCATGGAAGTCCCTATTACCATTGACTGTGGTAGTAATGCAGACTTTATAGGAATAGATTTCATCAAGCAACATCGCATAGTGCTCCTACCAGCCACGATGCCCCTAAACGTCGTCACGGTCGATGGCAGAGAGCTACTGGGAGGACAGGTGGTACAGCAAACACCACCAATGGTAATGCAAATTGGAAATCACCGCGAAGTCATCAGCTTCAACGTCACCCACCTGTCGGACACGCCCATAGTGTTGGGCATGAGTTGGCTGGACAGGCACAGCCCGGCATTAGCATGGTACCAGGGTCAATTGACCTTCTGCTCCTCCTACTGCGCAGAACACTGCATCCTGACCAGCCAGGAAGATGAGGGGCAAGAGGATGAACCACAGCTACACTTAGGCATGTTGCAAGCGGTACCCAACAAGTACAAGGCGTTTTTGGAGGTCTTCTGTGAGAAGGAAGCGGACAAGCTGCCTCCCCACAGGCCCTACGACTGCAAGATTGACCTCCTGCCGGGGGCGACGCTGCCGACTGGGAAACTGTATTCCATGTCTGAAGACGAACTGCAAGAACTCAGGGAGTTCATAGATCACAACTTGAAGCGAGGATTCATCCGAGAGTCCAAAGCAGTGGGGGGCAGTCCCGTGTTTTTCGTGAAGAAGAAAGACACGCCCCAAGGGAGGCTGGTAGTTGATTACAGAATTATCAATTCGAGGACGAAGCCCACGGCATTCCCCATGCCCAAGATTGACGACCTGCTCGCGACGGTGAGGAAGGGACGCATCTTCACCAAGCTGGATCTTCGAGGGGCGTACAACCTTATACGCATGCGGGAGGGCGATGAGTGGAAGACGGCCATGTTTACGCCTTTGGGCACCTATGAATACCGAGTTATGCCGTTTGGTTTGCAAAATGGCTCCCATTGTTTCCAGGCCTTCATGCACCATGTGTTAGCGGGACTCCTCTACAAGAAATGCGTCTGCTTCCTAGACAACATCCTGATCTTCTCGGAATCGCAGGAGGCTCACGACAGAGACGTCAAGGAGGTCCTGCAGAGACTACGGGAGCACAGACTTTACGCCAAACTGGAGAAGTGCCAGTTCGACATGACGGAGGTGGATTTCCTGGGCTACAAGCTGTCCGACAAGGGACTCGCCATGGACAGCACCAAGGTCCGCTCGGTGTTGGACTGGAAGAGCCCGCGCAATTGGAAGGAGGTCCAGAAGTTCGTCGGCTTCGCCAACTTTTATCGCAAGTTCATCAAGGGGTTCGCGATGGAGACGGCGGCCATCACGGACACCCTCAGCTCCAAGAAGAAGAAGTTCACCTGGACGTACCAGGCGGAGCAGTCCTTTCGGAGACTCAAGCGTCTCTTCGCGTCCGAAGAACAGCTGCTACACGTCAACCCCAGCAGACCAATGAGGGTTGAAACAGACGCCTCGGACAGAGCGGTGGGGGCGGTTCTGTTGCAGCAAGATCCGCAAGGGGACTGGAGGCCGTGCGCATTCTACTCCAGGAAACTCAGCAAGTCGGAACAGAACTACACCATCTGGGACAGGGAGTTGCTGGCCATTCATGCAGCCTTCAAAGCGTGGCGGCACTTCCTCATCGGAGCCAAACACACAGTGCAGGTCCGCACGGACCATAAGAACCTGGAGTACTGGCGCACGGTGCGGTTCCTGAACCAGAGGCACATCCGCTGGGCGGAGTTCTTTGCGGATTTCGACTTCCGGATAGAATACATCCCGGGAGACAACAACGTCATGGCAGATGCGCTATCCAGGAAGCCGCAATATCTCGAGGAAGCAGCACCGGTGGCAGCCAAACACATTTCACACCGAAAGCGTGGGCGTGCGCTTCAGCCACCGTGGACCTGGACGCGGTACGTTGCGCGCTGCAGACGGATTCGTTCACGCAATCCAAGATGGAAGAGGTACGAAGAGGCACTGCGAAGGACGACGAGTTCCAGATACGCAACGGACTGCTCATCCACAAAGGGGCCCTCTACGTGCCGGGAGACGACCTCTGCGCGGCAGTTCTGCAGCAGTTACATGACGCGCCCAGCGCCGGGCACTTCGGCAAGGACAAGACGGCGGAATTAGTAGCCAGAGACTTTTGGTGGCCCAAGATGAGGGGAGAAGTCGCGGATTACGTTACTAGGTGTGACACATGCCAAAGGGCCAAACCAGTACACAGGCCGCCAGTGGGACTGCTGGAACCGCTACAGATGCCGCTCGAACCGTGGGAGAAAGTGGCCCTGGACTTTGTCACAGATCTGCCCAGTTCGCGAGGCAAAACAGCGGTACTCGTGGTCGTAGACCTGTTCACCAAGATGGCGCACTTCATTCCTTGCGCAAAGGTGGCCACAGCGGAACAGACCGCCAAGCTGTTCATAGACCACGTGTTCAAGGTTCACGGCTTACCGCGGTCCATCCTGTCCGACCGGAGTCGCCAATTCATCTCCAGCTTCTGGCAGAAGCTGCTGGGCATCCTGAACGTCAAGATCAACTTAGCGTCGGCACGACACCCGCAGACCAACGGACAAGCGGAGAGGGTCAACGCCATCATGCAGCAGTACCTACGATGCTACGCGAATCACCAGCCCTCGACCTGGGTGGACTACCTACCGCTAGCCGAGTTTGCCTACAACAACACGAAGCACGTGTCTACGGGGGTGACGCCGTTCTTCGCCAACAATGGGTGGCATCCCAGAACCTTCCCGGGGTTAGAGATGAAGGGGGAGGGGGAGCCACGAGGAGCAGAGGCCTTGGCAGCGGAGTTACAGGAGGTCCATGAGCAACTCCGAAGGCACTTGGAGCTAGCAAAACACGCCTACAAAATGGAGGCAGACAGGCACAGGAGAGTCAGGGAAGACATTCAGGTGGGGGACTGGGTCTGGTTAGCAGCCCAGGCAGTGCCGGCCAGAACGTTAGCTAAGAAGAAGCTCAGGCACAAGCAGCTAGGGCCTTACCAAGCTGAGGCACAAATCAATACAGTGGCCTTCCGGTTGACACTCCCGGAGGGATCCAGAATGCACCCGGTCTTTCATAGATCAGTGCTCACACCCTACAAGGAACCCCACAGGTTTCAGGCGCCTGGGAACGCACCAGACCCACTCAGCAAATCACCAACAAGGGGGGGGGTCACCGAGGGCGGCGCCACTCAACGAGGTCACGGAGATTTTAGACTTGAGTTGGGGGGAAGAGGGGGTTGAATATCTCCTCGCCAGGGAAGGTACCCCGGCCAGCGCCAACAGGTGGGTACCGTACTATGCTGTGGAGGAGCACTACCTCAAGGACGAGTTCCATGCACTCTTCCCACACAGACCTATGCCGGCAGATTATTTCGACGACTATCTTTTCACACCCACACTTTCAGCCAGCACGTTCCAGGGGTTCTCATCAGCTGAGGAAAAGGCGCCAGAAACGAGCTCCCCAGAGGGATCACTCTCGGGGTCTGTCACAGACCGCTCTTATTGGTGGGACGATCAACTGGAGGTGGGGTGGAGCAGGGAACTGCTGAGGGGGCCCTTACAGGCAGCATCCCCCGAGGCAACAGGGGGAGAGACGGACCTGGACGTGTTGGGGGAGGATCCTGGGTTCGAGCACAGCTGCAGAGAGATGGAAGCAGAGGAGATCGGCGTCGACGAGCCCATTACGGACTGGCCGGATCCAGCCGGCCGGCTGGACACCAGGGGGGAAGAACTGTATCCCGCACTCACCCCCACAGCACAGGAACACCCGGAACCCGGACCCGAAGAGGGGGAGGGGGAAGGGGGGGCTTTGAGGAGGGGATGGATGTCAGGGGCTCAGGAGCAGAGGCACAGGGGAGAGAGGAAACGGAGAGCGAAGGGGAAGAATCTGAGGGCAGCGTAGGGGAGTATGACAGTGGCCCGAGAGATTCCATGAGCTTCTCCAGCGATTCAGAAGATTCCCAGAGGGGGGCGCCGATGGCCAGGGCAAGGGGGGTCCCAGGGGGGACGCACCAGAAGCAAGGGGCCAGCGGGGACTCCCAAAGCAGCAGCGGGAGATCAGGACCAGTTCCCCACCAGAGCATAGTGGGGGGGAAGAGTCCCATGCATCAGGACCAGCGTCTCCTCCAGTAGGGAGAGAAGATGAGTCAGGGCTGGCCACGCCTCTATCAGAGAGTGAGGGAATGGAGGGGAAGTCAGGTCCAGCTAGCCCCCCCAAAGGGGGAAGCAGTGACAGGAGCAGTGTAACGGTCAGGAGGAAGGTCACTGGCTGGGCGCACGCGCCAAGTTCAAATGTACAGGTGCGCGGGACAGCAGAAAACCCGGATTGGGAACCAGGTCCTAAAGCCCGCCGGAGGCAGGGGGAAGTCTCAGGGGACTCAGCGTCAGAAGAGTCTAGAAAGGGCAAGACCCCAGTGGACAGACGGACCCAGAGGAGGAAAGAGCAAAGGAAGAGGTGGAGCAAGGCTAGAGTCTTAAACTGGTGTCTGGGGGGAGGAGATTCAGACGGAGCTTCAGTGGTCTAGAGTTCAAGATGTAGAGTTGCGCGCAGCGGCTTTGAAATCGAAACTGAACTTCAATAAAGACTTTTGTATATAATAAGAACTGGCATTGGTCCTTTGTGAGCTGGGACCTCGGGCAGCTCTGACAGCTGCCCAATTCCCTGATGAGTTTGGGAAAACCCAGATATATGGCAGCCCTGAGTAGTGGCCATTGCTTCAGTTCACAGTGCAGGGTTCTAAATAAGTCAAATTGAGGTTGTAGCTGTGGTTGGCTAAATTGGGCAGTGGATCATGAGGTCAGAGAGACATTTCCAGGATCTGGAGTTCTTACAATTTTTATATACGGAGCAAGAGTCCCTTTGATTGATCAATGTAAAATGAAGTCAGCTGGTATAGAATACAACTTCCCTGGTCTCCAGATTTATCACTTTCTATGCTTTCCTGGACACAATGGAGATTTAGAATCAAGGTATTTGGGCACCCTCAAAAGAAAAGCACACACCCAAAAATAAATGTTTGAAAGGGACAAGATTAGATGCGGATGAACAAGGCATTTTTGTTATTAAAAAAAAATCAAGACTCCTTGTGCTCCCCTCTTCTCCCCTTCCCCTTTCTCCCCACCCAGGGGAGCCTTGCCCTCCGCCTCCCCTCAAAGTCAGTGCGTCTTGCGGGGTTGGCCTGGGCAGCGACAGCCTCTCCTCCCCACCTGCTCCCCAGCAGCTGCTCTGAGCTGCCCAAGGGGGGAGGCCACAGCAGCGGCCATGGAGAGGCCAGAGGAGGCTTCCTGGCCACTTCCACTGTTGCCACCACTCAGGGCAAGCCCTGGCTCATCCTCTTCCCTGAGTTGGTGCTGGCAGAACTGGCTTGGGAATAGGGACAATCCAGGATCAAATCAGAAGCCATGATGGCTTTTGGAATTAGGGAACTGTCCCTGGAAAATCAGGAGACTTGGAGGGTATGCTATTCCTCTTTTAACCTTCTTGCCAGATACTGCCCTTTCTTTGCTTTCAAGGGTGATGGGAACTGATGCGCTAGTGGAGCTTGGATTCACGTCATGTGAACCCCAGAAACAATTTAAGTGCTCAGGAGAAACGAGACTGTTTGAAGATATAACAAAAATCCAAGAAGCAGGAATAGGTGGGGGGAAAGTTTGGGTGTGCAGTCACTAAATGGGAAAATTATTATGAAGTATACTGCAGCTTCAACTGCTTAATTTAGTTCATATTCGGCAACGAGGCCTTTCTCTTCATCAACATCTTCATCACCATCTTTCCTAGCCAGGAAGTTATCCTGCCGTTTCAATGAAGTCAAATTTATTACAATAGCAGCACAGGGTTTTGCTTTTGTTTCCTTTTTGGAAACAGTTATTCTTTGCTTGAGCCTACTTGAGCACCATTGGATAAAGTTGCTTATTATAAAATGTATAGGATAAATCTAGTACTGTTAACTGGCCCTGCATTTGAAGCCTACAATCCCCAGAGTTACCCATAAAGAGAGTTTGATTGCTAAACCATCCTGGGAACTGAAGCTCTGGCAGAAGAATAGGGATCTCCTTACAATTCTGTAATGATTGGTGGGTGAACATAATTTCACTTCTTGGCAGAGCTAACCTGGACTTACTGGGATATATCCTCTAGCTAGTTTATTATCCCTCAGAATTGTAGGAATTACATGTGTGTGTTGACTCTTAACAGTTTTTTTCATCTGTGAGGCAAATTCAGAAGTCAAAAACACACTAGCAAAATTACCACCCCTATCATTATGAAAATTACTGGTTTTCATTCTTCCAGTTACAGATAGGTAGCCGTGTTGGTCTGCCAAAGTCAAAACAAAAAAAAATCCTTCCAGTATCTGAAGAAGTGTGCATGCACACAAAAGCTCATACCAAGAACTAACTTAGTTGGTCTTTAAGGTGCTACTGGAAGGAATTTTTTTGTTGTTTTGGTTTTCATTCTCCTATTCAGTGTACACCTAGAGCCTGTTAGTGCCATGAATTATCAGCATATGATTAAAAATGTATAAAATCTTCATGATGTTGATAATCCTATTTAGACATATACACTGCAGGCATTCTTTTGTGTGAATTTTTCTTTATAGAGTTAATTTTGCCACAATCTTTATCTAAAGAATGACTATCTCTCATTCTCAATCTTTCTACTCTGCAGTTAATCTTCTGCACCAAAGATTATTAATGTGAAGACTTAGAGCTTGCTGAATAGTGATTATTAGCACACACATGGACCCAGCCATGCCCTTTTGTGCCTGGTGTGCTTTTGGAGAGGTGCTAGAGATCTCACAAGGTTGCCCCCCCCCCTTTTCAGACAGAGAAAAAGTTAATACCTGTAGCTGAACAGCTTTGTGTGAAGATGTTAAGAATAAAATATATAAAATTCTCCCTCACTCTTTGAGATAAATCAAGAACAAGGAAATGGGCTGGTCAGAGCCACTTAGCAGCTCCGTTAAATCAGTGTAGTAACTCCAATCAATAGAGGCAATAGAAAAACTGATAGCCAGAAATAATACTGCAGTTTGAAACATGGGAAAGGAAAGTTTTGTCAACAGGGCCATCGATCTGCTGATGTTGCATCTCATACTGCTAGATCGTGCTGCATGCAAGACACATTCCATTAATTGCAACTTATATCAATAGGAGTATAGCATCTAGATCAAGGGAAGTAATAGTGCCACTGTATTCTGCTCTGGTCAGACCTCACCTGGAGTACTGTGTCCAGTTCTGGGCACCACAGTTCAAGAAGGACACTGACAAACTGGAACGTGTCCAGAGGAGGGCAACCCAAATGGTCAAAGGCCTGGAAACGATGCCTTATGAGGAACGGCTAAGGGAGCTGGACATGTTTAGCCTGGAGAAGTGGAGGTTAAGGGGTGATATGATAGCCATGTTCAAATATATAAAAGGATGTCACATAGAGGAGGGAGAAAGGTTGTTTTCTGCTGCTCCAGAGAAGCGGACACGGAGCAATGGATCCAAACTACAAGAAAGAAGATTCCACCTAAACATTAGGAAGAACTTCCTGACAATAAGAGCTGTTCGACAGTGGAATTTGCTGCCAAGGAGTGTGGTGGAGTCTCCTTCTTTGGAGGTCTTTAAGCAGAGGCTTGACAACCATATGTCAGGAGTGCTCTGATGGTGTTTCCGGCTTGGCAGGGGGTTGGACTCGATGACCCTTGTGGTCTCTTCCAACTCTATGATTCTATGATTCTATGATGATCCCCTCCCGATCCCTCATCAATATTACCAGCCAGGAGACCTGGTCATTGGCGAAATTGTTTCTCAAGTTGTCTTCATGCACGATACACTCGATTTGAGGAAACAGCAGACACAGAACTTGATTGACGAACCTGTGTAAGTAATTACCATAAATTTCGCTCCATAACATGCAGATTTTTCCTCCTAGAAAGTAAGGGGAAATTTAATAATAATAATAATATCTTTATTGTCATTGCCCCCTCTCAGGGACAACGAAATTACTTGGGTGGATGGAGCAGCCAAGTAATTTCGTTGTCCCTGAGAGGGGGCAATGACAATAAAGATATTATTATTATTATTAAATGTCTGTGCGTGTTATGGAGCGAATGCCTACAGATGGCGGGGGAATCTGCTGCAGTTGTGAGCAGTCTGTGGCTTGCTTTGAAACAGCAAAGCAGGTGTAAGCGGCTCCTGTCAGCGAGCCGAGCTGGGGAGGAGGGAGAGAAGCAGAGCGGGCTTGGCTGCTTTAAAACAACCCCGTCCTCTATGTTCCTCTCTCCTCCCCACTGATCTGCTAAGTAGCAGCGAAGCTTTTCAGCCAGCCTAGCCGGGAGGAGGGAGAGAAGCAGAGCGGGGTTGGCTGCTTTAAAACAACCCCGTGCTCTCTGTCCCTGCCTGCAGTTTTTTGCTGTCCGATTTTGGATTAGCCACTGTAGGGGCTGTGTGTGTGTGTGCTTGAGCTATCGTTCTCCTCCTCCTGCTTCCCCTTCGCTCTCCCTGGCTCTCCCTCCGACTTTAGAATTGACACTCTGTGTGTCTGTGTGTGTGTGCTTGAGCTATCGTTCTCCTCCTCCTGCTTCCCCTTCGCTCTCCCTGCGCCCCTGCGCTCTCCCTCCGACTTTAGAATTGACACTGTGTGTCTGTGTGTGTGAGAGAGGGCTCCTTCTCCTCCTCCTGCTTCCCGTTCACTCTCCCTGCGCTGTCCCTCCGACTTTAGAATTGACACTCTGTGTGTGTGAGGGCTCCTTCTCCTTCTCTTGCTTCCCGTTCACTCCCCCAGCGCCCTGCGACTTTAGGGCCAGTTCCCTCTCTGCGTGTGTGTGTGTTTTGATCTCACTGCGCTTGTTGGGGGAGAGTGTTGGTCGCAATTTTTCTTGATTTGTCTCAGAGTGGTTACTATCATGGTTTCCTTGCCGGGGAGGAGGGAGAGAAGCAGAGCCTGCTTGTTCTAAAGGAGCAAAGCCAGAGAGGAGCCTCTCCTGCATTATCAGCAGCATCCTTCTCCACACCCCCCACGCGTGCTCCTTGTCCCTTGAGTTCTTTTCCTTCCCTCCCCACTTAAAACGTGGTTACAAAGCACAGATCCACATGGATCCTCAGGATTTTTGCACTAGGTCACCCCAAATTCACCATCAGATCACATAGCATATCCATGGCTACAGCCTGCACCAAAAAACACACGCACCCACTGTTTCATGGGGCCGCAATGGCGCAAAAACGTGGTTACAAAGCATGGATCCACATGGATCCTCAGGATTTTTGCATTGGGCTACCCCAAACTCACCGTCAGATCACATGTCTGTGGCCACAGCATGAACCACAAAAATCATATATCCACTGTTTCGTTTAGAATATTTTTTTCTTGTTTTCCTCCTCTAAAAACTATGTGCGTGTTATGGTCACGTGCGTGTTATAGAGCGAAAAATACGGTATTCTTTGTACTCCTCACATTCTAAATGATGTACAGTCCATAATTACTAAGGACACATCACTAAGAAATACCATTCTTTATTTACTTTTTGGGAGTGAAGAAACAAGCATTTTGGATTGATAATACATATAGTGTCTTCTCCATTACAATGTGGGGACAAACAACTACAAATTTTCCTTCACCAAAGCCCATTAAAATCCATGGATCCTGTGTATTTTTAGGACCTCCTCAGAATAACTGTAGAAGACTGCTTAGAGGGGGTTACTGCAACCATGGTGTGGGGGTGGGGAGCAGCTAAGTAAGTAAGTAAGTAAGTAAGTAAGTAAGTAAGTAAGTAAGTAAATAGGTACTGCTGTGGTGGGAAGATAAACAGTGTTTCTGTGTGCTCTGGTTTCCATCATGTGGGCAGTTTTGCTGCCCACATGACCCAGAATGCTGACTGTGGACAAACGCTGATTCCTTTGGCCTGAAAAGCAAGATGAGCGCCACAACCCCATAGTTGCCTTGACTGAACTTACCCGCCCAGGGGTCCTTTACTTTTACCCTTTTTTAAGGAGGGTATATGACAACGTGGTGGATTTTGCCTTTTTTAACACCCCTCCCAATTGTTCTGCTCTTTCCACATTTTGGAATCCTTGTCCTCCTTCTTGCTCCTCCAAATTTTCCAGTTTTATTGTCTTTTCAATATTCCATTTTATCACATATAGAGGATACTACCTATATTTATAGGAAGAATGAATCGAAATAATTTGGATTTGAATAACCCTTGGCTTTTTTTCCCTACCAGAATTTTGGAGTTCAGACAAAAGTTTAGGAAAGGTTGTGGCAGATGCAATAATATATATTCAGTTTTATATTTGGATTATTATTTTTTAAGTATTGTATATGTGATGGATTCCTGCATTCACTTTGAATATTGTGACTCACACAGGTACAATTTATGGTGATGAGAGGGAGATAAATGCTGCACACACATTTGCCAATGCTAATCAAGTCCACACTCAGCGCCCTCCCCCCGCCCCCCCTGCAAGAAAAATATATCACAGTTTGATCTTCTTTTAAGAATGTATATAGGTCCTTGAGCACCAGGCTCATCTCAGGAGAATGGCTTTCAAAGCAGGCAAGTTTGTGGGAACTTCTGAGCATCCCCTTTGCACTTCCATAAATCTTCTCTAATTTCATGAACTTATGGAAGTTGTCTTTATAATTGTATTATGGTATCTCAGATTTCAGATTTAAAAATGACTTTTTACCTGTAAAAGGTTTTAAATAAGAATGTACTGAGTAAAATGACAAGAATTTCCATCTGTTCATTTGGGTTCATTCTGCAAAGGTCCAGCAGATTTTGTCAGGGCCAACCCAGGATGTTTGGCTAACTGAGGAAAACAGAAAATGCCACCCTCCTGCCACCAGCCCCAGTTGTGAAGGTTGTGGGGTAGGAAAAGGAGGCTGTGGCAGGTGGGCCTGGGCGAGGCTGCAGCTGCCACCTGATGCCACTGCCTCCTCCTTCCACATGGGTGGGCCAGCCCATAGTTTTCTTGTTCTTGTTGTTGTTTAGTTGTTTAGTCGTTTAGTTGTGTCCGACTCTTCGTGATCCCATGGACCAAAGCACTCCAGGCACTTCTGTCTTCAGTTTTCTACTTACCCTCATTTAATTCCATTGTTTAAGCCATAGGGGGTAATTCCATTAACTGCTTGGAATAGTTTATGAAGCAACTGGAATGACCCAAAAAATGTTTCTTTCATGTATTACATTTATTGTAGTTCAGTCTATCATCTTACATAGTTTTAAGTTACTCCTCCAATTTGGAAGCTTCCAGGTAACTAAGAATGAAATCTACAAATATGTTTTTATTCATGATGATGATGATGATGATGATGATGTTGCTGCTGCTCCTGCTGTTTCAGTAAAACAGGCTGTACCTTTTTCAGTTCAGTGCCAAAGAACTACCAGCATGTTCTGGCCTTAGCATTTGCTGTCAAAGAGATCAATGAGAATCCCAACATCTTATCAAATATCTCTCTTGGCTTCAAAATCCTCAACAGCTACTACACTGCCAGGATGACCTATAAGGCCAGCCTCAGCCTCTTTTCTGCAGAACGTCACTTTGTCCCCAACTTCAAGTGTCACAACCACAACAATCTGATAGCTCTCATTGGAGGATGCATCTCTGAAATCTCTGCCAATATGGCCATCATTTCAGACATCTACAAGACTCCACAGGTAGGCTGTGTGCATGAGTCTGTGGAGATTTCACAATTGTGACACACAATCTAGATGCCCACAAAGCTTTGAAAATGTTCCCTGATATATTTTATTTAATGAACAGTTTAAATGTGGACTAAGTGTTAGCTTATCTAGTGAATACATAGCTCTTTAGAAAACAGTATTCACCGAGTGTTCAGCGATGGCTTAACATCAAATGGAGGGAGGTTAAATGGAGTCCCCCTATAAGCTATATTCTGGGACTGAACTGAAATTTTGAATCAATGACTCAGATGAAAGATTGGAAAGAATCTATATCAATGTGCAGCTGGTAAAAAAGTGGAAGGGTTATTAACATTTCTAATGAATTGGACACAGTATTCCAAGTATGGCCTGGCCAAGGCAGAATAGTGATTACTAAGGCCAAGCATGGGTTTCTCAAAAATAAGTCATGCCAGACGAATCTCTCTTTTTTTATGGAGTTACAAGCTTAGTAGAACACTGTAGACATAGTGTATCGTGATTTTAGTTAGACTTTTAACAAAGTCCCCAATGATATTCTTGCAAGGAAGCTTGTTAAAATGTGTGTGGAGCAAGATAACTGTTAAATAGATTTGTAGCTGGTTGACTGACCAAACCCAAAGAGGACTCATTAATGATTCCTTGTCATTCTGAAAGAAAGTGACAAGTGGGGTGCTGCAGGGTTCTGCGCTGGGCCCGTTGTTGTTCAACATCTTCATAAATGATTTGGATGAAGAAATTGAGGGGATGCTCATCAAATTTGCAGGTGACACCAAAATGGGAGGGGTAGCTAATGCTGCAGAAGACTGAACTGGGATTCAAAATGACCGTAACAGGTTGGAGACCTGGGACCAAGCTTAAAAATGAATTTCAATTGGGACAAATGTCAGGTTCTGGACTTAGGCAGGAAGAACCAGCTGCACCGGTATAAGATGGGGGACACCTAGCTTACTAGCAGTACATGTTAAAAGGATCCAGGGGTCCCATCTCAAGGACTGTCACATGGAAGATGGAGCAAGCTTGTTTTCTGCTGCTCCAGAGGGTAGGACCTGAACGCTGCAATTCTATGAGTCTAAGCAGGATGTTAAACATGACAACCTGCTGGATTCTCTGCAACATTATAATTAAAATTATCTCGTAACGCTTCTCAAAGATGGCCCTGCAACTCTGTGATTCACAGGTGTAGCATTATCTTCTCCATCTGAAAAAATATTCATGCATTTTATTTCAGCTCACTTATGGATCATTTCTGCCAGTACAAGGTGCCAAAAGGCTATTCCGTTTTTGTACCAGATGGTCCCAAAGGAAGCCCACCAGCGCAAGGGAGTGGCCTTGTTACTTCAGCATTTCAAATGGACATGGATCGGGCTCTTGGCTGTGAATGATGACAAAGGGGACAGGTTTTTACAGACAATTGTACCAATGCTTTCGCAGAATAGTATTTGCTATGACTTCATAGTCAGAATCCCAAAATGGAATTACGTGGATGAAATGCTAGAACTGGGCATTGAAAGTCTGAGAAACTATGTAAGTGCCTTTCAGAGAAAAGCCAATGTAGTATTTATTTATGGAGAACCTCCTTCCTTTATGATTTTGAGAATTTTGCTGTTGGGAATACCATTATATTATTCATGAGAGCCAGTGTGGTGTAGTGGTTAAGAGCGGTAGTCTCGTAATCCTGGGTAACCGGGTTCGCGTCTCCGCTCCTCCACATGCAGCTGTTGAGTGACCTTGGGCTAGTCACACTTCCCTGAAGTCTCTCAGCCCCACTCACCTCACAGAGTGTTTGTTGTGGGGGAGGAAGGGAAAGGAGAATGTTAGCCGCTTTGAGACTCCTTAAAGGGAGTGAAAGGCGGGATATCAAATCCAAACTCTTCTTCTTCTTCTTCTTCTTCTTCATCACCACCTCCGGGTAAAGTCTGGCTTGTTACATCCCACTGGGATTTTGCATCACAATCTCTTCACAAACAACATCTGAAGAAGTGTGCATGCACACGAAAGCTCATACCAAGAACTGACTTAGTTGGTCTTTAAGGTGCTACTGGAAGGAATTTTTTTTTTTTGTCTTCACAAACAGTTCGATATACAAACCTTTCATGGCTCTCTAACCTTCACTGTTCACTCAAACCAGCTGGTAGGATTCCAAAAGTTCCTTCAGATGATAAGACCTTCCTGGGCCCAAAGAGATGGTTTTATCCAGGACTTCTGGAACAATCCTTCAGCTGTTCGTTAAAATTGTCTAAAGGACAGGAGGAAGAGGAGAAGGAAAGCTGCACTGGGGAGGAGAAATTGGAAAGCATTCCTGGAATTTTATTTGAAATGAAAATGACAGGCCACAGCTACAATGTCTACAATGCTCTCTGTTATGTACTGAATTGAATAGGATCCAAACTGCAGCAGTCTGATTGGTCCTAGAACAATAGGATCCAAAAGGCAGCAGTCTGATTGGTCCTAGAACAATAGGATTCAGAATGCAGCAGTCTGATTGGTCTTAGAACAATGTAGCAGTATGATTGGTTGCCAGGAGTTATGTGTGGTGGCCGGGGATCGACGGAGAGATAGAGGCCTGGGTCAAACACTGCCAGGCCTGCCAAGAATCCCGCCCAGATCCCCCAAGGGCCCCAGTCCAGTCCTGGGAGTCCGCCCGAGCACCATGGTCACGCCTGCATGTGGACTTCGCTGGCCCCTTTCAGGGGAAAACATTCTTCATAGTGGTGGACTCCTACACCAAATGGCTGGAAGTCGCACTGGTACCGTCCACTTCTACGTCCGCAGCCATCCGGGTACTACGCAGGCTGTTTGCAACCCACAGGCTCCCTGAAACTCTCGTCTCAGACAACGGGACTGCATTTACGTCAGGAGAATTCCAAACCTTCACAGTTCAGAACGCCATCCACCACATCCGTTCAGCGCCATTCCACCCGGCCACCAATGGTCAAGCAGAACACATGGTGCGGACCACCAAGAACACCCTTCGCCGCATGACGCAAGGGGATTGGGAGTACCGCCTTGCCACATTCCTTCTAGCACAGCACAGCACCCCCAGCCCAACGACTGGCCGGAGCCCCCCTGAACTACTAATGGGTCGGCGCCTTGCAATCAGATTGGACCGCCTTCACCCCGATAGAGCTCAGGATGAGGTAGGGGAAGGCAGGAACCCCCGGACCTTCGAGGCCCAGGACGCAGTGTACGCAAAGAATTTTGGGGCAGGCCCTGCATGGGTACCCGCCACAGTCACCAGGGTCACTGGCCCCATGTCGTACGAGGTGCTAACAGATGGGGGGCAATGCTGGTGCCGCCACTGCGACCAGATACGGCGACGATTCCCAGGAGAAAACCAGGAGGAGGAGGACAGGTCAAAGGAGTCCCAAGGGAACAGTGGGGCAGTGAGGCCCATAGAGCAGCAGGGGCAAGCAGGAGAGGCAGAATCAGTAAATACAGAGAGGACCCGTGAGGCCGAAAGGACACCGGAACCAGAACTACGACTGAGCGAGCAGGTTGCACCAGACCAAACAGCCCCATCACAGCCAGCATCCTTGGAACACGAGCCAGAACCTGAACCCCGGACCAGGGAACACCCCAGGCCGCAACGCACACGTAGGCCGCCGGCATACCGTGAGGACTATGAATGCGACCTCCCGGGCAGGACTGGAACTTAGAGGGGAGGGGTGTTATGTACTGAATTGAATAGGATCCAAAAGGCAGCAGTCTGATTGGTCCTAGAACAATAGGATTCAGAATGCAGCAGTCTGATTGGTCTTAGAACAATGCAGCAGTATGATTGGTTGGCAGGAACCACCCAATCATGCTCCAGATAGAAGTGAATCCACAACCTGATTGGCTTACAGTAGAATTCCAGAATTAGCCAATCATGTGCAGCCCATTGTGTAAATAATGTATATAAAGCAGATACTTTGAGGGGACTTTCATTCATTCCTCCTCACCACCATGAGCTGAATAAAGAGCATGAAATCACTTTGCGACTCTGAGTATATTTCACTGTCTATGCTCTGACACATGCTTTGAATGCTATATACAAATCCATCACCAAACACAGAAGACTGGGAGGAGACAGACTGGCATTTCAGAATATACAGTTTTGGCAGGTAATTACAACTCTTTTTAAAAGTTTTATTAATATTTTTCAAATTTATGCATTTCATTAATTTTACAGTTATATAAACATTACAAAATTTGAATTCCTTCCCTCGCTTTCTGTGGTTCCTTAAATTTATTTTTTAATTTTTTCTGCATATCCAAATTCATTTAATTTGCTCATTTAATTATCTACTTTAAATATATACTCTTCTGAAACTGCAGGTTATTGCAATAATCCTGCCAATGTTTTATCTGTTTGCAATTTATCTGTAAATATTCAATAAACTCAAAACTTTTTTTTGTTGTTTAAATTTTGTTCCAAAGTCACTCCAGTTTTGCAGAATACAATTCCATTTAAAATAAACAAATGTGTGGGGCTTTCTTTTATGTTCCGTTTTCGACTAAAGGAACCAAAATGATATCAAGGCATATCAAGTCACCATGTTTTTAAAATAAAAAATAATAAAATGAGTATGAGAGGCATTTGTGAACCTCACTTAAATCATTGCAATACCTTGATCCCCTTGTTCATATTTTCGTTCACTCTAGGTGCATCAGTTTCTAAAGAGTATGGTAATCAATAATAGTGCTGGAGACACTGCGCTTTGATGAAAATGGTGAACAAGTTACTGGATTTGATGTTCCAAACTGGCTGATGTTCCCCAATGGCTCTGTGGTTCGAGTCAAAGTTGGAGGCCTGGAACCTCAGGCTCCTCTGGGCAAAGAATTAACCATTCATGATGACCTGATTGTTTGGCATCCAAGATTTAATCAGGTGTGACACAGCTACAAATACTTGTCTATATAAAGGGGGAAAATCCATTTTTTAATCAGTTTATCATTTGACATGCTGTTCAGCTTCTGAATGATGCTAGTTAGCATTATATATATAGCAGCTCCTTCCCTTCTAGGTAAAAAAATATAAATTGTTTGGCAGCCAAACTTTAATCAGGTGAGCCATAGCTGCAAACACTTCCATATATGAAATGTAAAGGACCGCTTGCTGTTCTCTGAGCTGGGGACGAACCTCTGGCCTTGAGTGACTCTTGGGGGATGATTCTCTCTCCACCTCACGGGTTGCTGGGGGCTTAGCGCATTGGAATGGACTTATCATGGGCAAACATCTTGTAAGGTATTTCCAAATTCTGGACATGATGACAATAATGCATTTTTAATGGTCAGTCTCACCAAACCAATGAAACGAATTTGTGGAAGCTGATTCAGATCTGATCCTTGCTTACTCTTCATTTAACTCTGCCCCTCTTGGGGCCGCCTGGTTCCTGTTGCTCCATTGGTGAAGCCAGCTCAGTTTTAAGTGAATGAAAGAGACTCAAGAAGTGCTGTTGTCAACCCCCCATTTTTTAAAAAAAATGTGGTTAGGTTTCAAAAGGGCATAACTCTAACCATTGATTTTGAATGTTGTTACAGTTTTCCAATCATATTTGGAAAAAAGAAAGTTGGTTCCATCCGAGAAAAATTAGCCACCGCCTCCATTTGTTTTCTGGTTGAATAATATATGACATTAAAAACCAAGAGAAAATTAGGTAAACTTCATGCACGGGATTAAAAATAATTCAGTATCAAGCATAAAATACCAGAGAATCAACTGAAAAAATGTGATACATGATATGTAAAATAATATATTCCTTCTGAAGCAAGCTAGTCTATCTAATGTCTACTGAATGCAGTTTCAGCCCTGCTGCGGCTCATCCTCAAGCCCACCGAGTGGCAGTGAAGGCAGCCAAGAAGGCATCCTTGCTCCCAGGAGGTGGAGTAGACAGAGCTGAGCCCTTGGCTTCTTAGAATCATAGAATCATAGAATCATAGAATCATAGAGTTGGAAGAGACCACAAGGGCCATCGAGTCCAACCCCCTGCCAAGCAGGAAACACCATCAGAGCACTCCTGACATATGGTTGTCAAGCCTCTGCTTAAAGACCTCCAAAGAAGGAGACTCCACCACACTCCTTGGCAGCAAATTCCACTGTCAAACAGCTCTTACTGTCAGGAAGTTCTTCCTAATGTTTAGGTGGAATCTTCTTGGACTCGATGGCCCTTGTGGTCTCTTCCAACTCTATGATTCTATGATTCTTTCTTGTAGTTTGGATCCATTGCTCCGTGTCCACTTCTCTGGAACAGCAGAAAACAACCTTTCTTCCTCCTCTATGTGACATCTTTTTATATATTTGAACATGGCTATATATCACCCCTTAACCTCCTCTTCTCCAGGATAAACATGTCCAGCTCCCTTAGCCGTTCCTCATAAGGCATCGTTTCCAGGCCTTTGACCATTTTGGTTGCCCTCCTCTGGACACGTTCCAGTTTGTCAGTGTCCTTCTTGAACTGTGGTGCCCAGAACTGGACACAGTACTCCAGGTGAGGTCTGACCAGAGCAGAATACAGTGGCACTATTACTTCCCTTGATCTAGATGCTATACTCCTATTGATGCAGCCCAGAATTGCATTGGCTTTTTTAGCTGCCGCGTCACACTGTTGGCTCATGTCAAGTTTGTGGTCAACCAAGACTCCTAGATCCTTTTCACATGTACTGCTCTCAAGCCAGGTGTCACCCATCTTGTATTTGTGCCTCTCATTTTTTTGTGCCCAAGGGCAATACTTTACATTTCTCCCTGTTAAAATTCATCTTGTTTGTTTTGGCCCAGTTCTCTAATCTGTCAAGGTCATTTTGAAGTGTAATCCTGTCCTCTGAGGAGTTAGCCACCCCTCCCAGTTTGGTGTCATCTGCAAATTTGATCAGGATGCCCTTGAGTCCATCATCCAAGTCGTTGATAAAGATGTTGAATAAGACCGGGCCCAAGACAGAACCCTGTGGCACCCCACTAGTCACTCTTCTCCAGGATGAAGAGGAACCATTGATGAGCACCCTTTGGGTTCAGTCAGTCAGCCAGTTACAAATCCACTGAGTGGTAGCATAGTCAAGACTGCATTTTACCAGCTTTTTTTACAAGAATATCATGGGGCACCTTGTCAAATGCTTTGCTGAAATCAAGGTAGGCTACATCCACTGCATTCCCTTCATCTACCAGGCTTGTAATTCTGTCAAAAAATGAGATCAGGTTCGTCTGACATGACTTATTTTTCAGAAATCCATGCTGACTATTGGTGATCACAGCATTCCTTTCTAGGTGCTCACAGACTGTTTGCTTAATGATCTGCTCCAGAATCTTCCCTGGTATTGATGTCAGACTGACTGGGCGGTAATTATTTGGGTCCTCTCTTTCCCCCTTTTTGAAAATAATAGTCTCTTTAGTCTCCCTTTCATGTGATACAGAAGAAGGCATCTCTCTTATTCCTAATCTCCCTGTTTCTGCACAGGTGCTGCCTGTTTCTGTGTGCAACGACAACTGCTATCCTGGCTACAGCAAGAAAAAGAAGGAGGGAGAGAAATTCTGCTGCTAGGATTGTGTTCAGTGTCCAGAAGGGACGATCTCCAACCAGAAGGGTAGGAAGCTATATGTACATAGATATTAATAATTTTTGATAATGTAGCATAGTAATTATTTATTTGAAGAATATATCTTACACTGAATTGCTGTCCATTGTGCCTTACCATCACCCAGAGAAACATTTAGCTATTACAAACCATGAACTCAAACATGAACATGTGAACACAGAAAGATTCATTCTCACTACTGGGAATGCTTTTCTTGAAGTAGTTAAAAGAATTTCAGGAAGGCAGAAAATGAATCTGACTCTTCTAATGTACTGTTCAGGTAATAATTGGTAAATGTCTAGAAATAACCAGCTTTTCATTCCTCCCCTCAGATATGGAAGCTTGTATCAATTGTCCAGAAGACCAGTATCCCAGCAAGGACCACAGTCAATGTATTCCCAAAGTTCTAAGCTACCTCTCTTACAAAGAAAATTTAGGGATTATCTTGGCTATCTTGGCCATTTCTTTCTCTTTCATCACAATTTTAGTGCTGGGAATTTTGTGAAACACAGGAACACGCCCATCTTCAAGGCCAACAACCGGACCCTCACTTACATTCTGCTCATCTCCCTTCTTCTTTGCTTCCTCTGTGGTTTGCTCTTCATTGGGCAGCCAGGAAAAGGGATCTGCCTTCTACGCCAAATGGTCTTTGGCATTGTCTTCTCTGTGGCTCTTTCCTGCGTATTGGCAAAAACCATCACCGTGGTTCTGGCATTCATGGCAACCAAGCCAGGATCTGGGATGAGGAAATGGATGGGGAAAAAACTGACCATTTCAAATGTCCTCTCCTCCACTTTCATTCAAGCTGCCATTTGTGCTCTGTGGTTAAGTACTTCCCCTCCATTCCCAGATAGGGACATGCAATCCTTGAATGGGAAGATCATATTGGAATGCAATGAGGGTTCATCTACCATGTTTCACTGTGTCTTGGGCTATATGGGTTCCCTGGCCATAATCAGCTTCATTGTGGCTTCATTGTGGCTTTTCTGGCCAGGAAATTACCTGATAGTTTCGGTGAAGCCAAATTTATCACTTTCAGCATGTTGGTGTTTTGTAGTGTTTGGTTGTCCTTTGTTCCAACCTACATGAGCACCAAAGGGAAATACTTGGTGGCCGTGGAGATCTTCTCCATCTTATGCTCTAGCGCTGGCTTACTGGGTTGCATCTTTCCCCCCAAATGTTACATACTTTTGTTGAGGCCTGATCTGAACAACAGAGAGCAAATAATGGCCGAGAAAATGTAAGTTCATCTCCATGTTATGCTCACTTAGAAAATTCACTGGAAGTCCATATCATGATATTTTAAAATATTAGTGCTTTAATAAAAAGAAGTCCTTGCTCAAATGTATCCTTCTGAGTATAGTTGTACTAGACACACATTAGGTCAATGCCCTATTTTGAATTGACTTACATACACCCACATGCAGACAATTCCAACAAGAAAGAAAAGTGGGACTCATCTAAAGAAACCAGCGGGGTTGCATAAGGAACTTACAGAAGAGCTGAGAGTTAAAGAAGGGCATGCATAAGAAATGGAAGAAAGGGGGAATCGCAAAGGAGGAGTATACATGTGTAGCCAATGGTTGCAGAGTGAAGGTCAGGCTGACTAAAGCTCAGAATGAGCTCAGGCTTACAAGAGAGGTTAAAAATAATTTTTAATTTTTTTTTTGTCCATGTCCGAAGTAAGACGAAGAACAAGCAAGTAGTAGGTCCTCTGCGGGAAAAGACAGAGAAATGCTATTGGGTGACAAAGAGAAGGTAGAACTACTCAACACCTACTTTGCCTCTGTCTTTGCCCAAAACGAAAGTGATGCCCTACCTGGTGATGACACAATAAGTGATGCAAGGAGGGAGCTGCAACCCAAGATAGGAAAAGGGGTGGTAAGGGAACACCTAGATACTTTAAATGAATTCAAATCTCCAGGGCCTGATGAGCTGCATCCAAGGGTACTAAAGGAGTTTGTGGGTGTAACCTCAGAGCCTCTGGCTATAATCTTGGGGAATTCTTGGAGAACAGACTGGACAAGTGTTCCCATCTTAAAAAAAAAGGAGGGGGAGAGAAGGCTCAGCAACTACCAACCAGTGAACTTAACATCAATACCAGGAAAGGTCCTACAACAGATAATTCAACAGTTGGTCTGTGAGCACTTAGAAAAGGATGCTATGATTACTAAGACCCAGGATGGGTTTCTCAAAAACAGGTCATGCCAGAAGAATCTCATTTCTTTCTCTCTCTTTTCATGGAGTTAAAAGCTTGGTGGATCAGGGGGATGCTGTGGACATAGTGTATATTGATTTCAGTAAGGCTTTTGACAAAGTCCCCACTGATAGTCTTGCAAGGAAGATGGTAAAATGTGGGTTGAAAGTGTAACTTTTAGGTGGATTCATAGCTGGTTGACTGACCAAACCCAAAGAGTACTCACTAAGGGTTCCTTGTCATCCTGGAAAAAGACAAGAAGTGTTCTCCAAAACACATTGAAGGGGGTGACAGCCTCAGAACAATATTTCTCCCCTGCAACCTACCCCAGAGAGTTGCCCTCTGTTGAAGAAGCCTTTCAGATAGTGGTGGAAATAAACTTTAAGCTGCTTTGAAGCCACCATGTCACTGCTTTCCTTTAGAGGGATACGGAACACAAGGCTGGGATGTATAGGAGAATAATGAATTTGCAGTCCTTAGCTTGGTTCCCACCCTGTAAGGAACAGACTGCAAATGGAGTGAAAGTAGAAGCCTAGAAAGGAAGAAAGGGGGCATATTTCAAGGGATACAGCCCATAAATTCTCCCCAAAACACCTCCCTCCATGGAAGCAGAAAGAAGATCCTTTCATCCAAAAGAGGATAAAACCACCCCCAGAAGCCCCCAGTAAGTTCTCCATGAAAAGAAGTCTGGGATGACCCAAGCCCCGAAATTCTAACAGTCCAAGCTGCATAGCTGCACAGCCACATTGTGCTCCATAAAGGGAAGGGTGGTCCCTCCCTCGACACCCCCCCCCCGGGCTAAAAATGGCAGAAATTTGTTCCTTCTTCAACACAGAAATGTAGGAGTCACCCGAAGAAGGGGCCAAGATGGACATACCTCTCCCCACTCACCAAATAAGATGTGAGATGCCCTCCTTCTTATCTATATGAAGCCACTGGGAGACCTCAGCAGCGGGTTGGGGCTGAGTGTTCATCAATATGCAGATGATACTCAGCTCTACCTCTTGTTTAAATTGGAACCAGTAATGGCAGTGAAGGTCCTGTGTGAATGTCTGGAAGCGGTTGGAGGGTGGAGCTGGTTAATGGATTGAAACTGAATCCCGACAAGACAGAAGTACTGTTTCTGGGAGACAGGGGACGAGCAGGTGTGGGGAAACTGTGCCCCTAAAAGACCAGGCACACAGTGTGGGGGTCATTTTGGATTTACAGCTGTCCATGGAGGCGCAGGTCAACTCTGCGTCCAGGGTGACTGTCTCCCAACTCCATCTGGTATGCCAGCTGAAACCCTACCTTCCTGGCCACTGTCTCGTCAGAGTATTACATGTTCTGGTTTTCTCACATTTGGGCTAAAAGATCTACAATGACTCCCAGTACATTTCCCAGGACTATTCAAACTGTTGGGGTTGATATTTAAAGTCCCTCACAGCTTCGGCCCTGTGTACCTGAAGGAGTGTCCCCACCCCTTGGTCAGCCCAGACACTGAGGCCCAGCTCTGAGAGCCTTCTGGTGCTTCCCTCACAGTGAGATTACAGGGAACCAGGCAGAAGGTTTGTGGAACTATATAATTTTTCATCTGAATACAGATAGGTAGCCGTGTTGGTCTGCCATAGTAAAAAAAAAAAAAATTCCTTCCAGTAGCACCTTAAAGACCAACTAAGTTAGTTCTTGGTATGAGCAAGAAGTGTGCATGCACACGAAAGCTCATACCAAGAACTAACTTAGTTGGTCTTTAAGGTGCTACTGGAAGGAATTTTTTTTTTGTTTTCATCTGAAGGCAGCCGTATCCTGGGAAGCTTTTAATGTTTGAACACAGTCATAGTATTGTAAAGCTGGATGGGACACCAAGGGGCATCCAGTCTTAGCCCCTACAATGCAGGAAACCTTCCCACAGCCATCCCTGGGTTGGGTTGAAGTGACAAATTTCTGGTTAACAGCCAGATGCACTGACCCATTTCATGTTGTTGTTGTTGTTCCCCTGTATTTTTGCTGGAAGCCACCCGGAGTGGTTGGGTAGGGTATAAGAAACACACATGATGATGATGATGATTCTGTATTATTTTTGGTATTGACATTTCTATCCCCTGAAAGGTGTCCATGGCACCAAAACATAATGCAATTATGAAATAAAACAGTGAGAATATAGGAAGAGCCTGGCTGTTGGATTAGACCAATGACTCATCATTAACCCACATCCTGGTCTCACAGGGACCAACCAAATGCCTCAGCTGAAAGCCCTGGCTGGACCGAAGCGCAGCAGCATTTCCCCTGTGGAGGCAGAGCATGGGCATCATGGCTAGCAGCATGTTAAAGATTTAAGCCCTCCCAGTCTCTTGAAAAAGCCTGATCAGCCCCACTGGGACCCTCCTGCCCTAACTGTCTGATTTGCTGCTATGAGGTACAGGCTGCTAGACTAGTTGGGTCTTTGGTCTGATCCTGCTGCAGGGCTCTCATTAGGTCTGTGTGAGAAAAGTTCAGGCCAAACTCCGCCCCCCATAACACACACACACACATTGAGTTATGCCACATATATGAGAAACATGTTTTTCTCCAGCTCTGCACCTGCCTCTTCAGCCATTCAAAACTCCAGAAAGTTATTGAGGTGAAACTTCTTCCACTTGTAATTATCAAAATCATAGTGATTTCTTCTTTTAAAAGCTCCAGAGATATTTCTGGAGATTGCATAAGCATCAGAAACAACAACAGCACGATATTAATGACACCGTGACAGTGAAAGAAAACGTTGCTGAAGAGGATATTTCCTGTGTCGGAGACAGACTGAGCCATGATTTAGTGCAAGCGAAAGGCTGGGGAAAGAGGAATATATGTGTAAGATGCAGAGCCAGAATGAGATCCCTGCTGCTGCTTCTGTTGCTTCTGCTGCTGCTAATGATGCACCATGTAGTCTGCAGGAACCGGAGGGCAAAATGCCCCTTGAATCTGGTCAGGGATCAAACTGATGCTTGCAGCTATTACCGGGCTGGTGACTTTCTCATTAGTGGCATTGTATCTTCAAAACATTTTGTTAATCAAGATGCATATGTCTTTTCCAAGACACCCTTCACCAGCACTGAGAAGTATGTCATCCTGTACAGAGGGATGTCACGCTTACCAGTTCTTCTGCCGTGGTTCCTATTTATCAAGGAAATAGCCCTTATTTCAGAGTTGGGGGGGCTGGGGGCCCTCCTGATGTCACTGGACTAGAACCCAGTGGCGTAGCGTGGGTTGTCAGCACCTGGGGCAAGGCAAGTAATTTGTGCCCCCTAACCCGTGGATTTGCGCCCCCTAACCCTAACCCCCAGATGTTGCGCCCGGTGCGGCCGGCCCCCCCTGCACCCCCCACGCTACGCCACTGCTAGAACCCCCATCATCCCTGACCATTGGCCCTACTGGCTGGGCTTCATGGGATTTGGAAGCTGGGAAAAGAGTCTCCTCAAAACCTCTCCTATTTCCTTGTTCCCTGGGTCTTCCCTAGTAAAATACTCTACTCATGCTGCTGTGTTGCGTTTTGAAGGTGGTAAAACAATAATGTAAATGAATCTGGTCTGGAATCAAAAGAATGCACTGAATTATCCCACCTGCGGGGTGGCACAAAACTCAGGCAGTCACCAAGCTTCAATGATTTTATTTATTATTATTCTATTTGGACAATTTATAAACTATTTAATCAGAGTTGTCTTTTAGGAATGTAACGGTTTAAAACATTTTTAAACCCTCTGTGTGACAATTCATGCTGAAAAGCAGAAAAAATATGCTTTCAATTAAACAAATGAAATAATGCAGGTAATATGACTTAATTGTTAGTGGAGTCAGATCTCTAAAATGTGAACAAGAAATATTCATTTTTTTCACACACACATTTTCAACACCACAGGCTTCATCTGTAATTAAAGAGGCATTTTCTGCTTCCTCTCTAGGACACAAATTGTTCCTAACCAACTGTTTTCTAACATTGTGGTCATTTTTGGCAAAACCCTCCTCCTCCTTGACCCCCATTTTTCCTTCTGAAGAACAACCGAAGAATTTACACAGCTCCTCCAGAAGCAGCCAAGACCACTGAAGCAAAAGGAACCTTTGCGGCTTCACAGTATTTCACAAACTTCATTTTTTAATCAGTTTTATTACATGGAGACTCTGCGTCAGTTCTCCTGTAATGGAGCATGAATTGCCCAATCTTTATTGTATAATGGACAGGAAAAAATATTGGATATAAATGCAATAAGATAATTAAATAAATACTAATCTCTGTTGGTCAGATAATGTTTGTTTTTATTCAGCTGTGAATTGTAGCTTTATACTTCTTTATTCCTTTATTGTAGAGAGTCACCTTGGTTCTACTGGCGCATATCGTCCTTCTTGTTCACCACCCAGGAGATCAACCAGGATCTCAGGCTCTTACCCAACATCACCCTGGGCTACAGCCTCTATGAGAACTACGCAGATGCAAGGATGACTTCAGATGCCATGCTAGAGCTGCTTACAGGCAGGGGAAGCAATATTCCCAATTATCACTGTGGCGATCCAAATGACCTGCTAGTTGTTCTTGAAAGGGGAAATTCTGCCATCTCAAAAGAGATTTCAGCCATGTCAAGCATCTACAAAATCCCACAGGTATGAAGGGGTAGGGCATGGAAGGTCAGAGAATTTGAAATGCATACAGTAATCTTTTCATTTCCTCACTAGATCAGTTATGGCTTCACCGCCCAGGGTCTTGAAGATAAAACTCAGTTCCCTTTTGTCTACCGGATGCTCCCCAAAGAGAAAACTCAGCACCAAGGAATTGTCGAGTTGCTCCTGCATTTTGGATGGACGTGGATTGGCCTCTTGGCTCCGGACAATAACAGTGGAGAAATGTTTGTGAGCGCCTTGACACCTCTGCTGATCAGCAGAGGGATTTGCATTGCCGTATCAAAAATAATAAAAGAAAATGATCTAGCACTTAGGATCAGCCCAGGTGAACCTTTTTTCATCTGGAGACAAGTCAGTGTATTTGTTTGCTATGTAACTGACACAGTGGGAATCTTCAAAATTGTGTCGATACACAGAATGTATGAAAAGGAAATAGGGGCGAAAGTCTGGATCACAACATCTTTTCAGGAAATCAATGTTAGCTTGTCTATTCCCCCTATGTACTTCCAGTACATTCATGGGTCTCTCTCCTTCGTAATGAAGACCAGAATAAAGAGCACAAAACATGATTACTATGCAGTACTTTCCAATCTTCTTCAGCGTTTTCTGGGGGAAATGTTTCATTGTTCATATTCAAAGCATGTGTTGTCTGTGAAAGGCCAGACAAGATGCAGAGAGGAGGAGAAGCTGGAGGCTCTGCCGCAAGAGGAGCTGGAGAGAGCCCTGTCTCAAGACAGCTACAGCACTTACATCACTGCTCAGGCTGTGGCTCAGGCCGTCAATGCTGCATTTTCATCTAGATCAAAGCGGCTGCTGATGGTGGGGGAAGGAAACAAGGGGGAACATCAAAGGCTAAAACCATGGCAGGTATTTTCTTCCCCGTTTTGCAAATTGCAATCCACCGTCCTAACTACAATACAATTTAGAGGTCAGGCAAAAAACAACACCCCTCTTTTGGGATTCCAGTGCATATAAAAACCTGTACATGTCATACCCTCCAACATTTCTCTGATGAAAATAGGGACGTCCCTTCCATAATAAGAATTTTACTATTTATATCCCACACCTCTTACTGGGTTGCCCCAGCCACTATGGGCAGCTTCCTACACATATAAAAACAGAATAAAACATTAAACATTAAAAAGCAAAAACACTTTCCCATACAGGATTGTCTTCAGATGGCTCAGGGGTTGGAGAACTCCATACCCTCCTAACATTTCTCCCACAAAAATAGGGACAGCCTAAGGAAAAGTGGGACATTCGGGGATCAAATCAGAAACCGGGATGGCTTCTCTAAATCAGGGACGTCCCTGAGAAAATAGGGACACTTGGAGGGTCTCTATTCCATGGTTTTATATACTAATTTTGTGTCAAGGCTCGGATCAGTAAGTCAGCAATTAAACATGAAATCACCAGAAGCCAGTAAACTTAACTCCTTATTCAAAGTGAACCAGAAGCAGCTCTGCCCTTGTAGTCCCAGTAACACTTCTCTGAAGGTCTGGCCAGTTGCAAGAACTGAAGGTCCCCACTTTCTCTGCCCCCCCCCCCCCCCCGCTACTCCTGCCCAAGTCACTAACCAGACAAAAGGAAGGTAATGTAGACACTGAGAGAAATAAAGAGTCGCTCTGGCCACAGGGCTCAGCAGGGGAGGCTGTCAGGGTAAACTGAGTCTGATGCCACAAAAGAAATCTGGAATTCTAGGGGTTGTGGAAGTGGGAGAAAGGGGAGAAGTTTCTGCAAAGGCCAGTGGCGGGTTCAGGAGGGCTCTCTCTGCAATGCAAGGCCACTGTGTGGGGCTCTTTGCCACTGAGATGACCATGCTGTAAGATCTGGACTCCCTCCATCTCAACTTAAAGCTATGGCAGTCTCTACTTCTCTTGGTTCTCAGAGGAACCTTGACCCTGGGGGAGCACCTGGAAACGCCTTGGAATCTCACTACTGCTCTGCAGGGACTGGGAGTAGTGCATGCCTTGTGGCACCCTTCTAGCTGTTGTTGTTGTTGCTGCCGTTATTGTTGTTGTTAACTGTCCTTTGTCCAAAGATCACAGGGCAGATCATAGCATAAAAATATCAAATGAGAAAAAACCCCTGTAACAATAAACTAAGAAAAGCGAACCAATAACCCTCCTCTCACAAACTCATTTAAAAGTCCATGGATTGTTTAATCCACCAACAGTCTGGATGCTTTTGTCAGCACTTAAAGATATGTCATGAAGGCAAGCCTCCCTTCCACAGAAAAGTGCCGCTCTCGTGTTGCCACCCTCTGAACCTCTTGCGAAGGAGGCACAGCACAGATGACAAGGGCAGGGTCTGTGCAGTTACCCTCTCTGCAGTTACCCTCGTAATGTGCAATAATCTTCACTCGAGATAAAAGGGACTCCTGTGGAAATGCTGCTCTCTCAGCTCGTTCCAATGCACTTATTCCCAAGCACTGTTTTTTAGGATTGTGCCTGTTAGACATTTTGGATGTCTACATTCTTTGTGAGTTTTAAAATAGTATTGTCATTTGTATTAATCTCTTTCTTCAAGGCTCCTTGTTATTTTATAATTATATAAATACTTTAATCCAGAGGTTTTCAGCCTTTTTTGAGTCCACAGCTCCCTTGACCAACCACATTCTTTCTGTGGCTCCCCAGTGTGGAAACAAGCTCCAGACCTCAGAAGCCCAGTTATTTCAACCTTTGCCTGCAGATTGGGCAGCCCCTCGCCCCTTTTCAAATACCCTCCCTTGTGGAGTGTTCCCTCAGCGTCCTCTCCTCTTCTGTCCCTTCTCCTTGGGAGTCCCACAGGCAGCCCCCACAGCTGTCCCTGATCCCTGAGCCACCCCCCACCTCAAAGAAAGATGACTCCTCATGCGGCCCCATGGGGGCCTGGAAAGAAGATGCCCCCAGCCTTAGTGGTCCCACAAGCACAAGAAAGGCCAGTGTGGTGCCTGCCTGCCTGGCCTCCCACTTGTTTGTCCCTTCCACAAAGCAAGGGCTGGTGGACTGGCTGGCTGGGCTCCCTCGCCCACCTGCTTGCTTACTCCAAGGCACCTCAGCTCCTGGCACCCAGCACCCCCTGGCCAGCCCCAGAGGCACCATTCGTCTGGGGAGCTTGTAGACAAGCTTGTAGCCGCTGCAACAAGCAGCTGTGCAAGCCTTTGGGAGGCAGAGATGCAAGAGGCGCATCAAAGGAGGGAGGGAAGGAAAGAGGGATGGAGGCCAGTGTTGCCCACGGCACCCCGGACTATCATCCCCTGACACCCCAGGGTGCCATGGCGCACTGGTTGAAAACTCCTGCTTTAATCAATCAAATGAAATGCTTGAATAGGGCTTCTAATCTAGATGAGTCTAGCCCCAGTTCATAAGTGAGCAGAACTAAGATATTCAACATGGTTTCTTAATACTGCCTTCCCTGTCGTTCCAGCTTCATCCTTTCTTAAATGAAATCCAGTGTTTCAATACTTCCAGGGGCAGACTTTGTTTGGATGAGAATTGGGAGCTGCCTTCTGACTTTGATATAAAGAATTTGGTGATGTTTCCCAATGAGTCTCGTGCGATGGTGAACATTGGGGGCATCAGGAGAGAGGAATCGGGTGTAATAAAGTTCACCATTAATCCAGAAGCTATTGAGTGGCCTAATAAATTTAACAAGGTAGGGGGTGTAACAGACGAAGAGGGTAGGAGAGCCTGCTTAGGTTCTCCCTTGAGCAACTGCTGTAAAATGTCATTTTGTGGTCAGCCAATGGTGCCTTAACATGACGCCTCATGTTATGAACCCCTGGAAAGTGTGGGTTCACTGCAGGCCATGGGAAAATCATGGGCCACTGGACCCAACCTTTCAGAAGGGTCCTCAGCAGCCTGGGCCAGCTCTCTTGCCATGAACATCCTCTGCCTTGCAACCTCTGCAGGACTGTTCAGATATTAAATTAGATGGGAGAAAGCTGCAGAAATCACCTTGCGATCATTGGAGGAAAGGTCAGAGGATGATGATAGCAGTGATGATGATGATGATGATTGCCAGAGGGGGAACTTCTCTGTTATGTAGGAGCTTCCCACAAGAGGTTCATTTCTTCCCTTCTTTCCCAGGACTCAAAATTTATTTTAATAATGATCCAAGAGTCAGTTTTTCATTACTGTATTTAGGTGTCAGTATTTTCAATTAGTAATCTTCACCAGTTTGTTCTGTAGCTGCCCTTTTCTTAATGCTGTGATTCTAGGATTGCTATTTGCTTTATGTATATTTTGTCCTCTGCCTTGAGCAGACCTTTGTATATAAAACTGTGATATAAATGTTAAAACAAGCAAGCAAACACACCCAAGTGGTCTCCCTGCCATGCTGTTCTGCATCAAAAACGATTCTCTGCCAGAGTGGATGGGGTGAGTGGGATGAGAGACCCTGTTTGGTGGGTCATTTCCAAATTCTATGAGGGAATTTTATCAGCACAAATACTCCGGACACTTTCCCCTCAATACATCTTCTTCTCTCTATGGTTAGGCTGCACCTCGTTCCAGGTGTACTGAAAGATGTCGACCTGGATATGCCAAGGTGGTTCAAGAAGGAAAGCCTGTTTGCTGCTATGCTTGCGTTCCATGTGCAGAAGGGGCGTTCTCCACTCAGGCAGGTTGGTTGCTTCAAGGGAAAGGCTCCTTGGGAGAATAAATTCAGGGCAGAGATTCATTCAGGTGCATTTTTTGTAGGAATTCTGAAGACATTGCTGAATGCACATCCTTTCTATTCTCTTCTTAATCACCTTCATTCCAGCAATCACTGGGGTTCAAAGCGGGAATCATTGCTTTTTGCTATTTTATACTGAGCTTTGAATGATAAAGGAACTAAAACAGCACTAAAAAGGAAATTTTCTAAATTCGAAAGTGATTAAGTAGAACTAACAAATGATGAGAAGTGGCAGATTTTCAACAAAGCGTAATACAAAATAAATGATACAGTATAAGAAAATGATTACAATGCAATAGATGGACTATTCTGATCTCACTAGTATGAGAATTGCATGGAAGCAATAGAAAACTGTTTGCATTAACAAGGATAAGTTAAACAAATGTGTCTTCAGGATTACACAGGAACCATATAATGCAGTAAACCAATGTGGAGGCCATTGCCTCTCAGTTAATCCGAGATCACAATGTTGCTTTGGTGATTAAAATGAGAAAAAGATTGTGCACCCCCTCTATCTCCCTGGAGGAAAGGCAAAATAAAAAGGGCAAACATTTTTCTAAAACCAACAGACTATTTTCCCCTTTCTTTACCTATTTACACATTCTTATCTCCTGACCTATGCCACATCAGCACAGACTTTCAAAAAGCCACTCTTGATGCCCATATGGAACAACTCCATATCCTTGCATGAGAGGATTCCTTTCCAACTCTACAGTTCTGTGATTCTATTATTCTCTTCCTCAGATGCAGAACGTTGCACCAAATGCCCAGAAGATCAGCATCCAAACAAGGACAGAGATCAATGTGTCTCCAAGATTGTGACCTTCCTGGCTTATGAAGAACATCTGGGGATCACCTTAGCTTCCATTGTCCTCTTCTTATCTTCTACAGCAGGCATTGTGTTAGGAATCTTCATTAAATACAAAGAAACCCCAATAGTCAAAGCCAACAACCGGGACCTCTCCTACATCCTGCTCGCCTCCCTTCTGCTTTCCTCTTTGTCCTCCTTCCTCTTCATTGGGCAACCAAGAATAGCGACCTGCCTCCTCCGACAAACGGCCTTCAGCATCATCTTCTCCGTTGCTGTTTCTTCTCTCTTGGCCAAGACCATCACGGTGGTGCTGGCCTTCCTGGCCACAAGGCCAGGGAACAGGGTGAGGAGATGGCTAGGGAAGACTCTGGCCAACTCCATTGTCATCTCCTGTTCTGGGGTGCAAGTTCTCATCTGCACCATCTGGCTGGGCTCTTCTCCCCCATTCCCAGAGCCCGACATGCACTCCCAGGCGGAAGAGATCATCTTGCAATGCAACGAAGGCTCTGTGGCCATGTTTTATGTTGCCCTCGGCTACCTGGGCTTCCTGGCTGCCATCTGCTTCACGGTGGCTTTCCTAGCCAGGAAGCTGCCTGGCTCCTTCAACGAAGCCAAGCTGATCACCTTCAGCATGCTGGTCTTCTGCAGTGTTTGGGTGTCTTTTGTGCCCACCTACCTGAGCACCAAGGGCAAGTACATGGTGGCCGTGCAGATCTTCTCCATGTTGGCCTCCAGTGCTGGGCTCCTGGGCTGCATCTTCCTCCCCAAGTGCTACATTATTCTGCTGAGGCCTGATCTGAATACAAAGGAGCACCTGACAACAAGAACTTAAGATGGCATCTGAGGCTTAAAACATTCAATGTTGTCAATGGCCAGCACAGTAGAAAGGAAGCACATGTAGTTGTCTTGGGATTGTAGCTTCACATAGTCCTCTTTATTTCACATGAATCCTGCAGATGAATGTATATGTCATGCAATGGCCCCAAGTAAACTGGGCTCAATGTTTAATGTCCTTTATTACTGCCTGATTCCCACTACATAACTGATCAGGCATGTTGGTCCAGCTTCTCCAGAGGATTGGGGAGACGCAACACAACATCACATGTGCAACATTACACAAGGCCCTGATGTTATGAGGAGCTGGGAGTGGAGCTGAATGCCCTCTGAAAATTGGTGTGAGTCGGCCCTTTTAGGCCAAGTGAACCAGGAACAGGCTGCGTGTCTCTATTTCTGCTGACTTTGCTCCAACCTGTTTGGTTTTTGGTGCTGATGTGTTTCCATGTATTCCTCAGCTCTGACCCCTGGCTATGTCTAGAGTCCTCCTTAGCAGTGGCAGGGCAAAAGGAAGCTCAGTGAGTGGCTACTGTTTGCCAGTGAACATAAATACAGAGAGATGGTGGTCCCACCTCACAGAGCTGTGCTCTCTGTATGCATATGCTAATTCTGTATGCATACGCTACAGAAGGGACACACTGGGCTCAGCCTGGCTTAACTCTGCCCCTTGAGAAAAACAGGGTGATGACAGGAGGAATGCATTCCACTGCCTGCAGTTCAGAAGAAAGGGCTGCACTTTCCTTCTCCTAAATGACATGTAGACCAATCAGCTTTATGACGTGTGTGGGTTTTTCAAATATGGAAAGGGCAGTTGCTTACTTTTAAACTTCCAAGCATGGCCGGTCTATAATATAATAATAATAATAATAATAATAATAATAATAATAATAATAATAATAATAATGATAATAATAAAGGTACCCCTGCCCGTACGGGCCAGTCTTGACAGACTCTAGGGTTGTGCGCTCATCTCGCTTAAGAGGCCGTGAGCCGGTGCCGTCCAAAGACACTTCCGGGTCACGTGGCCAGCGTGACAAAGCTGCAGCTGGCGAGCCAGCACCAGCGCAGCACACGGAAACGCCGTTTACCTTCCCGCTATAAAGCGGTCCCTATTTATCTACTTGCACTTAAGAGTGCTTTCGAACTGCTAGGTGGGCAGGAGCTGGGACCGAATGACGGGAGCTCACCCCGCCGCGGGGATTCGAACCACTGACCATACGATCAGCAAGTCCTAGGCACTGAGGTTTTACCCACAGCGCCACCCGCGTCCCTAATAATAATAATAATAATAATAATAATAATAATAATAATTTTATTATTTATACCCCATCCATCTGACTGGGTTTCCCCAGCCACTCTGGGCAGCTCCCAGCAGAAGAGTGAAAACATCATAAAATATCAGACATTTAAAACTTCCCCATACAGGGGTGCCTTCAGATGCCTTTTAAAGTCATATAGTTGTTTATTTCCTTGACATCTGATGGGAGGGCGTTCCACAGGGCAGGCGCCACTACCGAGAAGGCCCTCTGCCTGGTTCCCTGTAGCTTCACTTCTCACAGGGAGGGAACTGCCAGGAGGCCCTCAGAGCGGGACCTCAGTGTCCGGGCTGAATGATGGGGGTGGAGATGCTCCTTCGGGTATCCTAGGCTGAGGCCATTTAGGGTGCCGCAAGCATCTATCTCTTTGACTGCACAGTTGCCTCTTGGAGGAAATGACTGTGAGGTCACAGTGACTTTCCACAGATTTGCTCCCAGAGCTCATTTTTACAGGTTTGCTGGTGTCTGTTCTCCTCTCCTTGACCCCCCCCCCACCCTGCAAGTTCAACAGCAGATTCTGTGGGGTTTTGATCAAAAGATTAACAAATGATCTTGCCCTTTGTGTGGCCAACCTCTTTCTCTTCCCTTCTCCTCTTACCTACTGGCTGCACAGACTCTAGGAGCTTGGTGAGCTGGTAGAAATGCCAGGAGCAGGAAGTAGGGTTCTTCCTCTTGCAAGCAATGATGTGATCTAGTTCCTTGATGTAGTTAATCCGAAGTTCGTCAAAAGAACTTCTGGTTCTTCAGCCCGTCCACTGGACCTGGTGCATGGAGAAAGAGAGGAACAATAGTCAGTATGGTTGTGCCTTGCATGCAGGTTACTTTCCAGGATGGCACCTATCTGCAAGACCGTGGCCCCTTGAACCACCCGTTTGGATGTGGGACATAATATTCAAATGTCAGATTGGGGAAAATAGTGGAGAAATAATTTGAAATTTACGGCCTGTACATTGATAAAATAAAATTACATGAAAATGATGTGTAGGTGGTATTTAACACCAGTGAAGTTATCACAAATGTATAAATCAGAAGATAAGAAATGTTGGAAATGTAAAGAAGTAGTAGGTACATTTTATCATATGTGGTGGCAATGTATAATTATTTTAAAAATGGGAAATGATATATAATGAACTAAAGAAAATGTTTAAAATATCCTTCGTCAAAAAACCAGAAGCCTCCCTATTAGGAATTATAGGAAGAGAAATACAAAAAATGAAATAAAAAATCTCTTCATGTATGCGCATGAATATTGATAGCCCAATGCTGGAAAGAGGAAAAAATCCCCACAAAAAGATCGGCAAATTAAGTTAATGGAATATGCAGAGATGGCTAAATTAACAGGAAGACTCCAAAACCAGGAGAACAACCAATTTAAAAATGAATGGGAAATTTTTGTTGTATATATGACAAAGCCACTTCCGCCTACAAAGGAGGTGGTATTGCGGGCTACACGCCCCCACCACACACGCAGGGGCTGTGCGATTGAGGGAATTCCCGACCGCATCACCCCCTGGACAGCCAATCGGCTGGCTCAGAGGGCGTGGTCAGCCCTATTTATCGCTGCCACAGCTGGGGATCTCCCTCTTTTGCCGCCTCCAGCTGCTCCAGTTTTTGAACTATTTTTAGCTGTTCCTGCTTTCATGTCAAGCTGCTTCTGCTTTGTTTGCTTTTTTGCTTATTTTAAGAGCTGAAATCACTAGCTGGCTGGGTCCTTGCTTTGAACGCCGAGACCAGCCTGTTGCGCCATAGGAAGATCCGGGTCTCTGCTTGCTACAGCGGAAGGCTAATGGAGCTTCCTTGAGCAAAAGAGGAGCCGGTTTTTGCTTTTGTCTTCAGGCTTTTTCTCTTCCTGGGGTTTCCCCCCTTCACGCACCATCATCTGCCGATTTTGAGCCAAAACCACCGGGGGGTGTCTCCTTTCAGCTTTTCCTCCTTGGTGCTTTGCTGGTGGGAGATAAAGAGAGCCCTCCCTACGGGTGAAGCTGCTTGTGGCAGCGTGTAGCAGGCTCTACAGTGGGAGTTTGTCCGGTATCTTTGTGCAGGGCGGAAAAGCTGCACATCAGCTAGAAATATACTTGGGGTGTGGATTTCATGCTCATTATTCAGCTCATAGTAGTGAGGAATGGAAGTTCCCCCACGCTGTCTGCTTTATATACATTGCTTTATACATGTGATTGGCTAATTCCAGGATTCTCCTGTAGGCCAATCAGGTTGCGGATTCACTTCCACCTGAAGCTGGATTGGGTGGCTCCTGCAGACCAATCAGACTGCTGCATTCTGAATCCTAATGTTCTAGGACCAATCAGACTGCTGTATTTTGGATCCTATTCCACTCAGAACATAACACATCTGTTCCTGCTGGGGCTGTGCTCCACTGCTGTTCCAGCCTTGGGCGTGCCGAGGGACAAGGTTTGGAGCCTCAATTTTTCCGCTGCTATTTTAGAACCTTAGGGCCGACCTCTCTGGCTTCAACAACACAGCGCCCCATCACCGCTGCCCTGGGGGTCGATTCCTGTATACAAGAGGCGGGTAGCATTTATTTTGAGCTATTTCCTTTATTTCCTGTTTATTGTGCCTTTGCCTGGCCAGGGGAGGTTTCCATATACGGATATCAAAATATTGAGCTGTGTGCACTTAGTGTGTAGGGGAAGGCGGTGCTGTGCTGTTGCCTGGGTTACGGCTGCTTCGTGCTGCCATTTTGAGGGGACCACGTGGCGCAGCAGCAGCAGCCATCTTAGGAGAGACATGTTCTCAGTTTCAAGTGCTGTTGGCCTTTGCCTCTTAATTACTAACTAGTTGCATTTGGGCAACAATAGCCCCCCCCCCTTAATTGGGTACCAATTATTCCGTCTGTAGCTTTAGCTGCTTGAGGTAATTCGCTGCATTTTTTCATTTTATCAGCTATTCTGTGCCTGCAGTATGAACTGTTCAGTTGGGGACACTGTTTCTCTGTTGCCTTGTAGTGTATTCCCCCAACATGAGTAACTACTGTAGCACATTGAGTTACATTGTGCTTCAATCGCGTCAGTTCTCTGCATGGCACTCACTTTCTTACAGTGGGGGTTTATTCTTAGTAGCTTGAATATAAATTGCTACATTGTTGGTAATCCAGATCAGTTGCAATAAGCGAGCCTAAAGAGGTTTACAATTTATTTTGCTTGAAGTTTAATTCTAATTTCAGAACATTTGATGCGGTTGCACTTTTAATTACAAATCTAATTTCCTGCCCTGAGGTTTGTGTTGAGGGATAAATCATTTTCATAAATCAAGTTAATTAAGGAGAATTCTGCACTGCCGGGATTGCAGTAATTAATAGCACTCAGTAATCACAGCATAATTAATCTCGGGTATTTTGCAAACTTCGCTGGCAAATCCACACCAGCATTGTTACGGCTAAAATCTGGGTGCGGGGCTACACTGCCACCCAGCTCGTCGGACTAAGTGTCCGTGGGTCCCTGCGGAAGAAAATGAGCTCAGCCGGACAGGAGCAAAATGCGGAGATCCAAAGTTTATTGCGCAACAGGTTCAAGACGAGATTGAACAGCGAGAAAGGGGTGACATGAACTTTTGAAACTCCCTCCATGTCCCAGAATACAGTGCAAAATACATCCCAGTTACATCATGAATACATTAAGGAAAGGTTGGGTTACACAGATTACATCATGAATACATTAAGGAGAGGTTGGGTTACACCGGATTAACATAAGGAGGAGGGAGGGGGGAATATGCAGAGCTACACCGGATTAACATAAGGAGGAGGGAGGGGGGAATATGCAGAGCTGGAGATATGCGCAGATAAGCGCTTCCTGAGTGTATGCATAATAATAATAATAATAATAATAATAATAATAATAATAATAATTTATTATTTATACCCCGCCCATCTGGCTGAGTTTTCCCCAGCCACTCTGGGCGGCTCCCAATCAGTGTTAAAAACCGTACAGCATTACATATTAAAAACTTCCCTGAACAGGGCTGCCTTAAGATGTCTTCTTTATCTCTTTGACATCTGATGGGAGGGCGTTCCACAGGGCGGGCGCCGCTACCGAGAAGGCCCTCTGTCTGGTTCCCTGTAGCCTCACTTCTCGCAATGAGGGAACCGTCAGAAGGCCCTCGGCGCTGGATCTCAGAGTCTGGGCTGAACGATGGGGGTGGAGACGCTCCTTCAGGTATACAGGACCGAGGCCGTTTAGGGCTTTAAAGGTCAGCACCAACACTTTGAATCGTGCTCGGAAACGTACTGGGAGCCAATGCAGATCTCTCAGAACCGGTGTTATGTGGTCCCGGCGGCCACTCCCAGTCACCAGTCTCGCTGCCGCATTCTGGATTAATTGCAGTTTCCGGGTCACCTTCAAAGGTAGCCCCACGTAGAGCGCGTTGCAGTAGTCCAAGCGTGAGATAACTAGAGCATGCACCACTCTGGCGAGACAGTCCGCGGGGAGGTAGGGTCTTAGCCTGCGTACCAGGTGGAGCTGGTAGAGAGCTGCCCTGGACACAGAGTTAATCTGCGCCTCCATGGACAGCTGTGAGTCCAAAATGACTCCCAGGCTGCGCACCTGGTCCTTCAGGGGCACAGTTACCCCCATTCAGGACCAGGGAATCCTCCACACCTGCCCGCCTCCTGTCCCCCAAAAACAGTACTTCTGTCTTGTCAGGATTCAACCTCAATCTGTTAGCCGCCATCCAACCTCCAACCGCCTCCAGGCACTCACACAGGACCTTCACCGCCTTCACTGGTTCTGATTTAAAGGAGAGGCAGAGCATAGTCTGTCACCTGGCATTGCCCGGAGGAAAGGTTTGGCAGAGTGATTTTGACAAGATTAGGGTCTTGACACCTTACTTGAGGGATTATGGATATGGATTTTATAGATTTTAGTTCCCTTTGACATTGACAATTGGGAATAAATGGATATATTGTAGTGAAGAAGGTGAAGAAGACATGCCCCCCCCCTTCCGTAACAGTCCCCCATTCGGAGATAGATTTGCATTAAAGTTCTGTAAGAACTTGCAACTCTTTTCTCCGCACCCCTAAATCTCGGTGAAGGTAGGGGTGCCCTGTGAGTGGGAATAGGATCTAATGGAAAAGGAGGTGGGTTGATCAGGGCAGCAAAGGAGGGAGCAGCACAGACCAATACAGTGTACATGCGTGTTATATAGATGTGCGCTAAATAATAACTTGGTATCGACCGTACCAGATGTGTGGGTTTATGCAAACCTGAAGGGGACTTGCAAGCCATGCCTCTTAAGGTCATTTGCAAATATAGTAGTGCAGATAGCTGGATATAGGATATCACATAAAAGAACACCTGTTGTATTTTGTTCAATAGTGGTCTATGCTTTACATTTAGCAGGAAGGTCCACTACTGACTGGGGAAAAAATGCAGTCCCCCCCCCACCGTTTTTGTGTTCTCAGGTGCGAAGGTAGCTCTTCTGTGGTCTCCCACCGGCATGGTGTCACAGTAGCGGCAATCCCTGGTGAATCTACTTAGGGCTTTCATATTAACCATGTTGCCTGGCACCCACCACAGATGGCACAGGTTTGGATACGTCATGAGGGAAATATCTTTGCCTTGGCCATTCCATGGGATTTTATTATTATAGGCTCTGGTCTTGTAGTCATGGGAAGTTGCTCACTTGCACTTTAAGGACCAAAAAGCTAATTGCAGCCTGGATACACTTGCCTAATTCAAACTGAGTCCAATTTGAATTTATCTTGCCCCATGGTTCTCAACTTTCAAACCAATCTGTTAAAGCAAAACCATTCTTAAGGGGCACTTGTCCAAATAAGTCAATTTAACTCTATGAGGGATCATTCCTGCTAAACCAAAGCATATACACCTTCCTGAAGCTTCTCCTTGGTAAAGTGAGTTTTAGCACATTTTAAAATGGGTAGGGAAGTTGGCAGAGTGCCAGGTGAAACAACTAAATGTGGTTATAAATTTATCTAATTCTAAACATTGGACTACATAATAGCCTGATCTGTTAAAAGGCATAAAATGTATGAGGATCCTCCACTGGGGTGTAAAGAATAAGATATTAAACATAAAAACAATTACACACAAAAATAGCCACGAAATAGCCCCCCCCATTTGTGGAAATAACACACTGTCGGACACATTTTAACATTCCTACGTAATAACACATAATACAAAACAAACTAATTAAGTATCAGTTGCATATCTTGAGACAATTGTGATATTTTTACGCATGTATCTTCTCAATGCCGGAGCACAGTCTTGAGGTTCAAAAGTAAGAAAATGTCCTTGCAATTCAACTCCTCCCCCTTTTCATTGGATCTGTAGTAACACCTTTGTAGAAGTGATATCCTATAAGGGGCAGGGTGGGCTTAAAAGACAAGGTTAAAATACCGGTAATAATAATAACACACACACACACACACACACACACACACAAAATGACCTATGAGGAACCAAAAATAAATAAATGCTAAGACACACAATTTTAAGAAATCTGAAGTAACAATGAAAATAAAAGAGTGTTTCTTGATGTGACAACATCGGCTAGAATGTTAATAGCAAAATACTGGGAAATGACTTAATGGCAATTTAAAGTTGTGCAAGTTCCTTGAACTAGCCAAAATGACAGAATTAATAAGAAATGCTCAGGCAAAAGGTAAAGAAATACCATTCCACAAACAATGTTTGGTTATGCTTCGATTAACTTCATAGACATCATGGAAAAATGGATTAAATAAGTGAAAACAGATTATTTGTAACTCTAAAAGTGTCAAAGCCACAAAGAGATGGAAGTCACTAATATAGTAGGGATTCAGACTTGTTTCACAGAACAGAAAGAAAGTTGCTGTGGGAGGAAAAGGGGACAAACACTTTGTTATCGGGGTTCGCATATCCTGTTAAAATGCACACAAAACAAAGTCTGTGATTTAAATCCCATTGAGGGGTGGAATGCTTTGATATTTACCTGTGAAAAGAATTTGGCATGTTAAGATTTCAAACTTGGGACACATTAAGGGTGATTTCTCTCAATGGTTCCAAGTTTTACATAAACCTCCTCTCCCCCCCCTTACAGTTCCCCCTCCTTCCTCTCTCTCTTTTCTTTTCCTATCTTTTTTTTTTTTACTGATCTAGCCTCTGTGCATGTGCGGAGGTCATGTCTCAGCAAACCTTTTATACTATTGAAAATGTTGCATCTTTTGGCTAAATTAGAATTTGAATAAGGGAAGGGTAAGGAGTAGATTTTAAAAATAGGGTTAGATTTTAAAACAAAAAAGAGAAACTCATCAATTGAAGTATTCACCAACCAAAGCTAGCAATTTCAGCCCAAGCAAAAGGACTGCTTCCTTTATGTACAGGAAAGGGCTAATATCCCTCTGGCCATTCGCAGAACAATGCCACGCCCTTATATACGGAAAAAATGGCCAGAGAGTCAGAATTCATAGGATTTTTAACATTCTAAGTCATTCCAGCCTTACCATTTGCAGACAAAATTTTTCCTGCCCTTTATTTACAGGATAGGTCAAGGCCCATATGTATACAGGATTGGTCAAGGCCCATATGTATTTGTATGTGCTTAAACTTTGAATTGACTTTGAAGTCTGATTTTAAATAGTAGACAAAATGATAAACACTGTAACCACTCAAATGCTTGATATTACCAGTTGTGCTTCAAAACATCACAGGTTCACCTCTCACCTTTTAAAACTAAAGAGCAAAGCTAGGCTGAATTTCAACTCCATCACCACACCAGAATTTAAGAATTACCCTGCAATGCTTGCGGGCACATGTCCTTCCACACAGCCACAAATTGGGAGAGTTGAAAGGGACCCTGGGGTCATCTAGTCCAACCCTCCAAAATAAAGGGTTCACAGCAAGATTTCACAGCAAGATTTGTACTACCAAAGAGACACACACATACTTATGTACACAGGCACTACTGGGGAATAGAGCACAATCAATGCTCCTATCATGTACTAAGGAAGAGGAAAATAAAAGTACCCAGCTTTATACAGAACCCTCTAACAAAGAACAGTTTTCCTAAGATAAGATAGGAAGAGAATCTGGGAGAGAATATTTTATAAGCATAGGGTTATTTCAGTTGATATACCCACTCAAATAATAAAACCAGTCCTGGATTTGATTTAAACGGGATACAAAAGTTAATAATGTCTCTGAACTTGCACAGGAATAGTATGCCTAACTACGATTTTTAAATAACGATACATAGGAAAGTGAGATGTCAGGTACTTTTACCAAAGAATGTGCCCCCCCTCCCTTGTTGAAGGAAGCTTACTAAGGAGTAAATTCACTTGGCACAGAAGTAAGAAGGGGGGAACCTGAAAGAGACTGAAACAAGTGGGGGAGGTATTTTCCAATAAGAAGCCAGGAAACCCTGGTTGATCTTAGAGACTGGTATCAGGACTGGACTCTATAGATAGACAATTGTTGTCTATCAAAGCTTCTACCTTTTATTAACAATTTTCTTAGAAGGAACACCTATTTTCATAGGCATGTGCTTCATGAAATACATACACTGCATTTTAGCTTGAGAGAGCAGTTGGCTCAACTAGGCTTTTGCAGCAAAAACATTAGTTTCTTCACAGCATATTTCAAAATACTGGAAAAAAGACTGGAACACGGATGTAGAATCACAAACTCAAAGGTTGCAACATAACATTATGTACCATCAACTTAAAATCATACTCCTCACTTAAGCTACTCGGAGAAAGACTCTTCGGAGCCTCTCTCAAATAACAAACATTTGCACCCTTTATTCTCATTTTGTTTTGTTTTTTCTGTTTTTAAGATTGATAAGGTCCAGCATGGCTTCCCTAGATTTAAATTTTGAAGCAAGCTTGCAGTTTAAACTATGCACACTTAAGAAAGGCAATCTGTCAGAGACAGAAGGAACAGACAACACACATAACAGACAACATGTAAACATAGGTAAAAGGTAAAGGTACCCCTGCCCGTACGGGCCAGTCTTGACAGACTCTGGGGTTGTGCGCCCATCTCACTTAAGAGGCCAGGGGCCAGCGCTGTCCGGAGACACTTCCGGGTCACGTGGCCAACGTGACATCGCTGCTCTGGCGAGCCAGAGCTGCACACGGAAACGCCGTTTACCTTCCCGCTGGTAAGCGGTCCCTATTTATCTACTTGCACCCGGAGGTGCTTTTGAACTGCTAGGTTGGCAGGCGCTGGGACCGAGCAGCGGTAGCGCACCCCGCCGCAGGGATTCGAACCGCCAACCTTTCGATCGGCAAGTCCTAGGCGCTGAGGCTTTAACCCACAGCGCCACCTGTGTCCCCCACAGCGCCACCTGTGTCCCCACAGCGCCACCTGTGTCATATTTTCATATATGTATTAACAGACAACACACATAACAGACAACATGTAAACATATATGTCAGACGCTATGAAGACGCTGGCCCCGATACCTGGGACTCTTCCCCCCCACTACGCTCTGGTGGGGAAGCTGGTCCTGATCTCCAACTGCTGCTCTGGGAGTCCCCGCTGGCCCCTTGCTTCTGGAGTGTCCCCCTTGGGACCCCCCTTGCCCTGGCCACCGGCGCCCCCTTCTGTGAATCTTCTGATTCGCTGGAGAGGCTCATGGAATCTCTCGGGCCACTGTCATCTTCTCCTACGCTGCCCTCAGATTCTTCCCCTTCGCTCTCCATTTCCTCTCTTCCCTGTGCCTCTGCTCCTGAGCCCCTGACAATATATATTCTCATTCTTTAGTTGGTTATTGCAAGGAGTTGGGCTGCTCCCTTTGGCTTCATTAAGTGAAATTAGTAGGAAGGTCCCACATGGTTTTAAGAGCCTCCTTGCCTCTTCAAACACAACCAGTTAACCAAACTGGCAGGGCTCACAATGCTTAGTTGACTGGGTACCCCTTTATATATGCATGCGTTGTTGTTGCTTTTTTGTTGTTGTCTTTTCTCTTTTTGGGGGGGATAGAGAAGGGAGAAAGAGAGGGGTTGATTTGGATTTGGGTAACTTGTACAGGGGGCTATTTAGGGTTTTTTCCTTTTCCTTGTTGCTTGGCAACTTCCTAACAATTTAACGAGCTTCACCCACTCGGTTCCTTTTTCTATTCCTTTCCTATTTCCTATTTAATAACCTGGGGTCCTTTTCCACTCTGCTGATCCCGCCCAATTCCTCATGGGCTATCCCTCCTGGCAACCTCCTACCTATCGTCACAATCTCAGGAAAAGGGGCCCTACTGGACGCCCGTGCCGTGCGGTGCCAGATCGGGTGATCCCTGGATAGAATTTTGAACTGAAAATCCCCCTTGCTTTTGGAAGCGGGCTCACGCACGATACATGTGTTACGTGGCACCGACCAGTGCGGCTGGGATTGGGATAGAAAGCAAGACCACTTCCTGCCCCCTAGCAAGGATGCTCGGGAAGTTCGGAAAGAGAACTCCAACCCCTTGCTTTCAACTGGGATGCCCGTTGCGGAGAGTCGGCTATCTTTCAAGTCGGGACTCTCCGTCTTACTTTCGGGCTCCCAATTGGTGCGGCTGACTGGAGGGTGTTAGAGAAAGAGATAGAGCTCAGAACCCCTTTTTCAGGTCGAGCAGCGGTCCACGGTCTCCCTCACTAACCGGACCAAGAGAAAGGTAAGAAGAATCGATAGAGAGGAGGGCAGAGAATTCAGTTGCCAGGAGATTTCCACCCCCTTCCCACCAGTGCACTGGATTTTTCCTTATACTCACACGTCTTCTATGATGATCCCGGGATCGATGAATAAGCCGGCTGGATCCCTCTTTGCTCCCCGGCTGAACTCCTGGGGCTTTCGATTACCGCCCGGAAGATGGCCGGGGGTCCAAAGGATCTTCCCAGGGAAAATGGCCTGGTGCCGGCTGAAGATTTTGGGGGGCCCGGTCAGCAATGCGGGAGAACCGCATGCCCCACGTTGGGGCGCCAACAGTTGCGGCTAAAATCTGGGTGCGGGGCTACACTGCCACCCAGCTCGTCGGACTAAGTGTCCGCGGGTCCCTGCGGAAGAAAATGAGCTCAGCCGGACAGGAGCAAAATGCGGAGATCCAAGGTTTATTGCGCAACAGGTTCAAGACGAGATTGTACAGCGAGAAAGGGGTGAAATGAACTTTTGAAACTCCCTCCATGTCCCAGAATACAGTGCAAAATACATCCCAGTTACATCATGAATACATTAAGGAAAGGTTGGGTTACACAGATTACATCATGAATACATTAAGGAGAGGTTGGGTTACACCGGATTAACATAAGGAGGAGGGAGGGAGAATATGCAGAGCTACACCGGATTAACATAAGGAGGAGGGAGGGGGGAATATGCAGAGCTGGAGATATGCGCAGATAAGCGCTTCCTGAGTGTATGCATAGTCTGTCACCTGGCATTGCCCGGAGGAAAGGTTTGGCAGAGTGATTTTGACAGGATTAGGGTCTTGACACCTTACTTGAGGGATTATGGATATGGATTTTATAGATTTTAGTTCCCTTTGACATTGACAATTGGGAATAAATGGATATATTGTAGTGAAGAAGGTGAAGAAGACATGCCCCCCCCTTCCGTAACAGCATAAATTGATTTATTACAGCATTTCAGTGCTGGTGTCTGGAAAAACTAATAAAACCTCTGTGGTTGAACTTAATTCGTCGATTACTTAGGGCTGTTGATTTGGTTGGCTAGTCTATAACAAAAGCAGTTTATTTTGGTGGTTCAGGATCTAGTTAGTAAGATTGCTGATATTGTAAAGTTTATTCAAGGGTTCTTATTAGTGAGTTAGCATAAGTTGGCCCTTAACGATACGCACAATTTCTAGACAATTTATTGTGTTTTGGTCATTACTATTGAAGTTGATTAATATTATAAACTTATTTTAAAGGCAAATTTTGTTCTTAAGCAGTCTATACTGTAATAAGTTGGCTGGGCTGTAGTGCCCTTCAGTAATACTGAACTATTTAAAGGGGAACTTCAGGCTTGTGGTTCCTAATTAGTGCCTGGCAGGCGTGACCAGCACGCTCTGACTCAGTTGGGGACTAGGTTTAATTTCTGTTGAGTAGTGGGATGGCTTATAAGGGAAGCCAGCAGGCTCTTTCTTCCAATTTAAGTGGGTCTGGCGCCCAAGACGGGTCGGGGAGGCCAGCTATGCCCTGCAACCCTCAGGCCTTATCACAGTTTTTCTCTGCCTTTGAAACCTTTTGTCAGCAGTTTAGGCCCATGGTCACTGGGTCCTCTTCACAAATAGTTGCTTCTCAGGATTGCATACCCGACACTTATCTCAGCAGTGAGGAGCGCCCTGGCACTTCACCCTCCTTTTCCGCTACTTCACAGTCAGGCAGCATCGCATCTAACCGCCCCCACACGCAAACTCAGTCTTCGCGTCCCCTCACATCCAAGCCCAGTTCCTCAGGTGGCAGGGCTCCTTCTGGCAAGTCTAACCATTCTGCTTCTGTAGCAGATGTTCCCAGTATTCTACAGGATCCGCAACCTCAGCCTACACCTGCAGAAGGTGGCTCAGGAACATTTTTTTTTTGGCAATATAATAATAATAGATAAAAATAGATATGAATGGATGGAAATATGATTTGGACATGCATGATTTAATCAATGGAATAAAGGACCCACGGAGAGGGTAGAGGCAAGTCAAGGGATTGGAGAAATCCCACATTACAGTATTGTATGGAATATACAACAATATGTAAAATGATAAAGTTGTTTAAAGAATTTTTATTTCTTAATGTTTATTGTTATAAGATGTTTGTTATATATTCAACACAAAAAAACAATGACAATTTGTTGTTGACAAAGGACAGCTGGACATATAATGGGCCCCATTACCTTCAGGAGCTAAGGACATCATCAAACCTCAATCTGGCCCTTCATACTGCCCTATACCATGATCTCAGGGCGGTTCACAACATAAAACTATCAGTTCTTTGCTGGTTTTCTAACAGGATCTCAGATGGCCTCACCTCAAAGAGGATATTGTAGAGCTGGAAAAGGTTCAGGAGAGGGCAACCAAAATGATCAAGAGGATGGAATGGCTCCCCTGTTCTTTCCAAGATAGCAGCGCATGCAGACGCTGTGGCTGAGAGCTCCCGGGAAGGGAGTCAGGGTTTGTTAGGACGAATTATTTATAGTCGATATGAAATGCTGTTGTACAGAGACAGAAGTAGCATTAGATACAGATGTAGAAACTGTGCTGTGTGGGAGCAGCTACGGGCGTGCGAGATTCCAAAAATCATAAATCATCGGGGTTGGAGGAGGAGGAGGAGGAAGAGAAGAAGAAAGCGGAAGCAGAAGAGAGGCTGTAGAGGAGGTCAAATGAAAGAGAGAATAAAGATAAGGAAGATAAGGAAACAACGATGCAAACTACCTCTTCCAAGTATCCAAGTATCTTTTACGCTAATGTGAGATCATTGGCAAATAAACTTGAGGAATGGAGGCTTCGGGTAGGAGTGGAGGAAGAGATCCGGGATTGTTGTGTGCTGATACTCACAGAGACATGGTTAAATTCAGCTATTCCAGACAGAGCTGTTGAATTACAAGGTTTTACAACGTACTGGTGGGACAGGACACAGGATTCTGGCAAGAAACAAGGTGGGTGTGGGTGTATTTTTGTAAATCAAAACTGGTGTACGGACTCTGTCAAGTTGGATACCTACTGTTCTCCAGATGTGGAATTTCTCACAATTAAATGCAGACCTTTCTATCTTCTCCGGGAATTTACAACAGTGGTGTTAACAGCGGTGTACATAGCACCAACTGCAAATGCATGCAGGGCCATGAGCAGTATGCATGAAAACATCAATGCTAAATTGAGCAGATACCCAGAGGCTGTGCACATTATTGTGGGGGACTTCAATCACACAGATGTGAGGGCAGTACTCCCAAAATTCCATCAGCACATTGAGCGTGCAAGAAGGGGAGAAAATACTCTTGACAAGGTGTATACGAACATTACACGGGCATATGAGGTCAAGACCTTGGCGCACCTCGGTGGTTCAGATCATGTGTCCCTGCTTCTGACACCAGTATACACACCCCTCAGGAAACAAGGCTAGATACAAACACGGATGGTTACGGTGTGGCCTGAGGGAGCCTCTCAGCAACTGCAGGACTGTTTCCAGGAGACCGACTGGAATATCTTTGACCATCAAGATCTAGAAACTTCTACATCAACAGTCCTGGATTATATTAGATTCTGCACAGCAAATGTCACCAGGGAAAAGTATGTTAAATTGTATCCGAATAGGAAGCCCTGGATGACAGGAGAGGTTAGGAGATGACAGGAGAGGCCAGAAATTCTGCTTTTAGAACTGGGGACCGGGTATTGTATGGCATAGAAAGAGTGAACTTGAAGAGGGGTATCAGGAAAGCAAAAGCGGAGTACAGAGGAAAAATTGAGGACCATCTGAGAAATCATGATACTAGACAAATGTGGCAGGGAGTCCAACATCTGACTGGTTATAAATCAAGGAATTCATCAGTGGTAGAGAGTACTGCTTCCTTGGTGGGAGAGTTGAATACCTTCTTTGCCCAATTTGAGGTGACACCAACAGTGACTCCAACAGGGATGCCAGAGCTATTGGCCTCACTACCTACAGGAAATGCTGCCAGGGTGGAAGAGGGAGAAGTGAGGCGAATATTAAAGGAGGTAAACATGAGGAAGGCTATGGGCCCAGATGGGGTGGCTGGCAGGGTGCTAAGAGATTGTTCGGACCAACTGGCAGGAATCTTTACGAAGGTTTTTAACCAGTCTCTGGCCCAAGCCACTGTTCCACCCTGTCTGAAATCCGCTACCATTATACCCCTGCTAAAAGCATCAAAGATAGACAGTCTGAATGATTTTCGCCCTGTGGTGCTAACACCCATTATAATGAAATGTTTCGAAAAACTGGTGAGGAAGCGCATCTTATCTTGTCTGCCAGTGGGACTTGACCCTTACCAGTTTGCGTACAAGGCAAAGAGATCCACAGAGGATGCTGTGGCAATGGCCTTACATGGTGTCCTGACTCATTTGGAGAAGCAAGGGACCTATGCGAGATTGTTATTTGTAGATTTTAGTTCTGCATTTAATACTATTCTTCCGCATAGATTGGTGCCCAAATTATTAGACCTGGGACTTCCACCATGTTTGTGCAGGTGGATATTAGACTTTCTATCAAACCGTTCCCAAAGGGTCAGGTTGGGTTCCCACGTCTCTGCGGATCTCATCACGAATACGGGGACGCCACAGGGGTGTGTGTTGAGCCCGCTTTTATACACGCTCTATACAGCTGACTATGCCCCCAAATACCCCAGTAATAAGATCATTAAGTTCGCAGATGATACAACGGTGGTTGGTTTAATTACGGCTGGAGAGGGGGAGATGGCCTATAGGAAGGAAGTTGAGCAGTTGGGGGAGTGGTGCAGGAAAAACAACTTACTGCTTAACTTAAAGAAAACAAAAGAGATCATTGTGGATTTTAGGAAATGTAAATTGAATATTCAGCCACTTATTATTGAGGGGAAGTGCGTGGAACAGGTCTCAGTGTTTCGATTTCTGGGAATGGAGTTGAGAGACAACCTAACCTGGGGAGAGAACAGCAAAGACCTGGTGAAGAGAGCACAGCAGAGGTTATATTTTCTGAGAATCCTCCGGAAAAACAATCTCTCAAAGGACCTGTTGGTGGCATTCTACCATTGCACTGTGGAGAGCGTACTAACTTATGGTCTGTGCGTGTGGTTTGGGAGCTGCACAGCCAGGGAAAAAACAATGCTGTCCAGGGTTGTAAAGACTGTGGAGAGAATAATTGGGTGCACTCTTCCCACCTTGGATCAAATCTATGCTGCCAGGTGCCATAAGAAAGCGGCAGAGATAGCACATGATAGTACGCACCCCGGAAACGATCTCTTTCAGCTTCTGCCTTCTGGAAGAAGGAATAGGGTTATAAAGGCCAGAACTAGCTGCCTGAAAAACAGTTTCTACGCTAATGCAATTCTGGTTCTAAACGCAGCATAAGGGGTCTCTGTAGTATAGTGTATTTTAAAATGGGGTTTTAGAGTTTTTAGGGGTTTTTGAATGTTTTATGTAGTTCTGTAGTAGTTTTATGTAGTTTTTATGTAGTTTTATGTAGTTTTTATGTAGTTTTCAATTTCATTGTTCCGCAAGGGGCGGGGCCTGAAGCCTCATAAGGACTGCTGGACTCTGCTGCCCGGGAGGACTCTCCTGTGTGAGTGTATGGGGTCCTGCTCCTTCCTGCCACTCACCATCTGGCCTGGGGCAGGGCCTGATGGGCCTCACTAGAACAGTTGCTGTTACTGCTGGAGGGGTGCAGAGTGCTTTTAAAATGTTTTAAAATTTTTATTTTGAATTTTTTGTATGTGGGGGGGGTACGGTGGATGTTTATTGGGCCTGGGAATTTGTTTGATTTTATGTTTTTGTAATTTTTGTAATTTTTATTGTTTTTTGTTTATATTGTTTTATTTGTGTTGTTTTTTTTTTGTTTTCTTTTAAAGGGGTTATTTTGTTCTTAAGGGGAGGGGTCAGGGCTGCCGGGGAATGGGCCCCAGCCCACAAAATGGCTGGGATATGCTTCACAGGGGGGAATGCACTGGGACAACCGATCTCAGTGATCACGGGTAGGAGGAGGAGTTACGCTAAGACCAGACCATGTCATTACAGAGGAGGCAGGTTTAGTCGTTGTCTGAGGACTATCCCTGCCTCTGGGTCTGGTCCTGACCGGATGAATACTAGAATCAGCAAGGGATACCCACATGACCTGAAAGTGTTGCTGTGCAATGCCAGGTCAATGATTCATAAGACCACTGCCATCCATGACTTGATCATGGATGGAGGACTTGACCTGGCATGTGTAACAGAGACTTGGTTGGGTGAAGCAGATGGGCCTGTCCTTGCCGCTGCTTGTCCACCAGGTTTCTCTTACGCACAGCAACCCAGGTCATGTGGGCAGGGAGGGGGGGTTGCAGTGATTTTTAGGAAGTCATTAGTTTGCACCAGGCGTCCTATTGGGAAGACCCAGTTTTCTGACTGCATGTTCTGGAAGTTGGGCAATAGGGGCAGTACAGGATTCCTTTTGGTGTACCGACCTCCCCGCTGCACCAAGGATTCCCTGCCCGAGCTGCTTCAGGTCGTGGTGTATGTTCTCCTGGAGACACCTAGCTTGGTCGTCCTAGGGGATTTTAACATCCATGCCGACACGACCTTACAAGGGGCCGCTCGGGACTTCGTGGAAAGCATGGCCTCCATGGGGCTGTCCTTGAATAAGTCTGGCCCAACCCATAGCCGCGGACATGCCTTGGACCTGGTGTTTACCTCTACGGATGTTGGTGATCTGACACTAAGTAAAAGCGAAACGAAAGAAGTGCCATGGTCAGACCACTTCCTGGTGCAACTGGACTTCTCTGCGACCCATCCCCTCTGCAGGGAGGTGGGACCGATTCGGATGGTCCGCCCCCGCCACTTAATGGATCCAAATGGTTTCCAGAGAGTGGTTGGGGATGCTTTATCCCATGTTGATGGCCTTTCAGCCGATTCCCTGGTGGCCCGCTGGAATGTGGAGTTAACCAGGGCTATTGACTGTTTGGCTCCGAAGCGCCCTCTCCGATTGCATGAAGCCCGGAGAGCTCCGTGGTTTTCCACGGATCTGAGGGCAATGAAACAATCGTTGAGACGGCTAGAGCGCCGGTGGCGGATAACTCATTCTGAATCTGACCGGACACGGGTTAGAGCTCAACGTCGAGCCTACCAAGTGGCGATAGCGACAGCGAAGAAGACTTTCTTCACCACCTCTATTGCATCTGCAGAAAACAGCAGCAGGAGACTCTTTCAGGTGGTTCGCAATTTAGCGGAACCACCTGTAACATCGGGGCCCAGTACGGGCCACATGTTCTCCTGCAATGATTTTGCAAATTTTTTTGCAGATAAAATCGCTCAGATTCGGGAGGAAGTAGACTCCACCGTGGGAGCAGGGCCGGGGCGGGAGAGTGCTAGAGTCCTGTCTGGTCAAGTTGTGTGGGATCAATTTCAATCTGTTACCTCCGAGGATGTGGACAGGCTGCTTGGACGAGTGAAGCCAACCACCTGTCTCCTGGATCCTTGCCCATCCTGGCTTATAAAAGCTAGCCGGGAAGGACTGGGCGATGGGCTTCGTGGGGTGGTGAATGCTTCCCTCCTTGAGGGAGCCTTCCCAGACCCGCTGAAAGAGGCGGTTATTAAACCGCTTCTTAAAAAACCATCTTTAGATGCGGCCACAATGGCCAATTATCGCCCACTCAAACCTTCCATTCTTGGGCAAGGTGATTGAGCGAGTGGTTGCTGAACAACTCCAGGCACGCCTGGAAGAAGCGGACCATTTGGATCCCTTCCAGTCGGGATTCAGGCCTCATCATGGGACTGAAACTGCCTTGGTCGCACTGGTTGATGATCTCCGGCGGGCTAGGGACAAAGGTGAGAGCTGTTTCCTAGTTCTGCTGGATCTCTCAGCGGCGTTTGATACCATCGACCATGACATCCTTCTGGACCGTCTTGAGGGGCTGGGAGCTGGGGGCAGTGTCATACAGTGGTTCCGCTCCTTCCTCCTGGGCCGTGTTCAGAAAGTAGTGGTGGGGGATGAGTGTTCAGACCCCTGGCCGCTCACTTGTGGGGTGCCTCAGGGTTCTGTCCTCTCCCCCATGCTTTTCAACATCTACATGCAGCTGCTGGCAGGGATCATCAGGAGGTTTGGGCTGGGTGTTCATCAGTATGCAGATGATACCCAGCTCTACCTCTCTTTTAAATCAGAACCAGTGAAGGCGGTAAAGGTCCTGTGTGAGTGTCTGGAAGCGGTTGGGGGATGGATGGCGGCTAACAGATTGAGGTTGAATCCTGACAAGACAGAAGTACTGTTTCTGGGGGACAGGAGGCGGGCAGGTGTGGAGGATTCCCTGGTCCTGAATGGGGTAACTGTGCCCCTGAAGGACCAGGTGCGCAGCCTGGGAGTCATTTTGGACTCACAGCTGTCCATGGAGGCACAGGTCAAATCTGTATCCAGGGCAGCTGTTTACCAGCTCCATCTGGTACGTAGGCTGAGACCCTATCTGCCTGCGGACTGTCTCGCCAGAGTGGTACATGCTCTGGTTATCTCCCGCTTGGACTACTGCAATGCGCTCTACGTGGGGCTACCTTTGAAGGTGACCCGGAAACTACAACTAATCCAGAATGCGGCAGCTAGACTGGTGACTGGGAGCGGCCGCCGAGACCATATAACACCGGTCTTGAAAGACCTACATTGGCTCCCAGTACGTTTCCGAGCACAATTCAAAGTGTTGGTGCTGACCTTTAAAGCCCTAAATGGCCTCGGTCCAGTATATCTGAAGGAGCGTCTCCTCCCCCATCGTTCTGCCCGGACACTGAGGTCCAGCTCCGAGGGCCTTCTGGCGGTTCCCTCACTGCGAGAGGCCAAGTTGCAGGGAACCAGGCAGAGGGCCTTCTCGGTGGTGGCGCCCGCCCTGTGGAACGCCCTCCCATCGCATGTCAAGGCGATGGACAACTACCTGACATTCAGAAGACATCTGAAGGCAGCCCTGTTCAGGGAAGTTTTTAATATGTGACATTTTAGTGTATTTTTTATCTCTGTTGGAAGCCACCCAGAGTGGCTGGGGAAACCCAGCCAGATGGGCGGGGTACAAATAATAAATTATTATTATTATTATTATCCTTGGCTCTTGCCTTATCCCTGTTTGACATGACCCTTTTGATATGCAAAATGATACCTGGTTTTATTCATCCCTACCCCAAAATGATTCTCTTCGCACCCTTGGTTATTCCGGTTACCATCACTGGGGTAACCAACTGCGTCAACGCCCATCTCTGGCAATTGATTTGTTAACCCCATACATGGCCTCCTCTAATGCCACTTGTGCCCGTATGGTCAATTGCACTAAAACCAACTGTGTGAAAATGGGCAAGGATAACAATTTTAATTGCTCTAATTATGTAAATATTTCATATATATATAAATATACAGAACTGCCTGAAGGCTGGTTCTGGTCGTGCCCAGGCTAAACATTCAGTTATATTCCGGCAAACATTAGCCATGGCACACCTTGTTGCTTAAGCCATTTGTCCATCATTTTACCCAAGAAGCATCATTTATCCCGCTCTCGATATCAACGCTCTGTAGAATTGACTAATGATTGTGATGATTCTGTTTCTCTCCCTAGCAGATCTGAATATATTTCTCTAGCTGTCTCTCTCTTAGGAGTCCCTGGACTGGCTGTACAGAATAGCAGGAATATTAATTCTTTAGCTTGCTCTGCAGCAAAAGCTCTGAACTTTACCTCACAAGCCCTTCACATTTTGAATAAAGAGCAGAGTGAACTCCAACATAGACTCTTACAGAATCGCGCTGCAATTGATTATTTGCTGATGCTTCATCATTATGGCTGTGAACAAGTGGATGGCATGTGCTGTTTTAATATTACGGACAATTCTAAAGCTATTAAAAAACAAATTTCTCATTTGCAAAATCTCACACATCACATCAAACAGGACGTTGGACTTCCTGGCCTCTGGGATTCGTTTACCCAGTGGCTCACTGGTTGGTTGCCAAATCTGAATTGGCTTTGCAATCTTTTTCAATATGCTATTGTCATAGTATGTATATTAGTTTTGGTATGTTGCTTCATCCAATGCATTCCTGGTCTCATACGCCTTTGGTCTCAGTGTTTTTCTCCTCCTCAGCCACCCAATAAAATCATTGCTGCCTACTTTGCGAAATGGCAGCACCAACAGTAAACATTAGGGGAGATGCGGGCAGACTTATTTCGGGCATGCGCTGGCAAACCACGAAGTACTTTTTGTCCCATTCGCCCTGAAATCACATAACAATATCGGTGGGCAGACTTATTTCGGGTATGCGCTGGCAAACCACGTATCCCGAAGTATTTTTGTCCCACTCACTTTTAAATAAAAAAGAAAGGAGGAGATGAAGGAAAGCTTCGCTTCTGCATTTGATGCTGCGCAAACCGTTCTAAGCTGAAACATTCCTAGAATGTTCAGTTCACATTGAGTTTGTACCTGACCTGTTCTTAATGCATAGTTGACCACATCTACGGATGAATGCTATATCAATCACTAGTAAAAGTTTAATAAGGAGGTTTTCACGCCTGTCCAATTCTGTGTTCCCTTTCCCAGCCTTTAATCTATTTTTGATTAATGCCTATATGCAACCTTTGCTTTGTACTTGTGTTAACCAATCAGCAATAAGCACATACGTGGCAATGCTGTAATATTCAATAAAAGAGACTCCTCGAGAATTGCTCGAGAGGTGCCTCCCAGATTACGCTCGCTACCTGTCTGTCGTTATTTCAACCCAACAGACACCAGACTCTGCGCATGCTCTTGGCCATTGCTGCACAAAGAGGTTTGCTGGTGCATCACTTTGATGTGGACGTGGCCTACTTGAACTCAGACCTCCAGGAGGATCTGTGCATGCTTCCTCCTCCAGGGTTTGAGGGCAAAGAGCCAAATACTGTGTGGAGACTTCACAAGTCCATTTATGTTCTGCACAGTCCATCAATTTTTCTTGCCGTGATTCTTTAGTTGGGCTTTCTTCAGTCTTCCATCCTTGTGCTATTAGAACTCTTGCGGCCGTTGTCGCATACATGAAGATGCTTTTCAGCTTTTTTGGCAGATCTTTCCCTACAATCCCTAACAAAAATGCTTCAGGTTTTTAAACAAATGTTAAATGGAACATTTTCTTCAATTCGTTGTACATCATTTCCCAAAATTTTTAAATTACCTTACAATCCCACCACATATGATAAAATGTCCCCTCCTTTTCCTTACACTTCCAACATATATTTGAAACTGCACTGGTGTTGTGTACCATCTGTACATCATCTTCATGTAATCCTCCTTCAATAGGGAACAATCTGTAAATTTTAAATCAGGTTTCCATAATTTCTCCCAGTCTTCCATCATAATATTGTGACCTACATCTTTTCCAGACTCTTAATCATCTTGGGCACCCTTTCTGCACATCTTCTACTTTCCTCTGTCAACAGGGGTGTCGAGAACTGGACACAGGACTCTACAAGGAACCTGACCCAGGCAACACAGAGCAGTACTATGGTATTCCTTGATCTGGATCTAGAATTCTGTTCATGAAGCCCAGAATCACTTCAACATTTTTGGCTGCTGCATTACATGGCTGACCAATGTTATGCTTGTGATCTACTAAGGCCCTGAGATCCTTTTTGCATGTACTCCTGGCAAGCCAAGTGCCCCCCACCCTATATTTGCACATCTGGTTATTCCTGTGTAAGTGTACGTTTCTACAACATTCTGGCAGTCCCATCTTCTAATGGATATTGTAAAGTTAGGAAAAGGAGAACCACAGCCAGCTAGAGTCTGAAGAGTCTTCTATGTGTGGGGAAATGGTTAAGCCTTTGTGAATTTTGGTTTAGGAGTCTTTGCCACCCAGGGTAGTTTTCCAGGAGAAAGAACTACAAATGGGTCAAGATGGAATCATAAAAACCACAACTTTATTGGGTACTGCTCTTTGGTTACAGTCACTGAAATTCTACTCAATATTGATCCAGAGTAGATTCCAACATATAGCTAGCAGAGTAAAAACTTAAAACACAGGATTCCCCAAAAATAGACCAGAGGCAATTTCATCCAGCGGAGCTTTACTGCTACTGAAGGCAAATGAGCATAATGGTCACAAATCCAATACATTCAGAATTGGCACTGTCCATAAGAAATCCAGTTGAAGCAGACTAAACGTAAACTTAAAATAACTTATAATAAGACTAAACCTTAACTATTATATTTTAATCTTTTGTTGGAAGCCACCCAGAGTGGCTGGGGAAACCCAGCCAGATGGACAGGATATAAATAATAGATGATGATCATGATCATGATGAAACACTATATCCAGAACCCCACACCAGAAGGAAGAGAGATAGAAAGAGAAAGTGTGAAACTCAGGCTCCTTCTGGCCCTACTTTTATAGTCAGCATGACCTTGACTGAAGAGATAGAAGAACCAGTTTAAGGCAGCTGTATCCAGCTTCTCAGAAGGAATAACCAAAACAAGAACCTTCTTTCCCAGAGAGAAGAAAAACTTCCAGTAACTTCTAGAATCAATCAGAACAGGAAAAATCTCTACCCATCAGATCAATACTTTTCGCACTAAGAAATGCAAACTGACAGTTACAATGGTTACAGGGAAAGTGAAGATCTCCTGACTGGGTAGACTGAGCTGGCATTTGGGTGGCCAGTGTAAGAACAGAATGCTGGATCCGCCCTTGGCCTGATTCAGGAGGGCTCTTCTTAAGTCCTTATCCTGTCACCACGGTGTGCACCAGGCATGCCAACCCTGTGAGCCATGGAGTGGTCATCAGACCCACATCCACAAGATTCTTTAAGGGAATCCCACTTTCAGGGATGCCTGATGTGGACCTGGCCCAGTACCTTCTTCACCAGTAGATCCAAAAGAAGTCATGGAAATACATTTAGGATCAAATTATGCAACTGTATAAGCAGAACAGTGGCGTTGCTATGAGGAAGCTGAAAACCCTGTGCTGCAAAGCCCAGTCGCAATTGCAAGGAAAATTGCTTGTCAAGCAACATTCATCCATAGCAAGGCAGTTAAGTCTAGAATGAGAGGAAGGGAGAGAAGCCCGAGGTGCCTGTCAATTGGAATTTCTACTCAATAGTGATCCAGTGTAGATTCCAGTGTATAGTTAGTAGATTCCAATGCATAGTTAGTAGATTCCAATGTATAGTTAGTAGATTCCAATGTATAGTTAGTAGATTCCAATGTATAGTTCACATATGGATTTCAAAACATGGCCTTGGAAGCAAAACCCTCCACAACGTAAGACTGATAGAGGAAGACATCATTTGATGCTAGTTCAACATCAAAGTAAAATACTCTTGGGTGGAAGGTCCAAGCCACATCTTTTTCCAGCTGCAATGAGTTAGAAACAAGTTCCAGAGGAACAAGAGCAGATTGTTGACCTTCCCATCCCTGTCTCTTGCTGGTCACTCTAGTAAAGTTCTTGGCTGGGTGGATTCTTCTTAGGTTCTTCTATCTTGGCAAGTCCCTTTGCAAGAGAGAGTCCTCCAGCTGGAGGCAGCAACCAAGAGTTTGTTTCCAAGTGCCCTTGCTGTCTGGGCATGGAGTGCAGGTAGATATCCAGGCCAATCGTGATTGGACAAGAACAACAGGCGGTGGTTTCTCAGGAATATGGTGATCAAGTTGTTAAGGGTGCGATGGAGCAAAACCTGTAACTCAAAAAACAAGATGGTATATGTGGTGGGTATTGCAAATGTGGGTGTGGTGGGTCTGAGCCCAAAGGCTCTGGTGGCAAACTGTCAACTTAGTAGCATCCAAGGAGTCATCGGTGCTTCTGGAGAGGGTGAGTTGGTGTGCACAGGCTGTAGCAATGTGATCTATTGAAATCAAATTAAAACTTTAGCACAAGGCTTAATTAAAACAGCCTCTGCAACCTCACAGCCTCACTGTGGAGGGTGCCACTGAACTGGATGAGTTTTGCCCATTTAATGGGACAGGAAATACATCCTAGATCATGTGTGGACATGCCGCTCTCCCTGGGCAACTGGACAGAGTTTGACTTCGTCCCTAGAAGGGGCTACCTGCCCTGGTTCTGGGGAAACCTTGCCAAACATTCATATGCTTGTGGCAAATGGATCATTCTGGCAGTGAACAACTGCAGGCAAAATGCAAAAAAATAAAAATAAAAATGAAGTATGTCAGGGGAGACCCCCAGGGAGATTTTTTTGGGGGGGGTTTAACAGCCAACAGTATTCCCATTTTTAAATAAACATGCAGGCACCCCATGGATAATATTCAGCCTCAGAGCTTGGAAAGGATTATTTCATGACTGCTGTGCTATATCACTGGCTCTGATGTAGCGCTAAACCATGGGTTAGTATTATGGAAGTGAGCCTTGAACTTGCCCTGCGGTGGCCCTGTCCTCATTAACAAAAAAGAGAAACTGCATCACTAAAACAGAGGACACAAACTGATATATAACTGCTTATTTATATGTATGTATGTATGTATGTATGGTCAAAAACGTGGAAATAATTGTAATGCTTTATATACAACTAGAATTTCACCTTAGTCTGGATGGCTGTGACCAGGTGATCTAGCTGCCTCCCAGGTCTACTACTAAGGCTTTCCTGCTCTAACTTTTTAAGGTTCTTGGATGATGGACTCAGGGGCATCCTCATCAAATTTGCAGATGACACCAAACTGGGAGGGGTGGCTAACACCCCAGAGGACAGGATCACACTTCAAAATGACCTTGACAGATTAGAGAACTGGGCCAAAACAAACAAGATGAATTTTAACAGGGAGAAATGTAAAGTATTGCACTTGGGCAAAAAAAATGAGAGGCACAAATACAAGATGGGTGGCACCTGGCTTGAGAGCAGTACATGTGAAAAGGATCTAGGAGTCTTGGTTGACCACAAACTTGACATGAGCCAACAGTGTGACACAGCAGCTAAAGAAGCCAATGCAATTCTGGGCTGCATCAATAGGAGTATAGCATCTAGATCAAGGGAAGTAATAGTGCCACTGTATTCTGCTCTGGTCAGACCTCACCTGGAGTACTGTGTCCAGTTCTGGGCACCTCGGTTCAAGAAGGACACTGACAAACTGGAACGTGTCCAGAGGAGGGCAACCAAAATGGTCAAAGGCCTGGAAACGATGCCCTATGAGGAACGGCTAAGGGAGCTGGGCATGTTTAGCCTGGAGAAGAGGAGGTTAAGGGGTGATATGATAGCCATGTTCAAATATATAAAAGGATGTCACATAGAGGAGGGAGAAAGGTTGTTTTCTGCTGCTCCAGTGAAGCGGACACGGAGCAATGGATCCAAACTACAAGAAAGAATATTCCACCTAAACATTAGGAAGAACTTCCTGACAATAAGAGCTGTTCGACAGTGGAATTTGCTGCCAAGGAGTGTGATGGAGTCTCCTTCTTTGGAGGTGTTTAAGCAGAGGCTTGACAACCATATGTCAGGAGTGCTCTGATGGTGTTTCCTGCTTGGCAGGGGGTTGGACTCGATGGCCCTTGTGGTCTCTTCCAAGTCTATGATTCTATGATTCTCACCAGAGAGCTATCATTGGCTCAAGACATCTTGCTGCCTAAGACAAAGGACAAGAGGGTGCCCTCCCCCAGGGGACATACAGAAGCCGACTGGACTGTTACTTGAGCAGGGCTGAGTGGGGTTTCAAACCGTGGTCTCTCCCAGGACCTAGTCAAGCACTCTAACCAGTACACTGCACCAGCTCCCCCTGTCAAATGGACACTTGAAGGCAAGCTTAGCCTTGCTTCCATGTAACGTTCACTGCCATTGTAGTCAACCCATGTCTCCCAGCAATCTATCCCGGCCCAGTAAAGGAAACAGACGCACAAGCACGTCAGTGAACCTTCTCCCTCCAAGTGCGACCTACATTCTTACAGACATACAATGAGAACACAACCACACCCAGCCCACTGAACTTGAGCAAAGGATGGCAGAAAGGTGAGACAACTCTGAACACCTGAGTTCTTTGTGCAAGTCCCCCAACAAAGAGCCCAGAAGGCAACTCACAAAGTGTGTCTGAGGCAGAGAGCAGAAGTGCTGGTGAAAAGTGCCTGCAAGTCACACACCCAGAAGCTCAAGCAAGCAAACCAAGGCATGTAGACAGAGAGGCAAAAACATTTTCTCCTCTCAGACAAGCCTGGGACCTAATTCGTTCTCGATCTGAGGAACAGATTCTGGGAAGTGGATGTTTTTCTAGAAAGTTTGAGTTCTGAATTCTTACTAAATGTTGTTCTCCCACTCATTATCTAAAATGACCGCTCCCCGCTTAAAACGGGGGTGCCCTTTGCGTGGACGCGTACAGTCCCTAGATCTGGAGTGGCTCCAACAGCATAGGCTTGGCTTTGCCTTCCCTCAGGTGGGATACCTGGAGGTCTCCACCTACCTCAGTCAGTTGTCCAATCCCACCTGGGGGAAGCGTTGCCAGGGAGACCAGGCCAGGTAGGGGAGGGATTACCTGCCCACACAATAGAGGGAAGATCTTACCTGGGAATCCTCACTTTGGCTCCAGAGCTTCTCCCACCCTACCCACCCTCAGTTAATGTCTTCTTTTGTAGGTTAACTTTTCTTCACAGGTTTTGCAGGTTAACATTTCTTCACAGGTTTTGCAGATTAACTTTTCTTCACAGGTATGCATGCGCTGCTACGTTAAGGTCGCTGTTAAAGGGCCGGAAAGGAATTTCCCTGCATTGGCAGGTTTCGCCTTTCCCGTAGCAAAACGTCACAACTTTGGCGGTATCAGGCCTTGGGCAGAATCCTTTTGTCCATCTTCCTCTTTGCGGCGGTGATACCAGGGTTCCCCGTTAAAGAGGTTTTCTGAAGGGAGGCTTTGACCGTACGCCGAAAGGTCGTCATTGCTCTCCCCTGCGGCGGCGGCGTAACGGAGGCGGCTATCTCTGCTTGAACATATGTTCTCCAGAGCCGGCCCATCCTCCCCACACACCCTGGATAACCCTGTTGCTCCCTAGGTCCCCGGCTGGGGACTGGGGAGGGAGAACGCCCAATGCCTGAGCCAAGGTCTACCCACATTTGAAATTTAATAAAGTTGTGGCCAATTTAATCCCATAGCACGTTGTCTTGAGTCGTTATTCCACATGACAGGGGGACCGCGCAGTTTCTGGGGACTCCGCCTGTCCACGCAAAGCTCAGGCAAGCTTCCCTGTGTATCAAGGAGCATTTTCTCTCTATATATATTTATACTGATGCATTTCTTAACATATGTGATTTTTGCATTCTGTTATCTTCCTGACAGTCATTTTAACTGCAGATAATGAAAGAGCATCTCTTTAATTGCCAGTAATGGAATGCAGATTACAAAAGAGGTGCAAATTGTATGCTATGAAAATATTTGCTGTCTACTTATTCTGAATAATCAACAGTAGTTAACACTGTTGTTCTGAAGAAAACCTGTCCCATTTGTAAGCTGTAAATAAGAGAGCCCAGCAGGAAGGACCTTCCATTAAAGAAGCTGGACAAACCCAAATTTCTCTGGCTGAGAGTGACGCAAGTCAGCATAACAAGGCATACAGTTGATGCAGTATAAATGCACTGGTGGTCACCTTATCATACTTAGAGAGACCCAACCCAAATAAGCACCACAACACGAAGGGAGATGGGGTTTTGCACTGTTTTCTGTGATGTCTGATCTTCAGATAAGGAACAGATGCATGAGAGGGAGAGGGAGAATGCAAGAGTTGCTTCTTACCTGGCAAGGCCTTGGCCCACTTCAAGACATGCACCAGCTGCCTCTCGCCTGACTCATTCAAGTTGGTCAAGAGGACAGCAAAGGGATCAGACTGGTTGCTGTCATGGCCAGCACACACCACCCCTGGCTCAATAGCCTCCAGGACATGGAGGGAGATGGGCTGGTGCTCCAGGCTCCCAATGCGTGTCATGGTCATCTTCGGAGCTTGCTCCCCTTTAGGGCCGGAGGAACCAGCTGCTTCCCCTTCTTCTTGCATCTTCAGGTTTCTCAGCTTCCTTCTCTTGTGGGCTGCAGCAAGTAACAAGAACAAAAGAACTGAGAACAGAAGAAAAGCCTGGTTGGATCAGGCCAGTGTCCAATCTAGTCCAGAATCCTGTTGTCACAATGGCAAATACCCCAAAGAACCGAGGAATCTAGATATACTGCTTCTGGACCTGGAGGCTGCATAAGTCTTGCTGCTGGATCAGGCCTGAAGGGGCCCATCTAGTCCAGCATCCACTCTTCAGGGGCCAATCTGAGGCCCCAGTCGGAAACCCACAAGCAGGTTCTGAGCATAAGAGCACCTTCCCTCCCTGCAGCTTCCAGCAAATGGTGTTCAGAAGCATTGCTGTCTCTGACCATGAAGGCAGAGCACACTAGTAGCCATGAATAGCCCTCTCCTCCTCTATTAAAGCCACCTTAGTTGGTTATTGCAGCCTCCTGTGGGAGCAAGTTCCATAGTTCAACTATGTGCTGTGTAAATAAGTTTAGTCAGAAAACTTCACTCCATGGGTCAACTGAGACCCCCATTCAGGTCAGCAACCAGCACACAGCAATTGATGGAGAAGCTCATAAGAAGCCATCAATGGTGGCTCCCACTTAACAGCTGATGAGAACCAGCTGCAGTGTGCTGAATGGCCACTTAGCTGTGATTCCTGCATTGCAGGGGGCAGACTAGGTGGGCCTTGGAGGTGCCTTATAACTCTACAATTCTATGATTCTATGAATGTGGGTATTGGCAAACCACAACACCAACTCAAGCAGCAACAGGGGCAGCGGTGTGATGGCTGAATTCTGGAAGCTTCTAAGGATTCACTGAATGCACAGCCAACAGGCCAAGAGATAGCATGGGCAGGATTTTCTTGCGATCACTGAAATTGTTGTGTGGATACACTATTAGATAAGCCAACCTCCTAGCTTCTGCTGGACTTTGGGATTCTCAGCTACCATATGGCTGAATTTCTTTTAGCCATGACAGCTACTGGTATTACCTACTGACTTTAGCCAATTGGAACATCTCAAATTAGAGGCAGTATTCCTACAATACCCCAGTGGTGTAGCATGGGTTATCAGCACCCAGGGCTGCATGGAAGGGGAGAAGGGAGGGAAACGGGTGGAGTATGCATGTGCATTCAACTGCCTAATATCATCCGCGCCACCCTGGAGCTCACAGCCACAGAGATAAGAAATGAAGAGTAGTTCCATTGTCTGGAGAGGTCACTTCCTGGTTCGCATGGTGTCAGGGGTTCAGAAGGAGAGACACAGGAGGGGGAGCAAATGGAGAGTGAGGAGGAGGAGTACGAGGGGGGCGCAGGCAGTGACAGTGGCCAGAGTTATTCCACAAGCCTCTCTAGCGAATCGGAGGACTCACAGAAGGGAGCGCCGGTGGCCAGAGCGAAGGGGGGTCCAGGGGGGAAGCCCCAGGAGGAAGGGGCCAGCGGGGAGTCCCTGAGCAGCAGCTGGAGATCAGGACCAGCGTCTCCACCAGAGCGCAGTGGGGAGGGGGAGTCCCAGGAGTCGGGACCAGTGTCCTCACCACCAGAGGGAGGAGAGGAGTCAGGTTTGGCAACACCCACATCAGGAAGCGGGGAAACGGTCAGAAGGAAAGTCACCGGCTGGGCGCGCGCGCCAAGTTCAAATGTACAGGAGCGCGGCACAGCGGGGAGCCCGGGAAGGGAGCCAGGTCCTAAAGCCCGCCGGAGGGAGGGGCAAGACTCAGGAGGCTCAGCGTCAGAGGAGTCCAGGAAGGATGGAACCCCAGAGGGCAGAAGGACCCAGCGCAGGAAGGAGCAGCGCAAGAGGTGGAGCCGGGCTAGAATCTTAAACTGGTGTGGGTGGAGCAGTGAGTCAGAGGGGACTTAGCCGGTCTAGCGCCAAGACGTGGGTCTGCGCGCCCAGAGCTTGGAAATGGAAGCTAAACTTTAATAAAGACTTTTGTATATAACATCCACTGGGCGTTGGTCCTCTGTGAGCTGGGACCTAGCGGCATTCCTGACAGTAAGTCCCCTCTGCCGTTTTCCACCAATTTTAAAACCTCGTGGAGTGTGGGAAAGCAGCGAGGGGTGAAGATTGGTGCTTCGCGAGCTCACGAAAACCAGGGAAATGACTACCGAAGAGAAGATAGCGAGTCTGCAAAACGCAGTGACACAGCTGAACGCAGAAATTTTGGCGTCCAGAAAGAAGGAACAGGAAGCAGCTGCTGCCTGCCAGGATCTGCGAACCAGGTTAGAAGTGCTAACTACACAGAGGCTACCGGCCACCAGACCAGAAGGGATTGGGCTGGGGAACAGAGGAGGGAGCCTTGTGTCTCACTTCAATGGGGACCTGCAGGAGTATCCTAACTTCAGAGCAGATGTACTATATGCACTGCAGCTGCTTGACAAGGACTTTAAAAATGAGGAAGAAAGAGTGGGATTTATTGTTTCGCATTTACGGGGAGAGGCGAAAACGTGGCTGCGCAATCTCTGGAGAGATAAGGATCCAGCCCTCCAAGATGCGGGTGCCTTCCTTAAAGTGATGGATGCGTGTTTTTTGTCTGAGATTAATGTGGATATCGCTAGGAAACAGATTCACGGACTAAGACAAGGTAGAGCCACTGTAAGGCAATATCATTCACGTTTTTTCGCATTGGTGAACGCATTGGGGTGGGAGAGAGAATCGCCTGCCGTCAGAGATCTGTTCTGGGAGGGGCTGAACGGAGCTGTGAAAGACGAAATTGCAAGGGGGGAGAGACCCCAAACCACCAAGGACATTGTGGAGAGGGCACTCACCATTGGGGTTAGGCTGGAAGGACGCTCTTGGGACAAAGAGGAAGTGCATTGGGGCCGCACGCCAACGAAAGCACCACCCCCCTTTCCCAAGGAAGCGGCGCGCGCTCGATCCATGCCTCCGCTGGGAGGAGGAGAGGAGCCGATGGAGATAGGTGGTGCTAAGGCTCAGTCCACAGCCGGAGCCCTAACGCCGGGAGCAGTCAAAATGAAGCCTCCTAGAGGGACCAGGAAGTGCTACATCTGCGACAGTGCTCAGCACATGGCGAAAGAGTGTCCCCAGCGGTTTCACAAGCACACTGCAGCCGCAGCGACAGTAACAGAAGCAGTTCAGCAGAGTGAATCACAGCAGGAAAACTCCACTGTCTGGCTGGAAATGGAGTCACTGGGGGCCAGCCAGACAAGTCAGTGAAGCAATCCCCAGTAATGTTACAGCCCACAGACCCCCTCCCACCCAAACCAGTAGTGCAGCTCACCGCATCCCTTCAACTTCCCAATGGGCTCACTGTGGAAATCCCCATTACGATTGACTCTGGGAGCAATGCAGATTTTATAGGCATGGACTTCATCCAGCAACATGGCATAGCCCTTCTGCCAGTGACGGTACCTCTGAACATCGTCACGGTGGACGGCAGGGAGCTACTGGGAGGGCAAGTGCTGCAGCAGACGCCGCCAATGGTGAAGCGCATTGGTAATCACCGCGAAGTCATCAGCTTCAACGTCACCCGCCTGTCAGACACGCCCATTGTGTTGGGCATGAGTTGGCTGGACAGGCACAGCCCGGCATTGGCATGGTACCAGCGTCAACTGACCTTCTGCTCCTCCTACTGCACAGAACACTGCATCCTCGTTAACCAAGAAGATGAGGGGCACGAAGATGGACCACAGATGCACTTAGGCATGTTGCAAGTGGTACCCAACAAGTACAAAGAGTTTTTGGAGGTCTTCTGTGAGAAGGAAGCGGACAAGCTGCCTCCCCACAGACCCTACGACTGCAAGATTGACCTCCTGCCGGGGGCGACGCTCCCGACGGGGAAGCTGTATTCCATGTCTGAGGATGAATTGCAGGAGCTCAGGGAGTTCATAGATCACAACTTGAAGCGGGGATTCATCCGAGAGTCCAAGGCGGTGGGGGGCAGCCCTGTATTCTTTGTAAAGAAGCGGGACACGCCCCAAAAGAGGCTTGTAGTTGATTACCGCGTCTTAAATGCGAAAACCAAGCCCTCAGCCTTCCCTATGCCCAAGATCGATGACCTGCTGGCGACGGTGAGGAAGGGTCGCATCTTTACCAAGTTGGATCTGCGCGGAGCGTACAATCTCATTCGCGTGAGGGAAGGTGACGAGTGGAAAACGGCCATGTTTACGCCGTTGGGCACCTATGAATATAGAGTTATGCCTTTTGGATTACAAAATGGCTCCCACTGTTTTCAAGCATTCATGCATCATGTCTTGGCGGGTCTTCTCTACAAGAAGTGCGTCTGCTTCCTGGACGACATCCTCATCTTCTCGGAGTCGCCGGAGGCTCACGAGAGAGATGTCAGGGAAGTACTGCAGCGGCTGCGGGAGCACCGGCTTTACGCCAAGCTGGAGAAGTGCCAGTTCGACAAGACGGAGGTGGACTTCCTGGGCTACAAACTGTCCGACAGGGGACTCGCCACGGACAGTACCAAGGTACGGGCAGTGCTGGACTGGAAGAGCCCACGCAATCGAAAGGAAGTCCAGAGGTTTGTCGGCTTTGCCAACTTTTATCGCAAGTTCATCAAAGGTTTCGCCATGCAGACAGCGGCCATCACTGACACCCTCAGTTCCAAGAAGAAGAAGTTCATCTGGACGGAGCAGGCAGAGCAGTCCTTTCAGAAGCTCAAGCACCTCTTCGTGTCCGAGGAACACCTGCTACACGTGAACCCCAGCAGGCCCATGAGAGTGGAGACGGACGCGTCAGACAGGGCCGTGGGGGCCGTCCTGTTGCAGCAAGACCACCAGGGGGACTGGAGGCCGTGCGCTTTCTACTCCAGGAAACTCAGCAAGTCGGAGCAGAACTACACCATCTGGGACAGGGAGTTACTGGCCATACATGCAGCCTTCAAGGCGTGGCGGCATTTCCTCGTCGGGGCCAAACACACGGTGCAGGTCCGTACGGACCATAAGAACTTGGAGTACTGGCGCACGGCGAGGTTCCTGAACCAGAGACACATCCGCTGGGCGGAGTTCTTTGCAGATTTCGACTTCAGAATAGAATACATCCCGGGAGACAACAACATCATGGCGGACGCGCTGTCCAGGAAACCGCAGTATCTCGAAGAAGAGGCGGCGGCGGCGGCCAAGCATATTTTCGCACCCAAGGCGTGGGCATGCGCGCCAGCCACGGTGGACCTGGACGCGGTGCGTCGCGCGCTGCAGACGGACTCCTTCGCGCGAGCCAAGATGGAGGAGGTGCGTAGCGGAACGGCGAGGGACGACGACTTCCAAATACGCGACGGCCTGCTCATCCGCAAAGGAGCCCTCTACGTGCCGGGAGACAACCTCCGCGCGAGGGTCCTGCAACAGCTGCACGACGCGCCCAGCGCGGGACACTTCGGCAAGGAGAAGACGGTGGACCTAGTGGCCAGAGACTTTTGGTGGCCCAAGATGAGGGGGGATGTCGCGGAATACGTCAGGAGGTGCGACACCTGCCAAAGGGCCAAACCAGTACACCAGCCGCCGACGGGCCTGTTGGAACCGCTACAGACACCGTTCGAGCCGTGGGAGAGGGTGGCCCTGGACTTTGTCACGGATCTGCCCAGCTCGAGAGGCAAGACAGCAGTACTCGTGGTAGTAGACTTGTTCACCAAGATGGCCCACTTCATTCCTTGCGCGAAGGTGGCCACAGCCGAGCAGACCGCCAAGCTGTTTATAGATCACGTGTTCAAGGTGCACGGCCTACCACGGTCCATCCTGTTCGACAGGGGGCGCCAGTTCATATCCAACTTCTGGCAAAAGCTGATGGGTTTCCTGAACGTCAAGGTCAGCCTGGCGTTGGCACGACACCCGCAGACTAACGGACAGGCGGAGAGAGTCAATGCCATCATGCAGCAGTACCTGAGATGCTACGCGAACCAGCAGCCCTCGACCTGGGTGGACTACCTACCGCTAGCCGAGTTCGCCTACAACAACACGAAACACGTGTCCACGGGGGTGACACCGTTTTTCGCCAACAATGGGCGGCATCCCAGAACCTTCCCGGGTTTGGAGAAAGTGAGGGTGGGGGAGCCGCAGGGAGCAGAGGCAGTGGCAGCGGGGTTGCAGGAGATCCACGAGCAGCTCAGGAGGCAGTTAGAGATGGCAAAACAGGCTTACAAAGTGCAGGCAGACCGACACAGGAGGGTTGGGGAAGATATCCGGGTAGGAGACTGGGTCTGGTTAGCAGCCCAGGCAGTTCCGGCCAGATCGTTGGCCAAGAAGAAGCTCGGGCACAAGCAGTTAGGGCCTTACCAAGTAGAGGCGCAGATCAACCCAGTGGCCTTCCGGTTAACACTCCCGGAGGGGTCCAGAATGCACCCGGTCTTTCATAGATCAGTGCTCACACCCTACAAAGAGCCCCACAGGTTTCAGACACCAGGGACAGCGCCAGACCCGCTCAGGGAAGCGCCCCAAAAGGGGGGGTCGCCGAGGAGGGGGCCACTCAACGAAGCCACAGAGATTTTAGACTCAAGGTGGGGGGAGGACGGGATTGAATATCTTCTCGCCACAGAGGACACCCCGGCCAGCACCAACAGGTGGGTGCCGGATTACGCATTGGAGGAGCAGTTGCTCAAGGAAGAATTCCATACACTTTTCCCGCACAAGCCTATGCCGGTGGGCTTTTCCGATGATTGTCTGTTCACACCCACACTCTCGGCCAGCACTTTCCGGGGTTTCTCGTCAGCGGAGGACTCGGCTCCGGGAGGCAGCTCCCCAGAGGGATCGCTCTCAGGTTTTGGCACGGGGGGATCTTATTGGTGGGAGGACCAACCTGAAGTGGGAAGGCGCAGAGACGTTCCGGAGGGACCCTGCGAAGTGGCGGCACCTCAGGCGACAGGGGGAGAAGGGGTTGTGAGTGATTTGGGGGAGGCCTCAGATTTCGAACACACCGCCCAGGAGATGGAAGCGGAGGGAATCGCAGTCGACGAGCCCATGGAGGACTTTCCGGACTTCTCACGATGGCTGCACGCCTCAGGGGACGAACTGTATCCTGAACTCACCCCGACAACTCTAGAGCACCCGGAACCCGCACCTGAAGAGGGGGAGGGGGGAAGGGGGGCTTCGAGGGGGGGATGGATGTCAGGGGTTCAGAAGGAGAGACACAGGAGGGGGAGCAAATGGAGAGTGAGGAGGAGGAGTACGAGGGGGGCGCAGGCAGTGACAGTGGCCAGAGTTATTCCACAAGCCTCTCTAGTGAATCGGAGGACTCACAGAAGGGAGTGCCAGTGGCCAGAGTGAAGGGGGGTCCAGGGGGGAAGCCCCAGGAGGAAGGGGCCAGCGGGGAGTCCCTGAGCAGCAGCTGGAGATCAGGACCAGCGTCTCCACCAGAGCGCAGTGGGGAGGGGGAGTCCCAGGAGTCGGGACCAGTGTCCTCACCACCAGAGGGAGGAGAGGAGTCAGGTTTGGCAACACCCACATCAGGAAGCGGGGAAACGGTCAGAAGGAAAGTCACCGGCTGGGCGCGCGCGCCAAGTTCAAATGTACAGGAGCGCGGCACAGCGGGGAGCCCGGGAAGGGAGCCAGGTCCTAAAGCCCGCCGGAGGGAGGGGCAAGACTCAGGAGGCTCAGCGTCAGAGGAGTCCAGGAAGGAGGGAACCCCAGAGGGCAGAAGGACCCAGCGCAGGAAGGAGCAGCGCAAGAGGTGGAGCCGGGCTAGAATCTTAAACTGGTGTGGGTGGAGCAGTGAGTCAGAGGGGACTTAGCCGGTCTAGCGCCAAGACGTGGGTCTGCGCGCCCAGAGCTTGGAAATGGAAACTAAACTTTAATAAAGACTTTTGTATATAACATCCACTGGGCGTTGGTCCTCTGTGAGCTGGGACCTAGCGGCAGTCCTGACACATGGAGAAGCCATTTTCAACAGAGTCCAGCAGTGGAAGCGTGAAGCTGTATTGAGGCAGCGCCAGGTGTTCAACATTTGCTCAAGTAACAATTTTGGGCCTGGGGCAACCACCCCTGTGCCCCCTCATGCCACGCCACTGGAATACCCTGCTGGGAACACAGAATAGATGATGAGGAGGATGATGAGGATGATGAGGATGATGATGATGATGATGAATTTATTTATTACTCACCCTTCACCCTAAAGTCCCAGTGTGGGTAACAGCATTAAAAACAATATTAAAAGTAATTTAGTACCATCTCAGTCAGCATCAAGGAAACAATACTGAAGAGAATGCAGAAATGGTGCATAACCCCAGTTAAACTTTCCTCTATGCATAAACATACTTCACCTATGTCCTGGTAAGGGTGTGGGGACAGGAGGAACTATAAGCACTTGTAGTAGACATACCCAATTGTGGTAAATTTTGGGGAAGAAATGTTTAATGAGATATGCAACATTGCAAATCAGCATGTCACCAAGCCTCCAGAGCTTAAGTTACTGATTCTGTGTTTAAATGAGAATCAGGATTTGGGGGATAAATCACAGAATTGATCTGCGTCTCCATGGACAGCTGTGAGTCCAAAATGGCTCCCAGGCTGTGCACCTGGTCCTTCAGAGGCACAGTTACCCCATTCAGGACCAGGGAGACCCCCACCCCCACCCACCCCCTATACCCCAAAAAGAGTACTTCTGTCTTGTCTGGATTCAACCTCAATCCATTAGCTGCGATCCATCCTCCAGTGGTAGAACATAAGACTCTTCACCTCAGGGTCATGGGTTCAAGTCACATGCTGGATTCAAGCCCCGTGGTGGTCCCTTCCAACTCTACAATTCTATGTTAAGAGAAGTTACTACAGAGCAATGGTTTTGCATTCATCTACAAAGCTGATAGGTGGAGAACGACAACTCTTTATTTTCTTCTTTAGTTTTTATGTCAAAAAAGAGAAGAGAAAACTCAGGAGAAGAGAAGACTCCCTGGAAAAGACCCTGATGCTGGGAAAGATGGAGGGCACAAGGAGAAGGGGATGGCAGAGGACGAGATGGTGGGACAGGGTTCTGGAAGGTACCAGCATGAGTTTGACCAACCTGCGGGAGGCAGTGGAAGATGGGAGTGCCTGGTGTGCTCTGGTCCATGGTGTCACGAAGAGGCGGACACGACTAAACGACTAAACACAACAAACAATGTCAAAAAACACTTATTTGATGTTAACTGTTGTACATTGCTTCTTCTTTGATTTTTTTCAATCTTTAATAAAAATCTTTTTTAAAAAAAAGAATTGATTAATCTATTGCATTTCATTCCCACCTTTCAGTGTTTTATTGTTTTAGAAAAAAGGTGCAGGTGCCGGAACTCACTATGAAGTTGTTATAGTAAGTGCCACACTTTTAACATTGGGGGGGGGGGGCTGGCACTGCGTACCCCAGAAAGAAAGCACTGCCACTTTTTCTTCCCTGGAGCTCATGGTGGCACACACAGCTCTCCCCCTGCTTATTTGAACCCTGCTAGGCAGGTTAGGCTGAGAGGCTGTGACTGGCCCAAGGCCACACCCAGTGAGCTTCATGATGGCAAAGTGTGGGGATTTGAACCTTGGTCTCCCCCAGGTCCTAGTCTGAAACTACCCCACGCTGGCTTTCCACCTAGGTATATGTGGCTGGACCTCTCTCCATTCAAAACCTGCAAAACAGAACAGAACATTTTCAGAATTCCTTCTGCCTAAGCCCTGCTAAAAGAGAGAGAGAACAGGAACCAGACAAAAGAAGCCCCAGAAAGATGCCAAGTTGTTTCAAGGGGGCATCTAAGCAGACCCTGTCCCCAGCAGACGGCAACCTTCACACACAAACCTTGCATCATATTACACAGGAACAGGAACAAAACACAAGGAAACCTGTGATTACGACTCTCTAATTCTCTGAAATAGGCTGCTTAATGCATTTATTTATTTATATTCACTCTGTGTCTGCATTAATATTTGGCAATGCTAGTGGCTGTAAAAGAAAAAGTCTGTGGAGCCAGATTTTGTTATTCTAGACAGGAAGCAGCGGCCATTTTATCCCTCTGCATCAACCCCAGGAGTCAGCCAGAGGGGTCTCACTGCCCCTCAAGAAAGGCATAGGGAAGTCAGTGAGTGGGAGCAGCTACTGAAGAGTGACAGAAGCCCACCAATTTTATCCAACTGAAGATTAATTTTAATTTTTAGATTCTAAACTGAGCATGTGTAAAAGATTTGAAAATGGTGCTAGCAAGAGACAAAGACTGGAAAATGCTGTGGTGATGAAGTTAAGAGCAATCACTACTTTCTTGCATCAACCACTCACTGAAGCAACAAGAGCCAACCAATAGCATGCAACCACACAAAAACTTCCCTGAAAGAGAAACAGCGAAGCAGGATGTGGAACAGCAAGCTCATTACGAGGAAGCAGCCATGATGCTGCCTACTGTAACAGATGTTGGTTTGTGGCCAGAATTATCACATTAGGAAGTATCCTATTGGGCAGAGAGGGGTCCCTCTCAAGTTGTGCATCATTGTGGAACATTTTCAAATTCCAAGCGAGTGTACAAAAAGCAGCCTAGGTTTTGCAAAAAAACTTTTTTATTCAACAAAAGCAAATGGGAAAACATATAGCCAAGAGTGGCTTTATTCTCCCCTCAAAAGGCCGAAATTATTGCTTTGTTTGTAAACTCTTTCCAGACCTTGCTTATTAGCTATTGAAGGGTTTGTTGCTGTCATTTCTATAAGGTGTTGTAAGTCTTCCTAGAATTGGACCCGTGTGCTGCATTTTTGGACCCGTGTGCTGGGTCATTTTCACAAGGTCAGCAAAGCCCTTCAGAAATCAGACCTATTATTGAGTTCTTGTGCAAGTTTGTTCACAGTTCACTTCTGGATTTTTAAAGGAAAATTAGAGAAGATTTTGATGAGTTTGAGAAATAAGCAAAAGCCACCTTGCCAAATGTCAACTACAAAACAAGGAGATAAAAAGTGAGGGAACGGCAAAGAAATGACAGAAGTGCACCTGATGCCTTAGAAGCACTTTCTTCAAGAGATAAGTTTAGGATAAAATCCTTTATTCCTATATTAGATGCACTTGAAGCCAATTTAAAAAGAAGTACTTTGTACAGTGATGTTGCACAATTGTTTTCCATTCTTGCTAATCTGACAGCATCTAAGTGAGAAATTCAGCAAGCTTGATGGAAGCATCCGCAGAAGATATTGACCTGAACCTTATTGATGAACTTTTGCACTTTCACCTATATGTGACACAAAGCCATAGGCTTACAGCAGAGCCCTCTCTGTCTCATACAGACCTTTATCAAATTATACACAAGGAAAAAATTCATATGGCCTTTCCTAATGTGGAAGCAATCTTGTGGCTATTTCTTAGCTTGGGAGAGGGGAGTTTTTCAAGAATCAAAAGAATTAAAAATGAATTAAGGACCACAATGTCTCAAGAGAGGTTGTCCGCACTGAGGATTCTGTACATTGAAAGTGACAAACTTAGACAAACAAATTTTGATGAAGTTTTGGATGATTTTACCATGAGGAAGGCTGGGGGGAGGGATTTACTCTTACTGTATTTGATGGTTGTTGTTTACTTCTTAATATGTGTTTTAAAACTGACTGTTTAATGACAACATAAAGTAGATTCTAAAAGTGTCACACTTCCCAGGCAATATAATTTGTAAACTCAAGGTTTTTTAAAAAGAAGGTTTTTTTAAAAGAACTTCATTTTCCTAAAAATTAATTTCTTATTCCACAAAAGGTTTACAAAGTTCAGTTATTGCAAATGTTTTTCAGCGTTAATTTTAACATTTATGCCTTTTTTAAATCACCATGGTATTTAGCAATAACATCTTATGTCCTTTAGAGGAGAAATTGTGAATTGCAGAATTTTAAATACCTATCATCATCCTTGGCTTCGCTCAATTTTGTTTATAACACTCTTCCATTTTCTTCCAGTCGTGATGGAGGGGGATTGGGAGGGGCCTTACAAGTAGCCAAGGACCACTCTTCATCTAAATCTGGCCCTGAAAATCAGGTATGCTGCAAAAATCAAAGGGTTGTAAACAGAAGCTGGATTACCTCCGAGAGTCATCCCGGCCTCATGGCATCTCCGAAGGCGGCAGGAGGGGCAGTTTTTCCTTCGAAGCTTGTCAATGTTGCAGTCATTTCGGCTGGCACAGAGGTACTTCTGTTTGCCTAAAAGCATCAAGAGGGCATATCATGAATGCAAAGTGGCAATCCTCCCCTTACTAGATACAGAGCATCAAGGGCTCAAAGCGACAAGCTGGAATCGTACAATTGTAGGGTTTTAAAGGTCCCCAAGGGCCATCGAGTCCAATCCCCTGCATTGCAGCTAAAGAATCCTTGACTGGTGGCCACCCAAACTCTGGCAAAACGTTCTTTTGTCAGGGCAAAATATTAACTATCATTTATGAAAAGTGTGCTTAAAAGCTTAAGATGCTGATGCTCGGCTGAACTCCTGGTGAAATGTGGAGAAAATTATAAAGAAATGCCTTCCTTTTGATGAAAAAGCTGGAAAATAACAAGCCCAAGAAAGTTTATGACCTAGTCTGCATAATTGCTGGAGGAAACACTTTGTTTTTTTGTTTTTTTTATAATATTTTTTATTAGTTTTATAAAGTACAGAAAAAAGAATAAAGAACGTATTATAAAAGCCAAAAAGAAAAGTTACAAATTTTTCTTACCCTTTTTTCCAAATCTATTGGACTTCCCCACATCCTCCCAACCCTGCATTCTCTGTAGTACATAACGTCTGCAATTTGTTAACTTATTTCAATACTTAATGTATCTTCCTTTTTATCATGTTGCCCAATTTCAAATGTATTATAACCCAAATCATGTACATTTTCATTTTAACACAATAAAGTTGTTTCATTATTCTATCTCTGACTCCTTGTACCTTAATTTCCATTTCTTGAATTTAACATTACTGAAGCTAGAATTTCCAAAAAGGTGCATTTTTTAACATTCATACAACTTATAATGTTTTTCCAAATAGTCTTTAAATTTTCTCCAATCTTCCTCGAATGTTTCTTCTCCCAAGTGTCGGATTCTGCCAGTCATTTCAGCCAGTTCCATATAATCCATCAACTGCGTGTGCCATTCCTCCAGTGTGGGTAAATCTTGTGTCTTCCAGTATTTTGCAATCAGAATCCTTGCTGCTGTAGTGGCATACATAAAAAAAGTTCTGTCCTCCTTAAACACTCTCCGGTCCACCATGCCCAGAAGGAAGGCCTCTGGTTTCTTAGGTAAGGTAAATCTCAGTACCTTTTTTAATTCATTATGAATCATTTCCCAGAAGGCCTTCACTTTCGGGCATGTCCACCAGAGGTGAAAGAATGTCCCTTCCGCCTCTTTACATTTCCAGCATCTATTATCAGACAGGTGATATATCTTAGCAAGCTTGACTGGGGTCATGTACCACCGGTATATCATTTTCATAATGTTTTCCTTCAAGGCACTACATGCCGTAAATTTCATTCCGGTGTTCCATAACCTTTCCCAGTCTTCGAACATGATGTTATGCCCCAAATCCTTCGCCCATTTTATCATGGCGGATTTGACTGTCTCATCCTGAGTATTCCATTTAAGCAACAGGTTATACATTCTCGAAAGTAGTTTACTTTTTGGTTCTAACAATTCTGTCTCTAGTTTCGATTTTTCCACCTGGAATCCAACCTTCTTGTCTACTTTAAAAACCTCTTGAATTTGTGCATAATGCAACCAATCTCGCACCTTGTTTTTTAGTTTTTCCAAGCTCTGCAGCCTCCAATTGTCTCCAATCTTTTCAATAATTTCCCCATATTTAGGCCAATTGGCTTCCATATTAGGTCTCTTACGTGCCTTGGCCTCCACCGGTGAGAGCCACCTCGGAGTCTTACTCTCCAATAAGTCTTTATATTTTGTCCAGACCATTAAAATTGCTCTCCTGACAATGTGGTTTTTAAACAATTTGTGCACTTTAACCTTGTCATACCACAAATATGCATGCCACCCAAAAGCATTGTCAAACCCTTCCAGATCTAGGACATCAGTGTTTTCCAGTAAAATCCAATCTTTCAACCAGCAGAAGGCTGCAGCTTCGTAATATAACCTCAAGTCTGGCAGGGCAAATCCCCCTCTTTCTTTCGCATCAGTTAATATCTTAAACTTTATTCGGGGCTTTTTGCCCTGCCAAACAAACTTAGAAATATCCCTCTGCCACTTTCCAAAGCATTCCACCTTGTCCACGACCTGTAGGGTCTGAAACAAAAATAACATTTTTGGCAATACATTCATCTTTATAGCTGCTATTCGGCCCAACAAGGAAAGTTTCAGTCTTGACCATGTTTCCAAATCTCTTTTGATTTCTAACCAACATTTCTCGTAGTTGTCCTTAAACAGATTCAAATTTTTGGAGGTCAGATACACCCCTAGATATTTTACTTTTTTAACCACATTTAATTCTGTTTCTTTCACAAACTCATCTGTTTCTGTACTTGTCAAATTTTTTGCTATAACCTTAGTTTTTTGTTTGTTCAGCTTAAATCCCGCCACCCGACCAAAGTCCGAAATTAATTCTAACACTCTTTTAGTACTAGAGACAGGCTCCTGCAATGTTAATACCAGGTCATCTGCAAATGCTTTCAATTTATATTGTTTCACTCCGACCTCAATTCCCTGTACCAACCGGTCCTTTCTAATCATGTTCAATAGCACCTCCAGAACTGAAATAAACAATAGGGGGGATAGGGGGCACCCCTGCCGTGTCCCTTTTTCAATTTTAAACTCCTCTGTCACCACATTGTTTACTATCAATTTCGCTTTTTGTTCTGAGTATATTGCTTCTATTCCATTTTCAAACCCCCGCCCCACTCCCATCCCTTCCAAGTTTTTCTTCATAAACATCCAGGAAATATTGTCGAAGGCTTTCTCCGCATCAATAAAGATTAACACCGCTCTAGTGTTTAATTTTGTTTGTAGAAGTTCCAAAATATCGATGATGTTTCTTGTGTTGCCAAACAAATGCCTACCAGGGAGAAAGCCAGCCTGGTCTTTATGGATCACTTCATTAAGCACTTTTTTAAACCTACTTGCCAAAATGTCTGCAAAAATTTTGTAATCCACATTTAGGAGTGAGATGGGGCGGTAGTTCTTCAGCTGAGTCTTTTCAGTTTCTAGTTTGGGTATCAATGTGATGAAGGCTTCTTTCCACGTTTCCGGTGCCTTTGGAGGAAACACTTTGAAGGCGGATAAAGTGGGAGTATGAGAAAGATTTATTCTTAAGTGCATTGTTTGGGAGTGAAAGTATGGCGGCTTCAGATTTGGAGGTGGAGACCGAAACAGAGGTTATTAAGCCTAAAGCTTTTCAAAAAGAAATTTTAAAAGCCATAGAAGGAGCAAAGATCAGTATTACCAAGGCTGTTACAAAAATAGTAGAAGATAAACTCTCTAAATTGGCCGAGACAGTAGAACGGTTGGCAGAAAATGTAAATGCTGCATGGGAAATAGCACAGGCCAATGAGAAAAAAATGAATGCATTGCAAGAGCAGACTAGGAAACTGAAGAGACACAATAAGTATGTTAATGATAAATTAATGGACTTAGAAAATAGAGCCATGACTTCCGGAGGCGACGCCAACGGCAATGGCGGTCTCCTTCTAACTCAGAGGGGGAAGCTCCGCGGAAACCAGGTCTGTCCGCTACGGCGAAGCGGAGACGCTTGCAAAAATCACAGGCAGAAGAAGCCTGTGACCATGGGACTCAGCGGGCACTGGTAGCGCCCCCCGGACCAGCGAAGGGACCCCGTAAGGGGCTCCGGAGCGCAACGGGAGTCTGGCGCGGTGCTGAGAGTCAATCGTTATTTCCGTGGGGTGAAGCCACACAGCTGTTGCCGGAGAGCGCTGACCTTTTTCCTGTGACAATTCGGCTGCAAAACAACTACCCGTGAGTAGGTGAAGTTAAAAATTGACATTTAAAGGAAGAAAAAAAGGATAAATTTGGCACTGAAGCGGGAAGGTGTAAACAGGAAGTCCGCCTTCCGTTTCTGTATACAGTTCAAAGCAAAGACTCTTTAAGCTAAAATCTGGAGAGCGGTGTTTTAAAAGCTTCAAATCTGAACATCAAAGGAAAAGAACTGCCCCCCCTGGCTACAGGAGAGGGGGGGGAAGAGGGAAAAGTGATTCTTTCATCTGTGGATAAATTAGAGACAATTACTTAACTCCTGGGAACGGACTGCCATGTTGATTAGAACTGTTGCACTGAGAGTTGCGCTACTTATAGACATTATAACTTTCTAAAGGCTAACTCTGCAAGGTGATACTTGTTGAAGGTCTTCTCTGGATTTGAAACTGTTGCTTGTTTTTTGGAGGAGGACTTTGGAAAGTAAGAAAAGACTTTATACTTTAATGACTGCTACAGTGTCCCCCTAGAGGAACATTGAAATTGTACACCCAGCTGGGGGATTTTTCCATTCTTGACTTTGGGGATTTTCCACGGCAAGACTTAACCGTGGGACCAACCTTGACTCATAGACAAAAGTGTGATGACTGAAAGGATAACAAGATCGGGCAAGGCTAGAGTGCAGCAGCCCAGTGCAGTTTCCCAGCAACGTAGATCATCTGTTCCCTGCCCTCCTGTGACACAGGGGGAAGATTTTGCACAAGCTGGGCCAAAGGAAATGGCTTCAGAAGGGGATTTTACTTCAGTGTTAAATAAAATTTATGAAAAATTGGAAGGCTTAAGCAAACAAGTCACTGAACAATCGACTAAAATAGACTGGAACACGACTAGCATCAATAATCTGGGACAGAAAGTGAATTCCAATACAGAATCTATTGAAAAATTGCTGGAAGAATCTGTGTCTAATCGAAAGATAGCTGAGGAAGCAAAAGAAAAAGCAGTGGCTGTAGAGGAAGAAATAAAACCGATGCGCAAGCAGATTGGGGACCACCAGTCACTTCTGTCTATGATTGAACTGAGGGAATCATAGAATCATAGAATCATAGAGTTGGAAGAGACCACAAGGGCCATCGAGTCCAACCCCCTGCCAAGCAGGAAACACCATCAGAGCATTCCTGACATACGGTTGTCAAGCCTCTGCTTAAACACCTCCAAAGAAGGAGACTCCACCACACTCCTTGGCAGCAAATTCCACTGTCGAACAGCTCTTACTGTCAGGAAGTTCTTCCTAATGTTTAGGTGGAATCTTCTTTCTTGTAGTTTGGAACCATTGCTCCGTATCCGCTTCTCTGGAGCAGCAGAAAACAACCTTTCTCCCTCCTCTATGTGACATCCTTTTATATATTTGAACATGGCTATCATATCACCCCTTAACCTCCTCTTCTCCAGGCTAAACATGCCCAGCTCCCTTAGCCGTTCCTCATAAGGCATCACTTCCAGGCCTTTGACCATTTTGGTTGCCCTCCTCTGGACACGTTCCAGTTTGTCAGTGTCCTTCTTGAACTGTGGTGCCCAGAACTGGACACGGCACTGCAGGTGAGGTCTCACCAGAGCAGAATACAGTGGCACTATTACTTCCTTTGATTTAGATGAAACAGACTAATCTGAGGATCAGGGCAGTGCCAGAACTTGAAAAAGATAACCTAAGTGACTACCTTACGCAGGAATTTGGGAAATTTTGGAATTTGGAGGTGGAGCAAGACTTTAAGATAGTAAGTGTGTTTAGACTCGGAAGAGGAGGGAGAAAAAACAGGGTGAGAGACTGTTTGGTGACCCTTCGAACGAAAGAAGAGAGAGACAAAATATTGAGTGCACACTTTTAGAAGACTTTGGAAATTAACGATTCGAGAGTCGAGATTTTTAAGGATATTCCGAAACATCTATTGGATCTCAGAACCAACTACGGAGATCTGGTGGCCCTACTGAGAAGAAACGGAATTGCTTTTAGGTGGGAATTCCCCCAGGGACTATCTTTTAACTTTAAAGGGAAGAAGTTTAAAATAAGATCAGTGGAAGACAAGGAAAAATTTCTGAGAGACCACGAAGAAGACCTTCAAAAAGAAGTTCTAGAAGAGCTAAGAGCCTTAAGATCAGGAGTACTATACATAGTACCACCACCTTTGGGACTGGACAAACAAAAAAAAGTGATACCACCGTCAGAAAAAGAAGAACTTTTGGGAGCAGTTGGAGGAGACTAGAATAACCACACCATGTTTCTGCAATTTTTAAGTTGGAACATTCGTGGACTTAACTCCCCGAAGAGGAAGAAAGTCTTTCATTTATTGAAAAAGGAACAATTGGACTTAATTTGTTTACAGGAAACTTATGTGATAAGGCTACACAGGAAAGTACTGATTAATAAAAGATTGGGTCAAGAGTTTATCTCATCAGACAAGGTTAAAAAGAGAGTTGTTATCTATGCCTATCACCAAAATTTGTTTTTAAAGATGAACAAGGAAGATTTGTGACAATTGAGATTCAATCACAAGGAGAAAAATTTTTGATTGTAGGAATTTATGCGCCAAATAGGGGAAATCTGAATTCTTCAGAATTCTTCAAGAAATTGCATGAGACATTGTTGGACTATATGAACTACAATAACATTATTATGATGGGAGACATGAATGGAGTGGTATCTACAAGCATGGACAAGTCGCAGAGACAGGTTGTAACTAAAGATGGCAGACTACCAAAAACCTTTTTTGAATTGACTGACAATATGGACTTGATTGATATCTGGAGAACTAGGAACCCCCTTGGAAGAGAGGGAACTTTCTTCTCTGAAGCCAAAATGACATGGACAAGAATTGACCAAATATGGATAACTAGAGGACTGGCACCTAAGACTTGAAAAGTGGAAATTTGCCCAAAAACTTGCTCTGACCATAATGCGGTGAAGATGGAGATGAAACTAACACCAATCGGTTCTTTCAGATGGAGGATGAATGACACCTTATTTAGAGATCAAGAGGTTACTAAAAAGGCCCAAAAAATCTTGAGAGACTATTTTGAGATAAATTTGAATACTACGGTTGAAAAAAGAGTAATCTGGGACGCAAGTAAAGCGGTCATGAGAGGGTTTCTGATTCAACAGAGCGCAATTGTCAGGACTGCCGCTAGGTCCCAGCTCACAGAGGACCAACGCCCAGTGGATGTTATATACAAAAGTCTTTATTAAAGTTTAGTTTCCATTTCCAAGCTCTGGGCGCGCAGGCCCACGTCTCGACGCTAGACCGGCTAAGTCCCCTCTGACTCACTGCTCCACCCACACCAGTTTAAGATTCTAGCCCGGCTCCACCTCCTACGCTGTTCTTTCCTTCGCTGGGTCCTTCTGCCCTCTGGGGTTCCCTCCTTCCTGGACTCCTCTGACGCTGAGCCTCCTGAGTCTTGCCCCTCCCTCCGGCGGGCTTTAGGACCTGGCTCCTTCCCGGGCTCCCCGCTGTGCCGCGCTCCTGTACATTTGAACTTGGTGCGCGCGCCCAGCCGGTGACTTTCCTTCTGACCGTTTCCCCGCTTCCTGATGTGGGCGTTGCCAAACCTGACTCCTCTCCTCCCTCTGGTGGTGAGGACACTGGTCCCGACTCCTGGGACTCCCCCTCCCCACTGCGCTCTGGTGGAGACGCTGGTCCTGATCTCCAACTGCTGCTCTGGGACTCCCCGCTGGCCCCTTCCTCCTGGGGCTTCCCCCCTGGAGCCCCCCTTGCTCTGGCCACCGGCGCTCCCTTCTGTGAGTCCTCCGATTCGCTAGAGAGGCTTGTGGAATAACTCTGGCCACTGTCACTGCCTGCGCCCCCCTCGTACTCCTCCTCCTCACTCTCCATTTGCTCCCCCTCCTGTGTCTCTCCTTCTGAACCCCTGACAGCAATAAAGAAGAGAATTCAAAATGAGAAAAAAGATAAAATTCTGGAAAAAAATAAAAGAAGGAGAGAAGAAATTAAGAGCGAAACCAAAGTCGCAAGAGATTCTGAGAGAAATAAAGTTACATCAAGTACAATATATGAAAATGATAAATCAGGAAGTAGAATGGAAAATTAAGCAGATGAGACAAAATACATTTGAATCGGCTAATAAATGTGGGAAACTGCTAGCTTGGCAGATAAAAAAAGACAAAAATTAAACACTATTACAAATTTGGATGTGGAAGGAAAGAACATACAGAATCCATTGGAGATCAGAAAGTGCTTCCAGAGATATTTTAAACAACTATATACACAAGGGCCACAGCAAGAGACTGAATTAGACCAATTTTTAAGAACAAATAGATTACAAATGATTTCTCAAGAAAACAAGATAATGTTGAACCACAAAATTACAGAACAGGAGGTGGAAGGTGCCATTCAGAACATGCAGTTGGGTAAATCTCCAGCGCCGGATGGCCTAACCTCTAAATATTACAGATCCTTGAAAGATTGGTTAATTCAGCCACTAAAGGAGGTCTGCAATGAAATTATGGAGGGGGGAAAGGCGCCAGAGTCGTGGAAAGAAGCTTACATTACACTTATACCGAATACTGAGTCTGAAAAGACACAACTTAAGAACTACCGTCCCATATCCCTGTTTAACGTGGATTACAAAATTTTTGCTGATATTTTGGCTAACAGACTAAAAAAGGTATTAGTTGAAGAGATACATAAAGACCAAGCTGGCTTTCTCCCAGGTAGGCATCTGTCTGACAATACGAGGAATTTAATTAACATTTTGGAGAAGCTGCAAGTGAACATTAATACCGAAGCAGTTTTAATTTTTATAGATGCGGAAAAAGCCTTTGATAATATTTCTTTGAATTTTATGAAGAAAAATCTTCAGGGAATGGGGGTAGGCCAAGGGTTTGAAAATGGTATATTTGAGTGCAATTTGAAAATGGTATATCTGAGTGCAATTTACTCAGAACAAAAGGCTAAATTAATAGTTAATAATGTGATGACAGAGGAATTTAAGATAGAGAAAGGTACACGACAAGGCTGCCCAATTTCCCCATTGCTCTTTATTTCGGTCCTGGAGGTTTTGCTAAATATGATTGGAAGGGACCGTTTGATCAAAGGTATTCAGGTCGGAGCCAAACAATATAAATTGAAAGCTTTTGCGGATGACCTAGTTTTGACGTTACAGGAGCCAGAATCTAGCACGAAAAGAGTATTAGAACTGATTCAAGAATTTGGTCATGTGGCAGGATTTAAGCTGAACAAGACAAAAACTAAAGTTCTTGAGAAAAATTTAACACCAATTGAGAAAGAGAGGTTTCAGAAGGAGACAGGTCTATCATTAGTTAAGAAAGTGAAATATCTGGGGGTTAATATGACCGCTAAGAATCTAAACTTATTTAAAGATAACTATGAGAAATCTTGGACAGAAGTGAAAAAAGATTTGGAAATATGGTCAAACTTGAAGCTTTCCTTGTTGGGTCGAATTGCAGCTATAAAGATGAATGTATTGCCAAAAATGTTATTTCTGTTTCAGTCATTGCAAACTTTGGACAAGATGGACTGTTTCAAGAAGTGGCAGAAAGACATTTCTAGATTTGTCTGGCAGGGCAAGAAGCCTAGAATAAAATTTAAAATACTTTTTTTTTAATGAATATTTATTAGCGTTTTCAATAACAAACATAACAAAAATAGACAAAAAAGTAACAAAAATACAAAAAAAATTAAAAAGAACATTTAAAAAAAACATATGAAATTTCAATTGCTTATTTTCATATAACTTCTTTCTCAGACCTCCTCACACCTCCCCTTCTTGTATTCCAATTCAATTGTTATTCCAGCAAATTCTTATTACTTATTTCTCAACCTTCAATTAATAATTTTTACATGTTGTAAATTTACCTTTCCTTTTTCTTCCATTTTCTTGAATTATTTTTGCAATTCTTATTTTCATTTTAATTTAACCCTTCTAAAAACCAATTTTACCTTATCTAAGCTTAAACATCAACTTATACATCATTTCTTATTCTTAAGCATATTTCTTAAAGTTGACCAATATTTCCCTTCCACGGCTTTCCCAACTTCCATACAAATAATCAACACATTAAAACAAATTAATTTATGATTATATACCCTTTGGATTACCCAGCTCCACCCCCCTTTCCCGGTTTTGGTCCCCAACAATTGTTCATCATATACTGTTTAGCCTGGAGATCTCACGTCCGAGGCTCTCAAGTCACCCTCAGTTCCTCTCTGTCGGCCTCTTTGACAGTCCTTAATGTTGAGCTCCCTCCCCTCAGGATCCATGTTTTTTCCAACTAATCCTCCATGTTTAAAATTAACACTTATGGGGTGCTCCAAACCTAGTTTCATCTTCTTCTCAAGTCCAAAAGTTCTCCAAACTCCAGCTTCTATCTTGGTCAAATTTGTGATCCTTAGGTCTTCATTTTCCATCTCAAGCCTGACTTTCCACCTCAGATTTTTATTCTCCTTTGTTGCCTTCATGTCAGGCCCCGAATTATAGCTCTCCTTTAACATCTGCAAGTTTAAAACTCCTCCTTCCTTTTCTTCAAAAACAACATGTGTCTCTTTCTCCATATTCTCATGGCTCTCGGATTTCTCTGATTGTTCAATTGTGTAGATTTCTTGCTCCTTATCAATCTCAGCAATGTTATTTACTGCTAAGACCAAAGTGTTCACACTTGTAGTCAAAACATCGGTCTGATCTTGTAACTTTCCCAGGAGAACAAGTATTCTATTAAGTTCAGTCTGATTTTTATTTCCTTCAGCCATTCTTGTAATGTCCCTACCCCCCACAAGGGGGATTTTTGTACTTTACTGTCTTTCGACTTAAACCCAATAAACAAGTTAGTTTGTATCAGCTCTCTCTTATTTTCGAAAAATTGCAACAAATATAGCCGACAGAAATGACAGAGACAAAGTTCCCTTTTTCCTTTCCTTTGACAGCTAGTTTGACAGCTGTCAAACTCTTCAGTACTTCATCAACAGGCTCTCTCGCGGGACGCCCCCGGGTTCGGAGGGGTGAAACTTTAACTCCCAAAGTTACTTTTATCCTCCAGTAAAATTCTTGTAGTGTCAAACCGTGAAGGTTAAGAACTTTTAGTGGGGAAAAAAAGAAGATTCTCTCGACCTTAGATAGCAAGCTCTTTGCTTTAAAATATCTACAAAGAGGGGGAGGGCGGACTTCCTTTTTAACCCTTCCCCGCTCGTTCCTAATTCAACAAAATTTTCTTTAAATTCCAAATTCCGTATTTACTCACGGGTTCTTGTTTTTAAGTCCAAATGTTCCAAGGAAAAAGTCAGCACTTCTCCGACAATGGCATGCGGCTTCGCTCCACAGAAGTAGCAGTCTACTCACAGCACCACGCCGTACCCCGTCCCCATTCCGTAGCCTTTAAAAAGGCTACTTCGCAGTTTGGGGGGGCGCAAATGGTGCCCGCCGAGTCACCATGCTCACAGGCATCTGCACCTGTGATTTTTGAGGGTCCCCGCGTCGTCGTCGCGGACGAGACCCGATCCTGTGGAGCTGATTCCCTCCGGAGCTCAGAGGGAATCCGCCATTAGTCGATGGCGCTAACCCGGAAGTCCGAATAAAATTTAAAATACTAACTGATGCAAAGGAAAGAGGTGGATTTGCCCTGCCAGACCTTAAACTTTACTATGAATCAGCAGCATTCTGCTGGTTGAAAGACTGGCTGCTTCTTGAGAACACAGACATTTTGGACCTAGAAGGTTTCAATAATGTTTTTGGGTGGCATGCATATTTGTGGTACGACAAGGTTAAAGCACATAAAGCATTTAAAAACCACATTGTCAGGAAAGCATTGTTTAATGTCTGGATAAGATACAAAGACTTACTGGAAAATAAAACCCCAAGGTGGTTGTCACCAATGGAAGCAAAGGCTCAGAAAAAGCTCAATATGGAGGCCAAATGGCCGAAATATTGGGAAATATTGGAACAAGAAGGAGACAAATTGAAATTGCAGAGTTTTGAGAAATTAAAAGATAAAGTGCGAGACTCGCTTCATTATTATCAAATAAGAGAGGCCTATAATTTGGACAAAAAAATTGGCTTCCAGGTGGAAAAATCAAAATTGGAAACAGAACCGCTAGATTCCAAAACTAAGTTACTTTCAAGAATGTATAACTTGCTGTTAAAATGGAATACGCAGGATGAAACGGTTAAATCAGCTATGATTAAATGGGCACAAGACATTGGTTATAACATTATGCTTGCTGACTGGTAACAGTTGTGGACCACCGGTATGAAATTTACGGCATGTAATGCCTAGAGAGAGAATATTATGAAAATGATATACGGGTGGTACATGACACCAGTCAAGCTTGCAAAAATATATCATTTGCCCGACAATAAATGTTGGAAATGTAAAGAAAATGAAGGTACATTCTTTCACCTTTGGTGGACGTGCCCAAAGATTAAGGCTTTCTGGGAGATGATCTACAATGAAATGAAAAAGGTATTTAAGTATACCTTTCTGAAGAAACCAGAGGCCTTCCTCCTGGGCATAGTCGGCCAATTGGTGCCAAAGAAGGATAGAGTTTTTTTTCATGTATGCAACAACAGCAGCAAGAATACTTATTGCAAAGTATTGGAAGACACAAGATCTACCCACCCTGGAAGAGTGGCAGATGAAGGTGATGGACTATATGGAATTGGTGGAAATGACTGGCAGAATCCGAGACCTGGGAGAAGAGTTGGTGGAAGAAGATTGGAAGAAATTTAAAGACTATCTGCAGAAACACTGTAAAATTAATGAATGTTTAAATGATGTTGGATTGAATTGAAAATAAGTGGTATTAGCAACAAAGCTATTAAGAATATGCAAAAATGAATTGGTAATGGATGGAAATATAGAGTTATAATATGTTAAGAATAGAGTTAAGATAAATGAAAGAGGGTAAGGATTTGCTGTTTTGATTATGTAAATGGGAATACAAAAAGGGGAGGTGTGAGGAGGTCAAAGAAACAAGCTAATGAGTTTAGAGTTATGAAAAACAGATTTGTTTTTAATTTTTTTATTTTCTTTTTGTCTTTTGTATGTTGTGTTTTTGTTTTTGTTTTTTTCCATGTATTTTTGTATTCTTGTTTTTGTGAAACATTAATAAATATTTCATTAAAAAAATAGAAAATAGAGCCAGAAGGTCGAATTTACGTCTAAAAAATGTTCCCGATATGGAGAAAGTGATTGAGTGGATGGCCAATTTGCTGCCTGAATTGGAATTTTGAAAGACTCGCTCAACCGCATACATAGGGTTGGGAAGCTGAAAATGAGTCAAGTTGGCTGAGAGACGTGGTGATGTGCTTTGGGAGATATAAACAGAGAAAGCAGGTATTCAAGGCACTGAGAGACTTGGATAGACTTGATAAACTGTTGTACAATGGCAAGAAAGTGATGGTTTTTGAGGACTTATCTTTGGAAACAATGAAAAGGAAAAAGAATTTACGGGTGTTTACCATGGTGCTGCAAGAAAAAGATATGAAATACAATTGGAGAATGGCACCATTTGCTTTAAGAATGCAGTATAAAGGAGAGAGATTGTTTGCAAAAGATCAACGGCAGATGGTGGCGTTATTTAAACATGTGGGATTGCAGTTGCCAAAGGACTTTAAGGGGACTCCAGACTTGGAAGAAGAAGAAAATGACTTAAAAGAAGAAAGCGAACAAGCTCAGGGGTGGCAGAAGAAGAAGGAAAGCAATAATAATAATAATAATAATAATAATAATAATAATAATAATAATAAATTTTATTTATATCCCGCCCTCCCCAGCCGAAGCTGGGCTCAGGGCGGCTAACAACAGTCAAAATAGTTCAACATTCTAAAAACATTCATTATAAAATTAATTAAAATCAGATTAATGGCAACCATCAAGCAAAATCCTGTGTGGGTTGCCAGAGGAGGGGGTCAGGCTGCGCCTTGACCAAAGGCCTGGTGGAACAGCTCTGTCTTGCAGGCCCTGCGGAAGGATGTCAGGTCATGGGGAAAAGTCGTGGGATCTTAGAGACAGAGTTAAATATAAGAAGTGAAGATGAAGAAGGAAAGCAGGAAGAAAGAGCACCGGTGTGGCTCGATGGGGCTGTTTTTTTTCTTTTTTCAGACGAGGGAAACTTGCAAGCTCCCTTCCAACTTATCCCCCCCCCCCATATGGGAGTATATGTTGGTTGGATGAGTGAGTGTGGAAAGTTGTTTGTGTGCTGTGTAGTTTGGGATGGTAAGGGGAGTTATGATTTGTGGAAGGTGGGTGGAGATAGATGGTTTGGAAGTGATGATTAAACAGAGAAGAGTAATTGGAAAAATAAATGTGAGGATGTATTGGTTTGTACCCCGGGTGCAAGAGTTGTGGCACACAGATATTTTCTTGTGTTTTTGCCTGGACTTTTTTGTGGGGGTGGAAGAAAAGGGCTCACAATAGGGTTAGTTGGGAGGGAAGGTGGGGGTGGATTTATCTCCAGGCAGGAATGGTACAGAAGGAGGGAAAAGGAGAAGTGAGATGGTTGGGAAAGACATAATAAAGAATGTGAATGTTATGTGTACAACTCTTAATGTGAGAGGTTTAGGTAATCAGAACATCAAGGGCTCTTACAATTGTAGGATTTTAAAGGTCCCCAAGGGCCATCGAATCCAAGCCCCTGCACTACAGCTAAAGAATCCTTGACTGGTGGCCACCCAAACTCTGGCAAAACATTCTTTTGTCAGGGCAAAATATTAACTATCATTTATGCAAAGCGTGCTCAAAAGCTTAAGATGCTGAAGCAGGACTAAAAATGCTGTGTAATAAAATAACAACACAAACCAACGTTCACTCTACACATTTCCAGATGGTGACTAAAGTAAATACATTTTTTTAAAAAAATGAAAATATTTTTTATTTGCTTTTACAAATACAAATTTATAACAAAATTGTTTATACATCCATTTACAGAGACTCTCTAAATCTCCAGACTCTCACCTCCCCTTCCCCTAAGTGGGTCCTAATGACAGTGTTTACAACTGCATACCACATTTTTTTACCTTCTAGATTGTCCATAGCTTTTGTTACTTTACAAGTGAGGTTAAAGTCCAGCTAAAGTTTTGATTTGCTTACAATGGTCACCTAAGTATATTATGAAATTTTCCCATTCTTTTTTAAAGTTCTTGTCCTCTTGGTTCCTGAGCCTCCTGAGTTTTGCCATTTTGGCTGTTGTAAATAAAAATATGCCCTTTTCCCTTATGGGGTATCCAAGAGCCCATATAGAGTCCTTACATAGGTTCCCTATTGGTAGGAGAAAATAACAGAGGCCAACCAGAGAATATTGAGAAGCAAAGCAGCTAGTAAGCTTGATCTTTATTGATCTGTTGCAACAGGGTGCTCCCCTCACACGCAGGAGAGGAAGAGGACCCAGAACAATGCTGTGCAAGGGTTTATAAAGACTTTTGAAATTCCCATTCTGTAGATCAAGACCACCCCCAGAAACATTATGCATACATCACAGAAGGGGTGTAACCTAAGACCACCCCTCAGATACATCCCACCTACATCACAGAAATTTAAATGTTGTTTTTCTCTTGTCACAGTTTATCTCCTGTCGCTTTGTTTATTTCCTGTCTGGCAGGTTACTTGATTGGATTTCTTGGGGAGCCTGGGCAGTCTTGTAATGATAAGGCTCACACCCTTATTCAAACACAGATTAAGACAGGATTTGTGAAGGAAGAGACAATGGGGAGGCTTTTCCATTTTGACCATGCAGAGAAACATTTGCTCAGTTTAGGAATCAAAATGGTTCCAGGTTGGCTTTCCTGTGCTGATCTATGTACGTGTGGTTATGAACGTTGCCATATATCTAAGACCATAAAATTCCTATCACATTATCCCCCCTTTGGGGCTAGAATTTTTCTTAAACTTTTTTGCCCCACAAATAATAACATTGTATGTTGTAAATGGATGCCTTTGTATAAATATATCATAAAAATAACATATGTTGCATTTTGTTACTAAATTACTTGTGGCATTCTAGCTCTTGGGAGAAACATTTTCTCAATAGTGGCTATGCTTTACTTTTAGCAGGAAGGTCCACTACTGACTGAAAAATGCAGTTGGTGTTTTGTCCTTCACCATTTTTGTGTGTTTCTCGGGTGTCAAGCTAGCTCTTCTGTGGTCTCACACTGGCATAGTGCTACAGCAACACATCCTGCCTGTTGAATCCCCTCGGGGCTTTCATTTAACCATGTCGCCTGGCATTCACCATAGCTGGCACAGGTTTGGACATCTCATAAGAGATATGTCTTTGCCTTGGCCTTTCTATGGGATTTTATTATAGGCTGTGGTCTTGCACTCATGGGAAGTTGCTCACTTGCACTTAAAGGACCAAAAAGCTAATTGCAGCCTGGATACACTTGCCCAATTCAAACTGAGTCCAATTTGAATTTATATATGCCCATGGTTCTCAACTTATCAAAACAAACTGTTAAAAGAAAACCATTCTTAAAAAGGGCACTTCTCCAAATAAGTCAATTTAACTCTATAAGGGATCATTCCTGCTAAACCAAAGAATATCCACCTTCATGTATCTTAGAAGCTTCTCCTTGGTAAAGCGAGTTTTAGCACATTTTAAAATCGGTAGGGAAGGTTGGCATAGTGCCAGGTGGGACAATCTAAACATTGGACTATACAATAGCCTGGTCTATTAGAACGCATAAAATGTATGAGACTCCTCCACTGGGGTGTAAGGAATAAGACATTAAACATAAAAACAATTACACACAAAAATAGCCCCCCCTTTGTGGAAATAACACACTGTCAGACACATTTCAACATTCCTACGTAATAATACATAATACAAAAAAAACTAATTAAATATCAGTTGCATATCTTGAGACAATTGTGATCTTCTACGCATGTATATTCTCAATGCTGGAGCACATTCTTGAGGTTCGAAAGTGAGAAAATGTCCTTGCAATTCAACTCCTCCCCCCTTTGTCAGCCCCGCTCCCCCGTCAGTCTATATCCTTTGAAAGAGATAGCTGTGGGCACTTTGAAAACTTTGGTGTCTGTTGCTGCAGGTGGTGGCGAAGCTTTTTCATCATAGGTCTGTAGTAACACATCTGTAGAAGTGACATCCTGTAAGGGGCAGGGTTTGGGGGACTTAAAAGAGTTAGAAAAAGAAGGGGCAACCCCCCCCCCAATCTCCTTGAGTTATCTTAGCACGTTAAGCATTTTACTTATTTTAATATTATTATCACATTTTCATATAATTACTGTTATTATCTGCTAAGTTTGTTTGCTTTCCTTCATTTAGGGTTTTTTTCATATTAAGTAAAAAATTACTCCACATGTAGAGAAAGAGAACTATAAACAATACAAGAAAGGCATCAGATTCAGAAAAGAATTGTTATTAAATAATACAAAGATATTATCAAAACAACACAGATTACTACTTGTCAGGGGTTCAGGGGACTAAAAAATGGGAAAACAATGGAAAAAGGCTTAAAATTCAGCATGTGCTATCTGATAAGTAGAACTTGATGAAAATGACTTTCAACATGTGATGGACATGTCCCCAAAGTCACACACACACACACACACACAATGACCTATGAGGAACCAAAAAATAAATGCTAAGACACACATTTTTTTAAAGAAACCTGAAGTAACCTGAAGTAATCTGTTTTGGCATTCTAACAACCCAATGAAAAACTGATTAATAAATGAACAGATTATTTGTAACCTAAAAAAGTGTCAAAGCCACAACGAGATAGAGGGAAATAAACTAATATAGCAGGGATTCAGACTTGTTTTGCTCAACAGAAAGAAAGTGACTGTTTGGCTTTAAGTGAAGAAAGACGAAAAGAAATACAAATGCAATTACTTTTTATAGTGTATTTAAATCACTGTTTGCATCCCCTCATTATCATTCGTGCTGTGGGAGAAAAGAAGGAACAAACACTTTGTTAATGGGGTTCACATATCCTGTTAAAAGGGAAAATTATTTCATGTGAGAAGTCAGTCAGGAAATGCTGTTCCTAAAATGCATAGGCATACACACACACACACACACACACACAAAAAAAAACTGTTATAAAATTTAAATCCCATTGGGGAGGCAAACTACTCAAGAGAGGAACTCACAGTGGGAGTGCTTTGATATTTACCTGTGAAAAAGAGATCGTGGGATCACCAGGAACAGCGCATGCGGAAGTGAGTATTAAGTAGGAAACACGGGTAGTGGGTTGGGTTCTCTAAACCACAGCAACCAAAATTCTTTAACTCTTCCTTTTCCCTTCAAATCTAAACTTTCTATTTTTTTCCTCATCTAAAAATTGCCTTCTCCTCCTTTCTGTCCCCTTGATTTCAACACCAGCCCTAGCCCTTCGGAGTATGCCCAGGCAAAAGTTGTATGTGACTTCTTTCATTTCCCTTCTACAGTCTATATGCTGACCTATTCCTTCAGAGTTTTGCCCAGAAAAAAGGTCGTGCTTTTTCTTCTGTACTGAAAACTATAACTCCCAGGTGCAGCCGCACCTCTGCCATGGCGATATTTCTTAGAGATGACCTGTGAGCAGAGAAAGCAAGGGCACCTGATCCCTTTCCTTCTTTGTCTTTTCTGAGTCCCAATCTGGCAGTGCGCTACGCAAGCGTCCAGTAGGGAACTCTCAGGTTAGATTGTAAGAGGCAGGAGGTTGCTGTGGGCTCCCTGGCTGAGAAATGACCAAAGGGGGGGGGGTTGAGATCGCTGACCGCACTGTTAGCTTAGTAGCCAGGAAAGGCCAACAGCTGTACCAGCCTAGTAAGTCAGGCCAGACGAACGGCGGTGTGTCACAGTACTAATTCTCGGAGTTGTCCAAATTGAGTCTACTGTGGGTTATTTATTGTGTTTCCTGGAAAGTGGGGATAAAACCCCGGCTGCAGTATAAAAGTAAAAGCTAGCGCTATTAAAATTCTTAAAATGGGTGCACCTCAATCAAAATAAATGAACCTGCAGACTCCTGATGGGAAAGAAGCCCAGTTGGTGCTTATTTCTGGCCTGGACTCTGACAGTCCCCTTCAATTTGTGTTTAAGAAAAGTTTTTCCTGTGTTTAAATTGTACTTAGGTAACATCCAGCAGCTGCTTATCTTAAATGTGCCATCTAAAATAAAAATGCAAGCTTGCTCCAAAATTTTAAATCTAAGAAAGCCACTGTCAGAGTTGCCTCTAGGTCCCAGCTCACAGAGGACCAACGCTAGTCAGTAATAACGTATAAAAGTCTTTATTGAAGATTAGTTTCCATTTCCAAACCGCAGCGTGCAACTCTACGTCTTCGAACCTAGACCGGCGAAGCTCCATCTGAGTCTCCACCTCCTAGACACCAGTTTAAGACTCTAGCCTTACTCCACCTCTTCCGTTGTTCTTTCCTCCTCTGGGTCCTTCTGCCCCCTGGGGTTTCCTCCTTTCTGGACTCTTCTGACGCTGACCCCCCTGAGTCTTGCCCCTCCTTCCGGCGGGCTTTAGGACCTGGCTCCCTATCCGGGCTACCTGCTGTGCCGCTCGCCTGTACATTTGAACTTGGCACGCGCGCCCAGCCGGTAACTTTCCTCTTGACCGTTTCCCCGCTCTCCGATGGAGCCGTGGTCAATCCTGACTCATCTCCTCTCGCTGGTGGTGAGAACACTGGTCCCGATGCCTGGGACTCCTCCCCCCCACTGCGCTCTGGTGGGGAAGCTGGTCCTGATTTCCAACTGCTGCTCTGGGAGTCCCCGCTGGCCCCTTCCTTCTGGGGTTTCCCCCTTGGCACCCCCCTTGCCCTGGCCATCGGCGCTCCCTTCTGTGAATCTTCCGATTCGCTGGAGAGGCTCATGGAATCCCTCTGACCACTGTCACCGCCTACGCTCCCCTCGGATTCCTCCCCCTCACTCTCCATTTCCTCCCTATCCTGTGCCTCTGCTCCTGAGCCCCTGGCATCCATCCCCCCCTCGAAGCCCCCCTTTCCCCCTCCCCCTCTTCAGGTGCGGGTTCTGGGTGCTCCAGTGTTGTGGGGGTGAGTGCAGGATACAGTTCGTCCCCCGTGGCGTGCAGCCAGCCGGATAAGTCCGGGAAGTCCTCCATGGTCTCGTCGACGGCGATCTCCTCTGCTTCCATCTCCTGGGCGGTGTGTTCGAACCCGGGATCTTCCCCCAACTCGCCCATGACCCCCTCTTCCCCTGTCGCCTGGGGTGATGCTGCGTGCAATGGCCCTCTCGTCAGTTCTCTGCGCCACCCCACGTCAGGTTGATCCTCCCACCAATAGGAGCCCCCTGTGCCAAACCCCGAGAGCGATCCCTCTGGAGAGCTAGTCTCTAGCGTCGTGTCCTCAGCTGAAGAGAACCCCTGAAACGTGCTGGCTGAGAGTGTGGGTGTGAAAAGATATTCGTCGAAATAATCTGCCGGCATGGGTCTGTGTGGGGAAAGTGCATGGAACTCGTCTTTGAGGAATTGCTCCTCCACGGCATAGTCCGGTACCCACCTGTTGGCGCTGACCGGGGTGTCTTCCCTGGCAAGGAGATATTCAATCCCTTCCTCCCCCCATCTCGAGTCTAAAATCTCTGTGGCCTCGTTGAGTGGCTCCCCTCTCGGTGACCCCCCCTTCGGGGGCGATCCCCTGAGCGGGTCTGGTGCTGTCCCTGGTGCCTGAAACCTGTGAGGTGCTTTGTAGGGCGTGAGCACCGATCTATGAAAGACCGGGTGCATTCTGGATCCCTCCGGGAGTGTCAACCGGAAGGCCACTGGGTTGATCTGCGCCTCGACTTGGTAAGGGCCTATCTGCTTGTGTCCGAGCTTCTTCTTAGCTAACGATCTGGCCGGCACTGCCTGGGCTGCCAACCAGACCCAGTCCCCCACCTGGATGTCCTCCCCAACTCTCCTGTGTCTGTCCGCTTGCATTTTGTACGCGTGTTTAGCTAGCTCTAACTGCCTTCGGAGTTGCTCGTGGACCTCCTGTAACACTGCTGCCAAGGCCTCTGCTCCCTGCGGCTCCCCCTCCCTCACTTTCTCTAAACCCGGGAAGGTTCTGGGATGCCGCCCATTGCTGGCGAAAAATGGTGTCACCCCCGTGGACACGTGTTTCGTGTTGTTGTAGGCAAACTCGGCCAGCGGTAGGTAGTCCACCCAGGTCGAGGGCTGCTGGTTCGCGTAGCATCTCAGGTACTGCTGCATGATGGCGTTGACCCTCTCCGCTTGTCCGTTGGTCTGCGGGTGTCTTGCCGACGCTAGGCTGACCTTGACGTTCAGGATGCCCATCAGCTTCCGCCAGAAGCTGGAGATGAACTGGCGCCCCCGGTCGGAAAGGATAGACCGTGGTAGGCCGTGCACCTTGAACACGTGGTCTATGAACAGCTTGGCGGTCTGCTCCGCTGTGGCCACCTTCGCGCAAGGAATGAAGTGGGCCATCTTGGTGAACAAGTCTACTACCACGAGTACTGCTGTTTTGCCCCTCGAGCTGGGCAGATCAGTGACAAAGTCCAGGGCCACCCTCTCCCACGGTTCGAGCGGGGTCTGTAGCGGTTCCAACAGTCCCGCCGGCGGCCTGTGTACTGGCTTGGCCCTTTGGCAGGTGTCGCACCTATTGACGTAATCCGCGACTTCTCCCCGCATCTTGGGCCACCAAAAGTCTCTGGCTACTAATTCCACCGTCTTCTCTTTGCTGAAGTGCCCAGCGCTGGGCGCCTCGTGTAACTGTTGCAGTACTCTCGCGCGGAGGTCGTCTCCCGGCACGTAGAGGGCCCCTTTCCGGATGAGCAGTCCGTCGCGTACCTGGAACTCGTCGTCCTTCGCTGTGCCGCTGCGCACCTCCTCCATCTTGGCTCGTGTGAAGGAGTCCGTCTGCAGTGCGCGACGTACTGCGTCCAGGTCCACCGTGGCTGAGGCGCATGCCCACGCTTTCGGTGCAAAAATGTGCTTGGCCGCCGCCGGTGCCTCTTCCTCGAGATACTGCGGTTTCCTGGATAGCGCATCCGCCATGATGTTGTTGTCTCCCGGGATGTATTCTATCCTGAAGTCGAAATCTGCAAAGAACTCCGCCCAGCGGATGTGTCTCTGGTTCAGGAACCTCGCCGTGCGCCAGTACTCCAAGTTCTTATGGTCCGTGCGCACTTGCACTGTGTGTTTGGCTCCGATGAGGAAGTGCCGCCACGCCTTGAAGGCTGCATGAATGGCCAGCAACTCCCTGTCCCAGATGGTGTAGTTCTGCTCCGACTTGCTGAGTTTCCTGGAGTAGAAAGCGCACGGCCTCCAGTCCCCTTGCGGATCTTGCTGCAACAGGACTGCCCCCACGGCTCTGTCTGAGGCATCCGTCTCAACCCTCATGGGTTTGCTGGGGTTCACATGTAGCAGTTGTTCTTCGGACGCGAAGAGACGCTTGAGCTTCTGAAAGGACTGCTCCGCCTGCTCCGTCCAGATGAACTTCTTCTTCTTGGAGCTGAGGGTGTCAGTGATGGCCGCCGTCTGCATAGCGAAACCCTTGATAAACTTGCGATAAAAGTTGGCAAAGCCGACAAACTTCTGGACCTCCTTCCAATTGCGCGGGCTTTTCTAGTCCAGCACCGAGCGGACCTTGGCGCTGTCCATGGCGAGCCCCTTGTCGGACAGCTTGTAGCCCAGGAAATCCACCTCCGTCATGTCGAACTGGCACTTCTCCAGCTTGGCATAAAGCCTGTGCTCCCTCAGCCTTTGCAGGACTTCCTTGACATCTCTCTCGTGGGCCTCCTGCGACTCCGAGAAGATCAGGATGTCGTCCAGGAAGCAGACGCACTTCTTGTAGAGGAGACCCGCTAAGACGTTGTCAGAGCCACCCGAGGTCCCAGCTCACAAGAGACCAAAGTCCAGTCCGGGTTATATACAAAAGCTTTTATTGAAGAACATTCTTGGTTTTACATCCGAGCTCCGTGGCTCTACGTCTGTTACCCTTAGACCGCTGAAGTCCCCTCTGAGTCAGTCCCGCCTCTACACCAGTTTAAGAGGCTTTTGCTGGACCACCTCTTCCTCTCCTTTCTTTTCCGCAGGGTCTTTCTGCCCCCCTGTGTTCTCTCCCTCCGGGACTCCCCAGAGGCTGAGTCCTCTGACGCCTGCTCCCCCCTCCTTCGCGCTTTGGGACCAGGCTCCTCCCCAGGACTCTCCTCACTTCCGCGCGCCTCCACATTTGAACTTGGCGCGCGTACGTTGCTTCTGACCTTCCTTTTGACAGTTACACTGCTCTCGGTACTACTCTCCGCCCCTTCCGGCAGGACGTCTTGCGCTGATCTCCTTCCCCCCTCTGCTTCCTGTTCTGCTGCTTCTGACACACTGGTAACTCCACCCCCTTCACTCCGTTCCGGCGGAGAAGCCGGTCCCGATTTCCAACTCCCACTGGGAGTTCCCCTGCTCCTGACTGCTTCCCCCTCTAGCTCCCCTTGGCCTGACCAGGGGGGCTCCTCTTTGGGAGTCCTCCGATTCACTGGACGGACTCATGGACAACCTCGGGTCATTGTCATCCTCTTCCTCGTCGTCCTGGGATCCTTCCCCCTCGCTCTCTGTCTCCTCCCCCACCTGCGCCTCTCTTCCTGAACCCCTGACATCCATCCCCCCCTCGAAGCCCCCCCTTCCCCCCTCCCGCCCATCGGGTGCAGGTTGTGGGAGCTGCAGCTCTTCGGAGGTAGATGCAGGATACAGTTCGTCTACTTCAATGTCCTCTGCTTGCAGCTCGGTGTATGAGTGTTCGAATTCGGGTTCTTCACCCAAAGTGTTCTCAGCTCCCTCTTCCATTGCCACTTCGTCTGGTGCTGCCGGCCAAGGTCCCGTCAGCCATTTCCTGCGCCAGTCTTCCTCTGGTTGCTCGTCCCACCAATAAGAGGGTTCTGTGTCCACCCCCGAGCACGATCCCCTGGGCGGGCTTGATTCTGGCGTTCTCTCCTCGGCGGAAGAAAAGCCCCGGAAAGTACTGTCTGAAAGTGTGGGCGTAAAGAGCCAGTCATCAAAGTAATCGGCTGGCATGGGTCTATGCGGGAAAAGGGCATGGAACTCGTCTTTTAGAAGAGGTTCGTCTAAAGCGTAGTCCGGCACCCAACTGTTGGCACTGGTCGGAGTACCCTCTCTGGCTAGAAAGTATTCTACCCCCTCTTCCCCCCATCTCGAGTCCAGGATTTCTGTGACCTCGTTGAGTGGTTCGGCCCTAGGCGCCCCCTCCCTTTTGGGCGACTCTGTGCGTGGGTCCGGTACTGTTTCAGACTCCTGAAACCTGTGCGGGGTCTTGTAGGGAGTGAGCACCGACCTATGAAAGACCGGGTGCACTCTGGAACCTTCGGGGAGAGCCAGTCGAAAAGCTACAGGGTTGATCCTAGCCTCCACCTGGTACGGCCCCAGCTGCCTGTGCCCTAGTTTCTTCTTAGCCAACGACTTGGCTGGCATCGCTTGGGCCGCTAACCATACCCAGTCCCCAACCTGGATGTCCTCCCCCACTCTCCTGTTTTTGTCCACCTGCACCTTATATGCTTGTTTGGCTAGCTCCAAATGTCTCCGCAGCTCTTCGTGCACCTCCTGCAGTTCTGCTGCAAACTGGTCGGCCTCTTGCGGCACCCCCTCTCCCAGTGCTACGAAACCCGGGAAGGTTCTGGGATGACGACCGTTGTTCGCGAAGAACGGCGTCACCCCTGTCGACGCGTGCTTCGTGTTGTTATAGGCAAACTCTGCCATCGGCAGGTAGTCCACCCAAGCTGCGGGTCGCTGATTGGCATAACATCTCAGGTACTGCTGCATGATGGCGTTGACCCTCTCAGCTTGGCCGTTGGTTTGTGGATGTCTCGCCGACGCTAGGTTGATCTTGACGTGCAGGATACCTAGAAGCTTCTGCCAAAAATTGGAAACAAACTGGCGCCCCCTGTCGGACAGGATGGACTGCGGCAGCCCATGCACCCTGAACACATGATCGATGAAGAGTTTGGCAGTCTGTTCCGCCGTCGCCACCTTTGCGCATGGAATGAAGTGCGCCATCTTGGTGAACAGGTCCACTACCACCAGTACCGCCGTCTTCCCTCTGGAGCTGGGCAGGTCAGTAACGAAGTCCAATGCTACCCTCTCCCACGGTTGCTGTGGTGTCTCCAGCAGTTCCAGCAACCCCGCTGGCTTCTGGTGTACTGGCTTGGACCTTTGACAAGTGTCACACCTGGCGACGTAATCCGCTACCTCTCCACGCATCCGGGGCCACCAAAAGTCCCTTGCCACCAGTTCCATTGTCTTCTCCTTGCCGAAATGGCCCGCACTGGGGGCGTCGTGCAACTGCTGCAGAACCTTTGCGCGGAGCTCGTCGCTTGATACGTAGAGGGCACCTTTGCGAGTTAACAGCCCGTCGCGTAATTGGAACTCATCGTCTCTCTGCGAACCCCTGCACAGCTCCTCCATCTTGGATTGTGCGAACTGATCTACTTGCAACGCGCGTCGCACCGCGTCCAGGTCGACTGCGATGGCAGCGCACGCCCACGCCTGCGGTGCGAAAATGTGCTTGGCCGCTACTGGCGCCGCTTCATCGAGATATTGCAGTTTTCTGGAGAGCGCATCGGCTATAACGTTGGAGTCCCCCGGGATGTACTCTATCCTGAAGTCGAAATCCGCGAAGAATTCCGCCCAGCGCATGTGTCTTTGGCTCTGAAGCTTCGCCGTGCGCCAATACTCTAAGTTCTTGTGATCCGTGCGGACCTGTACTGTGCTTGGCTCCTATGAGGAAGTGTCGCCACGCTTTGAAAGCTGCGTGAATGGCTAACAGCTCCCTGTCCCATATGGTGTAGTTTTGCTCCGCCTTGCTGAGCTTTCGGGAGTAAAAGGCACCGGGTCTCCAATTCCCTTGCGAATCTTCTTGCAGGAGTACGGCTCCAACCGCTCTGTCTGACGCGTCGGTTTCTACTCACATGGGCCTGCCTGGATTCACGTGCAGCAGCTGCTCCTCGGAGGCGAAGAGGCTTTTAAGCTTCCGAAAAGAGCGCTCCGCCTGTTCCGTCCAAACGAACTTCTTCTTCTTGGAACTCAGAGTGTCCGTGATCGCTGCCGTCTCCTTTGCAAAACCTCTGATGAATTTGCGGTAGAAATTGGCGAAACCGACAAATCTCTGGACTTCCTTCCGATTGCGGGGGCTCTTCCAGTCCAACACCGCGCGGACCTTGACGCTGTCCATGGCCAGCCCCTTGTCGGACAGCTTGTAGCCGAGGAAATCCACCTCCGTCACATCAAACTGGCACTTCTTTAACTTGGCGTAGAGCCTGTGTTCCCGTAGTCTCTGCAGGACCTCCTTTACGTCCCTCTCATGAGCTTCCTGCGATTCCGAAAAGATCAGGATGTCGTCGAGGAAACACACACATTTCTTGTAGAGGAGTCCCGCCAGCACGTGATGCATAAAGGCTTGGAAGACGTGAGATCCATTTTGGAGACCAAACGGCATAACTCTGTATTCATACGTGCCCAGAGGCGTGAACATGGCCGTCTTCCACTCATCGCCCTCCCGGATGCGTATGAGGTTATACGCTCCACGCAGATCCAACTTGGTGAAGATCTTCCCTTTCCGCACGGTCGCTAGGAGATCATCAATCTTGGGCATGGGAAAGGCCTTGGGCTTGGTCATAGAATTGATGGTCCGATAGTCCACAATGAGTCTTTTCTGGGGCGTGTCCTTCTTCTTCACAAAAAACACAGGACTGCCCCCCACTGCTTTAGATTCCCGGATGAATCCACGCTTCAAATTATGCTCTATGAACTCTCTGAGTTCCTGCATCTCGTCCTCAGACATGGAATACAGCTTCGCAGTCGGCAGCTGCGCCCCCGGCAACAGGTCGATCGCACAATCATAAGGTCTGTGGGGCGGCAACCGGTCAGCTTCCTTCTCGCAGAAAACCTCCAGGAACCCCTCGTACTTGCGAGGTACTGCCTGCACCATGCCAAGTCGCAGCTGCTGCTCAGCCCCTTCCTCCTGGCAGGACTGGATGCAATGTTGAGCACAGTACGATGAGCAAAAGGTGATCTGACGTTGGTACCACGCTACAGCAGGACTGTGTCTCTCCAGCCAACTCATGCCTAATACTATAGGCGTGTCAGACAGGTGGGTGACATTGAAGCTAATGACTTCTCGATGATCTCCAATCCGCATCACCATGGGAGGTGTCTGTTGCACAACTTGCCCTCCTAGCAATTTCCTGCCATCCACCGTGACTACGTTCAGAGGCGTTGTTGCGGGCAGAAGCGCTATGCGATGCTGCTTGACGAATTGCATCCCCACGAAATCCGCGTTGCTCCCAGAATCGATCGTGATGGGTACTTCTAGGGTGGTTCCATTAGGCAACTGAAGTGTTGCAGTGAGCTGCACCGCTGGCTTGGGTGGTAAAGGGTCTGTGGGTCGCAAAGGCGCTGGGGACTGCTCTATAGACTCGCCTGGCTGAGCCCCAGCAATTCTGCTTCCAGCCAGGCACTGTCGTTTCCCTGAGGTTGCTCTTCTTGGATCACTTCTGCTGCTACTGTTGCTAAAGCTGCAGTGTGCTTCTGGAGCCTCTGGGGGCACTCTTTCGCCATGTGCTGTGCACTGTCACAGATGTAACACTTCCTGGTCCCTCTAGGAGGCTTCGCCTTTACTGCACCGGAAGCTGGGGCTCTGGCTGGTGTTTGAGCCCTAGCACCACCAATTTCCATCAGCTCCTCTCCCTGCCTCACCAGAGGCGAGGGATGTGCCTGGCCGAAGTCCCTGGGGATGAAAGGAGGCGACCTTGCTGGTGCACGCGCCTGGCGTCCTTCCTCATTGTGCCAAGGACGTTCCTCGTGTCGTATCCCTATCGCAAGAGCCCTCTGCACCACGTCCTCCAGGGTCTGAGGTCTGTCACCCCTGGCAAGTTCATCCTTTATGGGGCCGCTGAGACCCTCCCAGAACAAATCTCTCACAGGTTTGCAGTCTTTTTCCCAGCCCAACACAGTCAGTAACGCGAAAAATCGGGAATGATACTGACGCACAGTGGCTTTGCCTTGCCGCAGTCCATGTATTTCCCTGCGCGCAAGATCAAGATCCACGGTTGACTGGAAACAAGCATCCATCGCTTTAATAAATTCATCAGAATTGCGGCGGGCAGGGCCATCTTCGCGCCACAAATTGCGCAACCACGCTCTAGCTTCCCCATGCAAATGAGAAACAATAAATCCCACTTTCTCCTCCTCATCTTTAAAGTCATTACGAAGCAAATGCAGTGCATACAAGACGTCTGCTCTGAAACTTGGGTAGTGCTTCAGGTTCCCATCGAAGTGGGTGACTAGACTGCCCCCCCGCCTTCCAAGTCCAATTCCTTCCGATCTGGACCCTGGGAACCCTTCCCTGCTTGCACGCTCCCACCTTGTTTGCAGGTCTTGGCAGCGCTTCTCCATTTCGTCATTCTTCTTCTGAGATGCAAGGACTGCAGCGGTGAGTTCGGTAACTGCAGTCCGCAGCGTTGTCAGCTGTTCCTCCGCACTCATGGCCGTTACCGTTCGTGAGATTTGCAAAAAAAAATTTGCGTTCTTTGGGAGGGGACTTACTGTCAGAGCCACCCGAGGTCCCAGCTCACAAGAGACCAAAGTCCAGTCCGGGTTATATACAAAAGCTTTTATTGAAGAACATTCTTGGTTTTACATCCGAGCTCCGTGGCTCTACGTCTGTTACCCTTAGACCGCTGAAGTCCCCTCTGAGTCAGTCCCGCCTCTACACCAGTTTAAGAGGCTTGTGCTGGACCACCTCTTCCTCTCCTTTCTTTTCCGCAGGGTCTGTTTGTTTGTTATTTGAGAGAGGCTCAAAAGAGTCTTCCTCCTTGTATGTACTTCATTAAGCATATGCCTATGAAAGTATGGTCTTCCTTCTAAGAAAGATATCTGAGTCCAGTTTTAACTTTGATTTGGTTGGACAGAAGAGTTATTGTAAGGCTCCTGATATCAGTCTCTATAAGACTTCCTGGCCTCTTTTCTTAGAAAATGCCCCCCCCCCCCCCCGTTTCATTCTGTCTCTTTCTGGGTTTTTTTTTCTTCTTCTGTGCCAGGTAAATTTACTCCCGAGTAAGCTTCCTTTAAAGGAAACTGCAGGGGGGGGCATAGATTAGGCTTACTATTCCTCTGCAAATTCAGATTAGGCTTACTATTCCAGAATTTTGGTTGCTGTGGTTTAGAGAACCCAACCCACTACCCGTGTTTCCTACTTAATACTCACTTCCTCATGCGCTGTTCCTGGTGATGAGAAACACAAAAATGGTGAAGGACAAAACACCAACTGCATTTTTCAGTCAGTAGTGGACCTTCCTGCTAAGAGTAAAGCATAGCCACTATTGAGAAAATGTTTCTCCCAAGAGCTAGAATGCCACAAGTAATTTAGTAACAAAATGCAACATATGTTATTTTTATGATATATTTATACAAAGGCATCCATTTACAACATACAATGTTATTATTTGTGGGGCAAAAAAGTTTAAGAAAAATTCTAGCCCCAAAGGGGGGATAATGTGATAGGAATTTTATGGTCTTAGATATATGGCAACGTTCATAACCACACGTACATAGATCAGCACAGGAAAGCCAACCTGGAACCATTTTGATTCCTAAACTGAGCAAATGTTTCTCTGCATGGTCAAAATGGAAAAGCCTCCCCATTGTCTCTTCCTTCACAAATCCTGTCTTAATCTGTGTTTGAATAAGGGTGTGAGCCTTATCATTACAAGACTGCCCAGGCTCCCTAAGAAATCCAATCAAGTAACCTGCCAGACAGGAAATAAACAAAGCGACAGGAGATAAACTGTGACAAGAGAAAAACAACATTTAAATTTCTGTGATGTTGGTGGGATGTATCTGAGGGGTGGTCTTAGGTTACACCCCTTCTGTGATGTATGCATAATGTTTCTGGGGGTGGTCTTGATCTACAGAATGGGAATTTCAAAGTCTTTATAAGCCCTTGCACAGCAATTTTGTGGGTCCTCTTCCTCTCCTGCGTGTGAGGGGAGCACCCTGTTGCAACAGATCAATAAAGATCAAGCTTACTAGCTGCTTTGCTTCTCAATATTCTCTGGTTGGCCTCTGTTATTTTCTCCTACCAATAGGGAACCTATGTAAGGACTCTATATGGGCTCTTGGATACCCCATAAGGGAAAAGGGCATATTTTTATTTACAACATGGCCTAGTTTAGCCGCTTGGCCTTCCTTTCTTCTCTGGTTGGGATTGTTTCTTCCTTCCATCTTTGAGCTAGTAACATCTGTGCAGCTGTTGTCGTGTACAAAAAAAAGTCTTTTCTGGTCTTTTGGAATCTCAGTACAGTACCTATAATTAGGAGATCATGGACTAATGTTTCATCTGAGCTGTCTTCAAGGGGAGCCCCACATACAGCACAACAGGACAGGACGGAGAAAAAGTATTTCTTGATGCAGCACATAGTCAAATCATGGAACTCTCTCCCACAGGAGCCAGGAATTAGGTCTGGAAATGAACTGGCAATCAGTTGTTTGTCTCCCTTTCTCATAATGCTATGTCAGGAATGTCCCTTTCTAGAGTGACAGCAAGGACTCCAAAGAGGGGGGAGGCAGGCTGGGGAAAAGAGAGGCTTGCTTCCTTCCCATACGGAGAGTGATGCAAGCCTCTCCCATCCTGGAATGCAGGCTGTCAATTCCGAATATAGCGTAGGGCAGACAGAGGCAGTTTCAGAGGAGCTGCAGCCTTTAGACATTGCTCTGAGGGGGGTGGAGATGGCTCCAGAGGGGGATGGACAAACCACAGACATGGCAAAGGAGTAGGGTCCAGGCCTGGCGTCAGTCCGACAGGAGGAGGGGCAGTCAATGGAGGATATCCTGTTGGAGGTGAGCCCGCCCTTTAGTGAGCTCAACGACGTCTTCGGCAGATGATTGAGCTGTGAGCTCAGACGGAAGCTACTGTGTAAATACTAATAAATCTAAGCACAATTCAACTGCCAGCTTACTGCGTTCTTGGTGTGAGAGGGACATCTGCAATCTTGACATGCTAGAACTTGCGGACATTCAATGAGGCCAAATGCTGCAAGATTCAGGACAGATAAAATAAATCCACACTGCCAAATATGGAACGCCTTCTCACAGGAGGCAGCAATGGCCACTGACCTAGATGGCTTGAAAAGAGGATTAGGCAAATGAACTGAGGAGGAGAGGGCTATTGATGGCTTTGAGCCAGGATGGCTGTGCTCTGCCTACACAGCTGGAAGCAGTAATGCTTCTGGATACTGGTTCCTGGAAGCCATGGGAGGGAAGAGGGATCAGATCCTGCTTGCAAGTTTCCCATGAGAATCATTTTGGCAGGAGAACTGCACATGCGTCGGCGTGGGTAGACGCACACCCGTCTCGCTCTTGGAACTTCACTAATTAAGAGCCTGAAAAGCAAATAACTCTCTGCAAACTGATAGCTGAGATAACTCACTGAAAACAGGGCTCAGGTCCAAGTCCTGTATTGGGGTGAGTTAGTGTTTAAAACGGTGGTTTATCTATTTATTTGAGAAAGACTTGAGAAGGACTTAACAAGATGGCCAAGTCTTTGAAGGAGCTGGGTGAAATGATTCAGCGTTTGGAAGCAAATGTTCACACTGATATGCAAGACTTGAAAGGAGAGTTGAGAAGAATGACTGCTACAGTAGAAAAAGTTATGAAAATAGCAGAACATGCAAAAAAGGTAGCTGATGTAAACGTAAACAAAATAGAATCTCTGACAAAAAGAATTTCACAAATGAACGACAGCGCAGAAGGAATTTAAAATTCTCTGGTATTTCTGAAGATATTGGGAATAAGGACCTGGAAAAGGAGATGTTAGAATGGCTCAAAGAACAAGGAATTGAAATTGAGCCGAATGAAATTGAGAGAGTGCACTGAGTGTTCACACCACAAGGAGGCTCTGGACTTTCCAGGGATGTAATCATGGCATTCACAAGAGAGAAGTTAAGAGATCAAATTTATAAATCACTACGGCAGAAAGCAGACCTGCAGTTTAAACAGCGAAAGGTCATAGTGAGACAAGACTTTTCTCAGGAAATGCTTCAAGACAGGAAACGTATGCAGCAGTTTGCACAAGTTCTCTACAATCATAAAATCCTCTTTACTTGGGCCTACCCTGCTACATTGCTGGTTTTTAGAGACGGCAGGAAATATTCCGCTAAGAACCCTGGTGAAGCAAAAGAAAAAATGCTAGCTGATTTAGGAGTTGGAATACAAGGACAGACTGAGCAAGAACTCTCAAGTTTGGAAGAATTACAGGTAGACCAACAGGGAGAGTCAAGTGAAGAATCTCAAGAATCTCCAGTGCAGGGACAAGAGAATGAAAGAAGACAGAAGTCAAGAGGGGAAGGAAACAGAAAAAAATAATATATACTAGAGACATCTAAAATGGGCTTTTGTAAATACATATATATATAATTTCTGATATAAACTTTCCAAGAGCGAAGGGAGAGGAGTGTGGTTCCCCAAGATACCATGAGACAGGGATCATGGAGATCCCTAACTGAGTCTCAGGGGAGAAGGGGGAGGGGGGTTGAATGGGCCAGAATTGAAAATATAATATATGTACACAGAGGGATTCAAAAAATAAACAGTAGTCGGGATAATGGATAGATCTTTAAAGGTTTTATCTTTAAATGTTAACAGGCTGACCTCAAACATCAAACGCTACAGGGTACTGACACTGGCAAAGAAAATGAAAGTGGATATACTATGCCTTCAGGAGACACATAGAGCCAAAGCAAACAATAGACCTTTGTTATGCTCTCAGCAATGGGGCCTAATAGCAGAATCGAAAGCGCCGAATAAGGCTAGAGGGGTCGCTATACTATGTAATGCAAATCTTAGGCTGGAGGTTCTGAGCCAGAAAAAAAAATAATGATGGTAGATTTATATTCTTAAAAATTAAAGTGTCACAAAAAATCTTTACAATAGCAAATATATACAAACCTAACACAAGACAGAAAAAAATTGTAAAGAAAACCTTGACTAAACTGCCGCTTTACACTGAAGGGAGAGTTATCGTTACAGCAGACTTTAATTGGAATATAAAGAACGATAGTACTTTCAGATTATCTAAATGGGGATTAAAGGATGTTTTTGAGAGGGGAAACCCCAACACCAAACCTACCTTCGTCTCCAACAGACGTAAGACTTTCTCTTATATTGACTACATGCTAATTAAAGAAGGGAATGAAATCAGTGTTAGAACAGCAAAGACTATGGGAATGTGGATTTCAGACCATGCTCCACTATTTGTGGAGCTGGGACTGGAAGAGGATGGAAAAAGCAGGAGATGGTGGTACAATAACCTAATAATGGCAAAAGAGATGGACAGGGAATATATCAGAAAACAAATTGGTTGGTATTTTAAAGAGAACAATGGTTCGGCCGAGATCCTGGTAGTATGGGACGCTTTTAAAGCTGTTATAAGAGGACATTGTATACTGAAAGAGATTGTGATTAAGAAGGATTGGTACTCGGGGAGACAGGAAGAAATTAAAGGGATTGAAATTTTGCAACAACAGCAACAGGTTAAATTTCTAAGGAGCAAACAGGAGCAGTTAAGAAAGTTAAAACAGGAATTGGATGAGTTGGATATAGTTGCGGTGTGGAAGAGAGATAATATGATCAAAAATGATTTTCAGAGAACCTCAATAGGATCATATAAGAGACTGGCAAACTATTTAAAGAAAAGAAGGGATAAACAGAGGGTGAAGGCCATTAAGACCAGAAGGAAAATACTTACACAAAGCTCTAGAGAAATAAGGAAAGAATTTACAGAATTCTATCAATCTTTATATAAAGAAGAAAATAAAAATACTAGTAGGGAAAGTTTGGGGTTTAAAGTCGAAGAAAGTGATAGATTAAGACTGAAGGAGGAAATTTCTTTGGAAGAAAGAGAGAATGTAGTTAAATCATTTAAAAGTAAGAAATCCCCAGGATTAGATGGAATTACGGCAGACTTCTATAAAGAAACAATTGATATCCTGGGTTCAGAACTTTAAAAAGTATTTAATGATATTTTAGAAGGGGGAAAGCCCCAGACACTTGGAAACTTGCGGAAATAGTAGTGATTGAAAAACCGCAAAAGGACCCTACAGAGGCGGGGTCATACAGACCAATTAGCCTATTAAATCAAGACTATAAGATATTTACAAAGATCCTGGCAAGGCAACTGGAAAAGGTACTACCTAAAATAATCAAGGAAGATCAGTATGGATTTGTTAAGGGAAGATACATAGGCTATCCTATAAGAAATGTGTTAAATGTATTAATAAGCAGGGTAAAAGGAAAATTGGTGGTCTTAAAGTTGGATGTGTATAAGGCCTTCGACATGATTAGACAAAAGTTCTTATGGAATATTATGCGGGAGGTAGGATTAGGAGAGAACTTTGTGGAAGCAATCCAGGAAGTGTTTAGAGAAGGGAAGGCTGTGGTCAGAGTGAATGAGGGGGTTTCAGATCAATTCAATATACAAAGAGGAGTTCAACAAGGATGTTCACTCTCACCACTACTATTTGTATTGGGTATGGAGTACTTGGCAGACAGAATGCGAAACTCAGTAAGGATAAAAGGATATAAGAAAGGAAAGGAAGAAATCAAGTTAAACATGGATGCAGATGATATCCTATTATTATTTACAAACCCCTTAGAGGGTGTAAGAGAACTTATGATAATCTTGAAGGACTTTAAAGAGGAGTCGGGATTGGGAGTAAATCTGGAGAAGTCTGAAATTTTATTTTGGGATGTAAATAAAGAGGAGAAGAAGGAAATTGCAAAAATGACAAAGATGGGTATCAATAGGGAAAAAATTAAATACTTGTGGGTAAATATTATTAAAAATAGTGCTAGGATTCCAGATGTAAATTACAAAGAAGCGTGGAGGAAGATCAAGAAGGACATAAAATCATGGAAAAATAAGAATTTATCTATTCTAGGTAGGATTAGAGCAGTTAAAATGTTTTTGGTACCGGAATTATTATATTTATTTCAAGTAATTACACTACCCATTAGGAAAATATGGTTCAAAACATGTAATAAGGTATTTAAAAATTGGATTTTTGGAAGTAAAAGAGTTAGAACCCCAGACATAGTAAATTATTCATCTCAAGAAGAGATGGGATGAGGAATACCGAACTTAGAATTTTATTATGAAACATTCCAATTGAAAAATCTAATAGATATTGGATATAAGGATGGGATTAAATGGATAAGGCTGGAGAATGAAATAAATGAAGGAATAGGAAGAGAGGGGATATTTAATACAGATATTAATACGGCTTTTAAGAAGACAATAGGACCAAGGAAAACTGCGTTAGGTATTTGGAAGAACTGGAATACAAAATGGATGCCAACATACTCAAGGGGGACACCATTAAAATATATGCAGGATGAAGGAGATCAGCCGTCATTAAATGGTGCTTAGCATAGAAAAAAGACACAGAGAGGGAGCAGTAATCTCAGGATGGAGGGGCAGCTCCTTGTCCGGTAATTTTTATTCTCTTTTGTCTCTCTCAGCCTGCATGGCCATCTGCCAATGTCTTATGTTACATCATCCGGTCATGGCTTTCACTACACCCATCACCATATAAGGTAATCACTGCCCAGAGGAAACACAACTCCATATAAGGTCAATACATTCTATACATTACCAGGCACAGACATGCTGGTCACCGAGGTCCGGAGGCACCCTGCAGTATTACAAGCCTCTGCCACGGCTTTATGGCTCCCACAGCAGGAGGGTCAAAGGGAACCGGGTTGGTGGAAGAAATTAGAAGATCAGGGATTTTATAAATTAAAAGATATGTTCGATGAAGAAGGGAATTTAATTACAACAAAAGTTTTTTTAGAAAAAATACGAAAACAATATTAGCTGAAAGTGCAAGGACTTTATGATTTATTAAAAACAGAAAGAGCAGAGGAAACGATGAGGACAGAAATGAAAATAGATATGGTGCTGAACAAAAGACAAATAATGGAGAAAGGGATAGCAGGGGTGTTATATAAACTGATGATAAGCCACAAAGAAAGAATGAAAAGGATAATTCAGATTAAATGGGAGCAGGAAGGTATGAGCCATCCAAACAAGGCCCAAGAACTGATGAAGAATATAAATAATATTAAAATAGAAAAGTATAAAGAATTAAGTGGAATTTTTTTATTACAATGGTATAGAACTCGGGCACAAATGGCGTATATAGTGAAAGGGTTTAATCCCAAATGCTGGCATTGTGGTCAGGAAAAAGGACTATATTCACACATGTGAGTCCAGGCTGAGCGGCATTGTCTCCCAGGGAGCTTCATGGCCATCTGGGGAGGTGTCCCAGGTCCTGGTCTGATCATCTATCCACCATACCATGCTGCAAGGAGAGTTTCAGTCCTTTCCCTCATCACCCTATTTCTCCTTCAATAATTTAATTTCTCTAACAAGATACCCCCTCCCCAAAAGAAACAGATTTGGAGGGGAAGTAATTTGGAGGTGGAAATCTGGCAGATAATGAAATTGCCACTATCCTTCCTAAGCCAGCACTGTTTTCTGGGGGTGGGCAGGTGGAATCAAAGGAAAACTCTCTTTAAAGACAAGACTGGAAAGCCTCACCCTGAGCAGGCAAAGACTAAGATTTCAGCCTGCTAAGGTAATTTGTGCTGGCAAATACAATAGTTTTTGATAAGGAAATTAAATGCAATCTAGGCTGCTTGACCCAATGAAAACATAGAGGTAAAAAGATAAAAGTAAAAGACCCCTGGGTGGTTAAGTCCAGTCAAAGGCGACAATGAGGTGCAGCACTCATCTCACTTTACAGGATGAGGGAGCCGGCGTGTAATGGTTCTAGGGGTTGCTCGTGTGTAAACCAACGCCACACCTGGCTGGCTTGCCTGAGTGAACCTTTTCTGTCCGGACAGCCACTCGCCCGTGGCTGTCTCAATCGCTGGCAGAATCCGTCAGTGGGCGTTTCTTGAACTTCTTCCAGCAAAGAAGCTCTTTGACGCCTAGTCTCCGCCTACTCTCCCTGCGCAGAAGGCTTCCGCGCAGGGAGGGTGTGGGCAGTGGAGGACCCTTACTCTCCCCGCTGGTCCCCGGCGAGGAGTCATGGGACCGCCTCGCCGATTCCCCCATCTGCCCCCCTTCTCCACTGGTGCTACGCTGATACCCATCCCCAGAAGATGGGCTGCCTCTCCCCATCCCGGGACGCTCTCTGGAATCCCTCTGGAGCCCGCTCTCTCCCTCTGGCCCTGATGGCAGTTCCCTGACACGGCGTTTGTCCACAGACAGCTTTCCGGGTCATACGGTCAGCATGACTAAAACGCTTCTGGAGCAATGGGACACCATGACAGAAACCAGAGCGCACGGCAACTCCATTTACCTTCCCGCCACAGCAGTCCCTATTTATCTGTGTTTTCAAACTGCTAGGCTGGCAGGAGCTGGGACAGAGCAATGGGAGCTCACCACCGTTGTAGAGTTGGAAGGGGCCTCAACCAAGTGCAACCGATGCAATGTCTTAACCACAGCTCAATAATCCCTGACAGATGGCCATTGAGACTCTGTTTCAAAATCTCAAACAAAAGAGAGTCCTTCACCTTCTGAGGGAGTCCATTTCACTGTTGAACAGCTTTTACTCTAAGAAAGTTTAGTTTAAATCTCCTTTCTTGGAATTTGAATCCATTGGTTCAGGACCTTCTCTCCAGAGCAGGAGAAAACAAACTTGCTCCATCTCCCATGTTACAGCCCTTCAGATATTTGAAGATGGCTATCATGTCACCGGAATTAAGATCGCCGGAAGAAATATCAACAACCTCAGATATGCAGATGACACAACCTTGATGGCAGAAAGTGAAGAGGAATTAAAGAACCTTTTAATGAGGGTGAAAGAGGAGAGCGCAAAATATGGTCTGAAACTCAACATCAAAAAAATGAAGATCATGGCCACTGGTCCCATCACCTCCTGGCAAATAGAAAGGGAAGAAATGGAGGCAGTGAGAGATTTTACTTTCTTGGGCTCCATGATCACTGCAGATAGTGACAGCAGTCACGAAATTAAAAGACGCCTGCTCCTTGGGAGAAAGGCGATGGCAAACTTAGACAGCATCTTAAAAGGCAGAGACATCACCTTGCCAACAAAGGTCCATATACCGTATTTTTTGCTCTATAACACGCACCTGACCATAACACGCACATCGTTTTTAGAGGAGGAAAACAAGGGAAAAAACATTCTGAATGAAACAGTGGATGTATCATTTTTGTGCTTCATGCTGTGGCCACAGACATGTGATCTGATGGTGAATTTGGGGTGACCCAATGCAAAAATCCTGAGAATCCCTGTGGATCCATGCTTTGTAACCACGTTTTTGCACCATTGCAGCCCCAGGCAACAGTGGGTGCGTGATTTTTGGGGGGCAGGCTGTAACCATGGACATGCTATGTGATCTGATGGTGAATTTGGGGTGACTGAATGCAAAGATCCTGAGGATCCATGTAGATCCATGCTTTTTAACCACGTTTTTGCACCATTGCAGCCCCAGGCAACAGTGGGTGCGTGGTTTTTGGGGGGCAGGCTGTAGCCATGGACATGCTATGTGATCTGATGGTGAATTTGGGCTGACCCATGCAAAGATCCTGAGGATCCCTGTGGATCCATGCTTTTTAACCACGTTTTTGCACCATTGCAGCCCCAGGCAACAGTGGGTGCGTGATTTTTGGGGGGCAGGCTGTAGCCATGGACATGCTATGTGATCTGATGGTGAATTTGGGCTGACCCAATGCAAAGATCCTGAGGATCCATGTGGATCCATGCTTTTTAACCACATTTTTGCACCATTGCAGCCCCAGGCAACAGTGGGTGCGTGATTTTGGGGGGGCAGGCTGTAGCCATGGACATGCTATGTGATCTGATGGTGAATTTGGGCTGACCCAATGCAAAGATACTGAGGATCCATGTGGATCCATTTTTTTAAACCACATTTTAAGTGGGGAGGGAAGGAAAAACACAGAAGGGACAAGAAGCAGGAGAGGGGTGTGCAGAGAAGCAGCTGGCTAAGAATGCAGGAGAGGGGTAGGGAGGAAAGGAAGGCAAAAGTTTTCCCTCACCTACCCACCCAAGCCAGCCAGCTCTCTCTCTCTCTCTCTCTCTCTCTCTCTCTCTCTCTCTCTCCCCCCCCCCCTCCTGCATGTTTTCACTCTGCTTGCCTGGAGGGGAGGGGCTTTCCCTGCTCTTTGTTCCGTTTGAGCAAACACAGCAAGGAAACAGAGGCAGGTGGGCAGTAAGACCCTGAGGCAGAATGCAGGAAAGCAGCCACTTCCTCTTTTCAAGTTTCCCTTCTAGGAGACGCGCGATTTGATTTTTGCCTGCTTTTTCGGCTCCAGGGACCACACCTTCGCTCTATAACACGCACAGACATTTCCCCTTCCTTTTTAGGAGAAAAAATCTGCGTGTTATAGAAGGAAAAATACGGTAGTTAAAGCCATGGTTTTCCCAGTAGTGATGTATGGAAGTGAGAGCTGGACCATCAAGAAGGCTGATGGCCGAAGAATTGATGTTTTTGAATTATGGTGCTGGAGGAGACTCTTGAGAGTCCCATGGACTGCAAGAAGATCAAACCTCTCCATTCTTAAGGAAATCAACCCTGAGTGCTCACTGGAAGGACAGATCGTGAAGTTGAGGCTCTAATACTTTGGCCACCTCATGAGAAGAGAAGACTCCTTGGAAAAGACCCTGATGTTGAGAAAGATGGAGGGCACAAGGAGAAGGGGACGACAGAGGACGAGATGGTGGGACAGGGTTCTCGAAGCTACAAACATGAGCCTGACCAAACTGCGGGAGGCGGTGGAAGACAGGAGTGCCTGGCGTACTCTGGTCCATGGGGTCACAAAGAGTTGGACACAACTAAGCGACTAAACAACAACAAATCATGTTACCTCTCCATCTTTTCTTCTCCATGATAAACATCCCTAACTCCCTTGGCCATTCCTCTTAGGGCTTGGTTTCCAGGCCCTTGGTCATATTGGACACCCTCCTCCTCTGCACATCCTGGCTTGCCAATATACTTCTTAAAGTGTGACACTGAGAAATGGACCCAAGACTCCCAGTGGGGTCTGACCAAGGCAGAATAGAGTGAAATTATTATTTTCCCTTGACATCTATTAATGCAGCAGAGAATAGCATTAGATTTTTTTGCTGTTGCATCACACCATTGACTCACGTTGTTCTTGTGGTCCTCCAATACCCCTAGATCCCTTTTGACATGTTGTGTTGTGAAGCCAGGGGTACCCCATCCTATATTTGTGCATTGGGAATGACATCTACAGCCACCTTCTTATTTGCATTCAATCACACACATCACAAACACACAAAAAGATGAATTACCGTCAGCTGCCCTCTTGAAAAAGACTTTGCAGCTCCCACAGGTGAGTGCTCCATAGTGGCACCCAGAAGCTTCATCCCCACAGATCAAGCATGTCTTCTGTGGTGGGAAGTAACAGTCACTGGGCAGAACATGGTCTCTTGCAGACTCCAGCCTTAGGAAGCAAAAAGGAGAAAAAGGCAAACCATCAGCAAATGTGGCAAATGCCTAAAAACTACTGGATATTAAAGAATATTCCAGAAATGTTTATTAGTGTGAACTTGCAAGAGAAATATCTTAAGACAATATCCCACTGGGACTTAACTCCATGTATAATATTGTGTGTCATCCTTTCAGCAGCTGTGGGGTTCCGTAACTCAAGAAACAGAGCCTTTAAGTTCTTCCATTTTTGTGCAATGGAAAATCTAGCTGCTACTAGAAACCAACTTAGCAATTCCTTCAAAGAGAATCATTTTGCAGTATCATCACATATATTTAATAATGCAAGTTGTAGTGATGCCTGAATTGCATGTTTAAATATTTGTGATATTTCTGCAAGCCCTTTCTGCAATCCCACCATAAATTGGGGGGGGGGGGAGTGCCATTAAGGGAGCAACCCGTTCAACAAAGTTGGAAAGATTGATAATTTATGTGTGAAATCTGAACTGGTGTACAATGCCATCTGTGTTTAACCTTCAAAGACCTTTCATGTATGTAAATAGAGACAGACTTGAGTGGTTTATGTGACCCAACAGGGAGTCTTCAATTCTAATGTTAAGGTCCTTTTCCGAAGTAGCTTAAAGACAGATTGTTAAATGTACTTTCTGCTGGAATAGGTCACACCTGTCCAGATGTTCAGCATGCCTGCTGTGATAAACGCACTAACAAATTTGGCTTTGCTTGGCCCTGGAAATCTTGGGAAACGAGAAGTGCAGATTTGCTCAGGCACATTACTATGTCAGTTCTCAATGGACATGCATCTCAGTTTCCTGTTTCTGCAAGTGGCTTTCCAGAAGGTCCTGGAGTGTGAGCCCATTAATATATAACACTATGTGTTCTTAGGGCAAATATTTATTTGGGAGGTTCAGGTCCACAGTGGAAGTAACTTCAAGTTGAGGCAATCTTATCTATTTTATTATTTTAACTTTTGTATGTTTAACAATATGGTTATGAATTTTTCTCAGTTTTACTGTTTCAGCTTTTCATAAACTGATTTGAGATTTTGTACAATGAAGCGGTGTATAGATTTTATGAAATAAGCAAACAAACAAATGTCTGCATGAATAACTGTTAACTGTTAACAACCTCTCCAACATTAATGGCCCTTTGTGTCCCTTCCAACTTTACATTCTAGGATTCTTTGTTTGCACTCTCCTGTCTAGGCTGATACTTGAAAATTGTACTTGGATTAAACAGCAATTTGCTCTTCAAAAGTTGGTTGCTTCATATTGATCTTTCAGTGAAAAAGAGATGCTGTTCAGGGCTTGGCACTGAGGGTTCTCAGTCTGTGTTACGTGGGACCCTCTTGAAGGCAGTTTAAAAGAGTGCTTTTGAACCCCTCCAAAGACAGATGGAAACATTTCAAAGGTAGCAGAAGCAAGGGAGTGGCAGGTCCAGACATGGAGCAAATTGGACAGAGAAGCATGAAAACACCCTCCTTAGTTTCCAAAGCACTTTCTGAGGTTCAGCCCAGTTTGCATTTCCTCAAACTTTTTTTTTAACATGTTTACCTGTCTCACGGTAATAATAATAATAATAATAATAACTCCGGACAAGCTGGGCGAGGGGGCGCATAAAGATGTTAAAAAGCATCGGGGAGAGAATCGCACCCTGAGGCACTCCACACACCAAGGAGTGGCGCGATGACAATTCCCCCCCCCCAAGCGCCACCCTCTATCCCCGACCAGAGAGAAACGAGCGCAGCCATTGAAGGACTGTGCCCTGGATCCCCACGTCAGCAAGGCGGCGGTCTAGGAGTTCGTGATCGACCATGTCAAAGGCTGCTGACAGGTCTAGAAGAATCAGCAGCCCCAACCCGCCTCGATCCAGCTGCCTGTGGAGATCATCTGTTAGGGCGACCAGAGCCGTCTCGGTCCCATGACCAGCGCGGAAGCCGGACTGGAATGGATTGAGAGCCGATGTTTCATCCAGAAACCTACCAAGCTGTTCAGCAACCGCTCTCTCAATCACCTTACCCAGGAATGGAAGATTCGAAACCGGGTGGTAATTGGATAGATCTAAAGGATCTAATGATGTTTTCTTTAAGAGTGGACGCACCACTGCCTCCTTCAGTTCCCCTGGGAATATCCCGGTGCCAAGGGACAAATTGATGATATCACCCAGGGGGGCCCGCACCTCATCTGGACACGCTCTAATCAGCCAAGACGGGCACGGGTCAAGAGGACAGGTGGTGGGCTTTCCAGCTTGGAGGAGTCTGTCCACATCGGCTGGGGATATCCAGTCAAAGTGGTCCAATACTGGACCCGAGGACAGTCGAGGGGCCTCCAGTTGCTTTATTGTATCCAAATTGGCAGGGAGGTCATGGTGGAGCAACAGGACCTTCTCCGCAAAAAAGCTCGCAAATGCCTCACAGCTGTGTGTCAAATTGTTATTTAAATTTGGCTGTCCTTCAAGGGACGTTAAAGACCTAATTATACTAAATAATTGTGCCGGGCGAGAGCTAGCGGAGGCAATGGAGGCCGAGAAGTAGGACTTCTTAGCGGCCTTCACTGCCATCTCATAGGTTTTCATAAAAACCCTATAAGATGTTCTTGAGGTTCCGTCACGGGCACCCCGCCATACTCGCTCTAGCCGTCTGAGGTCCCGCTTCATTTTCCGAAGCTCCTCGGTAAACCAGGGAGCCCGGTTTCTGCGGGGTCGCAGAGGGCGCCTAGGTGCGATCTCATCAATGGCTGCTAGGAGCTGGATATTCCAGCCCTCAACAAGCTCAGTCAATGAGTCGCCAGGGGGAGCAAGGTCCCGCAAGGCCTGACGGAATCTATCAGGATCCATCAGCCTCTGCAGGCAAGCCCAAATTGGCTCACCACCTAAGCAGGGTGGGGGTGGAAAATCAATCCTGGCTTTCAGTGCGTAGTGATCAGACCATGGCACCTTCATCGAAGGAGACATGATCACATCTATACCGGCGCCAAAGATCAAATCCAGCGTGTGGCCTGCTTGACAGGGTGGCTGCTGGTGCGCTAGGTGGCCAGTACACCAGCCAGACAGCCAAACTCACCTCGAAGCCCCACACTAGGCCAACACATTGAATGCCGGGGATCGATGGCGATGGTAGAGCCCTGAAAGAACAGTCTTCTCGAATTAATAATGCCACCCCTCCCCCCCCGGCCCACAGTCCGCAACTGGTGGAGGACGGAGAAACCCGGGGGCGCCATCTCTCGTAAGGTAACAGTTTCCCCTTCATGCACCCAGGTCTCCCTCACACAAGCCAGGTCAACCCCGTGCGAGGTGAAGAAGTCTCGCAGGGTGGCGGTTTTGTTGCCTATAGACCTGTCATTGCACAACACCAGTGACGGAGGTGAGTAATCCTTGCTCACCCTACCCTCGTCTCTCGGGATGGGGCGCAGATTGGAAGGGGTACGAGCATATCCGTATCTCGATCCCCTTCGCCTATGACATCTGCCCCCACCGCCATACCTCCCTCGCCCCACTACGGTAGCAATCCCAAGCCCCAAACCAACCTCCATTTACAAAATAGAAAAACAAATCAAACCAAAAACAATTATACCAACAAAACAAATCCCCACCCCACCCAATATCCAACCCCAAACCAAAATAAAACGGAAGAAAATAAAAATACATCAATAAAAACCACCGTTCACGGTGGTACAACAAAGTAAAAAGTAAAAACCCCTATAAAACACTTTAAAATATATAAAAACATTTTAAACATTTGCTGCGGCGACACCAGTGTCCTTAAAACTGTAGTGGTGGCGAGTGTGGGCCCCGCCCCCTAGGCCTGGTGGAGTGGGCCTACAGGAGGGAGCGGCCTTCCTCAACCCCCACGGTGCAGCAGCAGCAGCAGCAGCAGCGATGTCCCAGTGGCTCATGAGGCCTTTTAAGCTGTGTGGTGGTGAGTCAGTCTGGGCCCCGCCCCCTGGGCCAGGTGGAATCAGCCTGAGGAGGGAGCGGCCTTCCCAACTCACAGTCAATTAAATGAATGACTGCAAATTACCACAGGCTATCAGGGGAGGGGGGTCTTGTGTGAGGGAAACTGCCATTCAGGGAGTCTTGAGCAGAAGTTAAACAAGGAAAGTTTGATTTCCTCCCCAAACAAACAAACACCAACCCCGAAGTTGGTGAAACAACTTTGGGTCAGGAGACACGTTCTTTCAGGTAGAACTTATTATTTAAATTAAATATAGGGACGTCACAGGCTTAAACACAGTATGACAGTCACAGCGTCTCTCAAACTCTCTTTACGTAAAATCAGTTATTACACTTCAGTTTCCGTTATTCCTTTCTAGATCCTTATGCTTCAGGTCAACGCTTTTAACACAGTTTATTAATTTGGTTGACAAGGAAAGGGGTACTTTTCTTCACTTTTTTTTTTTAAAAAAAACAATCCCACACCTGAAGTATTCTGATTAGTATAGCAGATCCCACTCGCTGGATCATCACCTTGTCGTGGTGAGTGGGCTTGCATGTTCCTATGACCCTTGTGAGTGAAGCCATCAGAAATCTCACACTCCCAGCAGGGTCACGCAAGGCGGTAAGGTCAAAGGGAAGGAGCAAAACAAAGAATGATCCAAGAAGTCCTCCATGGCAGAACAGGCGGATGATAACAAGTGGTATGTTACAACGGCTGTGAAGATGGATGAAGGCTGCAGCAGACAGGAATCTACCGGTTTGTCATGACTACGTCATGCCATCGGAACAGAGCCCTACTGCGAAGACTGTGCGTTGGTCAGCGTGCACTGATCTACACACATAAAGCAAATTCACGCACAGGCGTCTTCCAAAAACCCAACCCAACCCCCAAAAGTCTGATGGCAATAGGCAAATGGTAATGGGGGCAGGATCATGAAATCTAGAAGCCCCTGGTCATGAACCAGCACATGGGCAGTGGATACAGATTCAGTCGTTCTGACTCAAGGAACAAGGCAGTTGAGCAGCTCGGCAGCTGTATCCATGACTGAGCAGCCCTTTTTAGGATCCACTCTGCTCACCCCAAAAAGGTGGAGGGGCTAGAAAAGGTGCCCTAAACATAGTCTTCCTCCCTTTTTCCCTGACTGGATTACCGTGCCCAGTGGGGTCACCACCTAGCGGTCATAAAAGACAAATGAACTTTGGAACATGGAATATACGGACTTTGTCAGATAACACAGACAGCGAGCGTCCTGAACACAGAACTGCCATTGTTGCAAGAGAGCTGCAAAGTTTTAACATCGATATTGCAGTGCTTCAAGAGACTCGAAGAGCAGACGAGGGACAACTGAAGGAAGAAAAAGGAGGCTACACATTCTTCTGGAAAGGTCTATCTGAACAAGAACATCAAATACATGGGGTAGGCTTCACTATCAGAAATGACCTTGTGAAGCTCTGTCAGAAGTCCCTACCTGCATTAATGAGTGACTCTCAACCCTTCGAATAAAGCTCACCAAAACCCAACAGGCTACTACTATAAGCGCTTATGCACCAACACTGGATGCTGATGAAGACATTAAAGAAAATTTTTACTCTCAGCTGGATACTGTCCTATCAGAGACGCCTAAGAAAGATAAAATTATCCTCCTGGGTGATTTTAATGCAAGAGTTGGGTGAGATTTCGATCTGTGGCCTGGGACTATTGGGAAAGAAGGAGTTGGCAACAGCAACCAGAATGGAATCTTACTTTTGACGATATGTGCAGCGCACAACCTTGTTATTACCAACACACACTTTCGACAGAAAAATTAATTTAAAACTTCATGGAGGCATTCTCGGTCAAACCACTGGCACCTCTTAGACTATGTTATTGTCTGTGCTAAAGATTGCCGTGATGTGCTCTTTACCAGAGCTATGACAAGCGCCGAAGACTGCTGGACACATCACCGATTAATACGCTCTATGATGGCTATCAAGATTATATCTCAATGTAGGCTTCAAGGAAAGAAACCAAGGCACAAAATGAACACTCAAGCCCTTCAAGATCCCATTAAGCGGGATTGCTTCCAAATGACTCTTAAGGACCATCTGCTTTCAGAATTCCCTGATGACATCGAGGAACACTGGACAAAGCTAAAAACATCCATTATTGCAGCCTGTGAACAAACTATTGGATACCAAACCAAGAAACACCAGGACTGGTTTGATGAGAATGACAGTGAGATTGAATGCATGATTGACAAGAAAAGGAAGGCCTTTCAGATGGCAAAGAGATAGAAACTGTGCCACTAAGAAAAAAACCTATGCCAATGCTAAGGCTGAGGTTCAAAGAAGAACCAGAGAACTGAAAAATACCTGGTGGATAAAAAAAAGCTCAAGAGATCCAGCACTTAGCCGACACTCATGATGCACAGAGTTTCTTTAAAGCCACAAAGACCATCTATGAGCCAATAAATCATGGCATATGCCCCCTACGCTCAGCAGACAGTATCACACTTCTAAAAGATAAAGAAGCTATTGCACTGCTCTGGAAAGAACATTACCGACATCTCCTTAATCACAACTCCCCTGTAGCTGCTGAGGTCCTCTTTCAAATTCCGCAAAAACAATTTAGAGATGAGCTTGCAGTATCTCCAAATCTGGGAGAGTAGTGTACAGCTATTAACCAAATGAAAAACATCAAAGCCAGTGGACCTGATGGGATACCTGCCAAAATCTTCAAAGTGGGCAGAATTGAACTTACACAACAACTTCACAAGCTCATCGAAAAAATCTGGGAAAGAAAAGAGATCCCAGCAGACTTTAGGGATGCCAAAATTATCAATCTCTTTAAAAAAGGTGACAGAACTGATTGTGGAAACTATCGAGGCATCTCTCTATTAGCTGCGGCTGGCAAAATTCTTGCAAGGATCTTAGCAAACCGTCTTGTAACATTATCCAAGGTGACCCTTCCTGAATCCCAAAATGGTTCTTGGCCTTCTAGGGGACCAGTGGACATGATTTTCACCCACTCAACAGCTTCAAGAAAAATGCAGAGAGCAAAACCAACCCCTGTATATGGCATTTATTGACCTGACTAAGGCTTTCGACACTGTAAATCGTAATGCCCTGTTGACTGTCCTTCTGAAAATTGGCTGCCCAGATAAATTTGTAAACATCATTCGGCTCCTCCATGATAATATGACAGCAACAATTGCAGATAACAATGGCTCTCAATGTGAAATATTCACAGTGGGATCAGGTGTTAAACAGGGTTGTGTTATTTCTCCAACTCTATTCATTGTTTTCATTGCCATGATCCTACACTTTGTCGAAGGGAAACTCCCCACCAGAGTAGAAATCATATATCAAACAGATGGAAAGCTCTTCAGTCTGAACAGGCTGAAAGCAAAGAGTAAGGTTACCGTAACTTCCGTCCTAGAGCTTCAGTATGCTGAAGACAACGTACTGTGCGCACGCTCAGAGGATGACCTCCAAACCATCCTAAATATCTTTGCAGAAGCTTACGTAAAGCTTGGCCTATCACTCAACATCAAAAAACCAAATGCTGCCCAAACAAGTACAAAATATCCCCTCTGCAGTGCCACAAATCCAACTCAATGGTGTAACGTTGGAAAATGTTGATCACTTCTCCTACCTGGGCAGTGATCTTTCTACAAGGGCCAACATTGATGCCAAAATCCATCATTGCCTGAGCTCTGTGAGTGCGGCTTTCTTCTGATTGAAGTGCAGAGTATTTGAGGACCGGGACATTCGCAGGGAAACCAAAATGCTTGTTTACAAAGCTATTGTACTACCAACCTTACTGTCTGCTTGTGAAACATGGACCACTTATAAACGCCATCTCCAACTCCTCGAAAGAGTCCATCAACGGTGTCTCTGGAAAATTTTACACATCACTTGGGAAGACAGGCGAACTAATATCAGTGTACTGGCAGAAGCAAAGATCACCAGTGTTGAAGGAATGATTATTCAATATCAACTTCGTTGGACTGGTCATGTTGTGTGGATGCCTGATGATCGTCTTCCAAAGCAACTACTCTATTCCAAACTTTAAAATGGAAAGCGTAATGCTGGTGGTCAACAAAAGAGGTTTAAAGACTGTCTCAAGGCAAATCTAAAAAAAATGTAGTATGAACACTGACAACTAGGAAACACTGGCCTGCGAGCGCTCCAGTTGGAGAACAGCCTTTACCAAAGGTGTCATAGATTTTGAAGACACTTGAACTCAGGACAAAAGGGCTAAGAAATGTACTAAGAGGAAGGCATGCTTGGCAAATCCACACCGTGTTCAACTCCCACCCGGAAACCAATGTCCCCACTGTGGAAGGACGTGTGGATCCAGAAGTGGCCTCCACAGTCACTTATGGACTCATTGTTCAAACCATGTTTATGGAAGACAATCTTACTTGGCTATGAGTGATCAACAAAGAAGAAAGAAGAAGAGTATAGCAGATGCAGGGGATCACCTCACCCCTGGTTACTGCTTTGGGCATCTTCTTTACCTAGAAGAAATCTCCCCTCCTGACTGGAAGGAGACTCAGGGCGTCTGTCTTCCCCCATCTTCTCCCTCTCCTGGCTCAGACTCAGCCCTCCAGGTCCCTTCTGCCTGGATACCTTCCCCAGACCCTCAAGCTGCTCTTCCTATCTAAGCGGTGAGGTTATTTCCTCTGCCTACAGAGAGTCTCCTCAGTGTGGTTGTTCAACTCAAATTAGAGCCAGTTCTCCCTCAGACAAAGCCTCTCCTCATCCTTATCTCCCATCTCAAATCAAGCCTGATCTCCATCCCTCTCTACAAACTTCCTCAGAAACGGTTCCTTTTATTTTCTCTCCCAAAGTGCTGGCTCTGCCCCCCCCCCCCCCGATGGCTGTCTTGCTAGCCAATCAGAGAATTCTGAGGCAGTGCACCACCAGACTCTCACATGGATGGATGGAGGATACTGTGATCATGTATGTGCAGAAACGAGCTGTCAGGGAACTGCCATCGGAGCCAGAGGCGGAGGGAAGGCTCCAGAGGGATGCCGGAGAGGGTCCCAGCAGGCAGAGAGGCAGCCCATCTGCTGGGGAAGGAAATCAGCATAACCAGTGGAGCAGGGGGGCAGATGGGGGAATCGGAGAGGAGGCTCCAGGACTCTTCACCGGAGACCAGCGGAGAGAGCATGGGTGCTCCGCTGCCCACACCCTTCCTGCGCAGAAGACTTCCGCGCAGGGAGAGTAGGAGGAGACTTGGTGTCAAAGAACTTCTTTGCTGGAAGAAGTTCAAGAAACGCCCACTGACGGATTCTGCCAGCGACTGAAACAGCCACGAAGTGAAGGGCTGTCCAGACAGAAAGGGTTCACCCAGGTAACCTAGCCAGGAGTGGCGGCAACTTACGCACGAGCAACCCCTATAACCATTACAAGAGCCTACTGTACAATGGCCAAATTTGCATTTGAAACAAAAGCAATTTATAAATATTTACTGTCAGGGGTTCAGAAGGAGAGACACAGGAGGGGGAGCAAATGGAGAGTGAGGAGGAGGAGTACGAGGGGGGCGCAGGCAGTGACAGTGGCCAGAGTTATTCCACAAGCCTCTCTAGCGAATCGGAGGACTCACAGAAGGGAGCGCCGGTGGCCAGAGCGAAGGGGACTCCAGGGGGGAAGCCCCAGGAGGAAGGGGCGAGCGGGGAGTCCCTGAGCAGCAGCTGGAAATCAGGACCAGCTTCTCCACCAGAGCGCAGTGGGGAGGGGGAGTCCCAGGAGTCGGGACCAGTGTCCTCACCACCAGAGGGAGGAGAGGAGTCAGGTTTGGCAACGCCCACATCAGGAAGCGGGGAAACGGTCAGAAGGAAAGTCACCGGCTGGGCGCGCGCGCCAAGTTCAAATGTACAGGAGCGCGGCACAGCGGGGAGCCCGGGAAGGGAGCCAGGTCCTAAAGCCCGCCGGAGGGAGGGGCAAGACTCAGGAGGCTCAGCGTCAGAGGAGTCCAGGAAGGAGGGAACCCCAGAGGGCAGAAGGACCCAGCGAAGGAAAGAACAGCGCAAGAGGTGGAGCCAGGCTAGAATCTTAAACTGGTGTGGGTGGAGCAGTGAGTCAGCGGGGACTTAGCCGGTCTAGCGTCGAGACGTGGGTCTGCGCGCCCAGAGCTTGGAAATGGAAACTAAACTTTAATAAAGACTTTTGTATATAACATCCACTGGGCGTTGGTCCTCTGTGAGCTGGAGAAGTGCCAGTTCGACAAGACGGAGGTGGACTTCCTGGGCTACAAACTGTCCGACAGGGGACTCGCCATGGACAGTACCAAGGTACGGGCAGTGCTGGACTGGAAGAGCCCACGCAATCGAAAGGAAGTCCAGAGGTTTGTCGGCTTTGCCAACTTTTATCGCAAGTTCATCAAAGGTTTCGCCATGCAGACAGCGGCCATCACTGACACCCTCAGTTCCAAGAAGAAGAAGTTCATCTGGACGGAGCAGGCAGAGCAGTCCTTTCAGAAGCTCAAGCACCTCTTCGCGTCCGAGGAACACCTGCTACACGTGAACCCCAGCAGGCCCATGAGAGTGGAGACGGACGCGTCAGACAGGGCCGTGGGGGCCGTCCTGTTGCAGCAAGACCACCAGGGGGACTGGAGGCCGTGCGCTTTCTACTCCAGGAAACTCAGCAAGTCGGAGCAGAACTACACCATCTGGGACAGGGAGTTACTGGCCATACATGCAGCCTTCAAGGCGTGGCGGCATTTCCTCGTCGGGGCCAAACACACGGTGCAGGTCCGTACGGACCATAAGAACTTGGAGTACTGGCGCACGGCGAGGTTCCTGAACCAGAGACACATCCGCTGGGCGGAGTTCTTTGCAGATTTCGACTTCAGAATAGAATACATCCCTGGAAACAACAACATCATGGCGGACGCGCTGTCCAGGAAACCGCAGTATCTCGAAGAAGAGGCGGCGGCGGCCAAGCATATTTTCGCACCCAAGGCGTGGGCATGCGCGTCAGCCACGGTGGACCTGGACACGGTGCGTCGCGCGCTGCAGACGGACTCCTTCGCGCGAGCCAAGATGGAGGAGGTGCGTAGCGGCACGGCGAGGGACGACGACTTCCAAATACGCGACGGCCTGCTCATCCGCAAAGGAGCCCTCTACGTGCCGGGAGACAACCTCCGCGCGAGGGTCCTGCAACAGCTGCACGACGCGCCCAGCGCGGGACACTTCGGCAAGGAGAAGACGGTGGACCTAGTGGCCAGGGACTTTTGGTGGCCCAAGATGAGGGGGGATGTCGCGGAATACGTCAGGAGGTGCGACACCTGCCAAAGGGCCAAACCAGTGCACCAGCCGCCAGCGGGCCTCTTGGAACCGCTACAGACACCCGCAGACTAACGGACAGGCGGAGAGAGTCAACGCCATCATGCAGCAGTACCTGAGATGCTACGCGAACCAGCAGCCCTCGACCTGGGTGGACTACCTACCGCTAGCCGAGTTTGCCTACAACAACACGAAACACGTGTCCACGGGGGTGACACCGTTTTTCGCCAACAATGAGCGGCATCCCAGAACCTTCCCGGGGTTAGAGAAAGTGAGGGAGGGGGAGCCGCAGGGAGCAGAGGCCGTGGCAGCGGAGTTGCAGGAGATCCACGAGCAGCTCAGGAGGCAGTTAGAGATGGCGAAACAGGCTTACAAAGTGCAGGCAGACCGACACAGGAGGGTTGGGGAAGACATCCGGGTAGGAGACTGGGTCTGGTTAGCAGCCCAGGCAGTTCCGGCCAGATCGTTGGCCAAGAAGAAGCTCGGGCACAAGCAGCTAGGGCCTTACCAAGTAGAGGCGCAGATCAACCCAGTGGCCTTCCGGTTAACACTCCCGGAGGGGTCCAGAATGCACCCGGTCTTTCATAGATCAGTGCTCACACCCTACAAAGAGCCCCACAGGTTTCAGGCACCAGGGACAGTGCCAGACCCGCTCAGGGAAGCGCCCAAAAAGGGGGGTCGCCGAGAAGGGGGCCACTCAACGAAGCCACAGAGATTTTGGACTCAAGGTGGGGGGAGGACGGGATTGAATATCTTCTCGCCACAGAGGACACCCCGGCCAGCGCCAACAGGTGGGTGCCGGATTACGCATTGGAGGAGCAGTTGCTCAAGGAAGAATTCCATACACTTTTCCCGCACAAGCCTATGCCGGCGGGCTTTTCCGATGATTGTCTGTTCACACCCACACTCTCGGCCAGCACTTTCCGGGGTTTCTCGTCAGCGGAGGACTCGGCTCCGGGAGGCAGCTCCCCAGAGGGCTCGCTCTCAGGTTTTGGCACGGGGGGATCTTATTGGTGGGAGGACCAACCCGAAGTGGGATGGCGCAGAGACATGCCGGAGGGACCCTGGGAAGTGGCGACACCTCAGGCGACAGGGGGAGAAGGGGTCGTGAGTGATGTGGGGGCGGCCTCAGATTTCGAACACACCGCCCAGGAGATGGAAGCGGAGGGAATCGCAGTCGACGAGCCCATGGAGGACTTTCCGGACTTATCACGATGGCTGCACGCCTCGGGGGACGAACTGTATCCTGAACTCACCCCGACAACTCTAGAGCGCCCGGAACCCGCACCTGAAGAGGGGGAGGGGGGAAGGGGGGGCTTCGAGGGGGGGATGGATGTCAGGGGTTCAGAAGGAGAGACACAGGAGGGGGAGCAAATGGAGAGTGAGGAGGAGGAGTACGAGGGGGGCGCAGGCAGTGACAGTGGCCAGAGTTATTCCACAAGCCTCTCTAGCGAATCGGAGGACTCACAGAAGGGAGCGCCGGTGGCCAGAGCGAAGGGGGCTCCAGGGGGGAAGCCCCAGGAGGAAGGGGCCAGCGGGGAGTCCCTGAGCAGCAGTTGGAGGTCAGGACCAGCGTCTCCACCAGAGCGCAGTGGGGAGGGGGAGTCCCAGGAGTCGGGAACAGAGGGAGGCGAGGAGTCAGGTTTGGCAACACCCACATCAGGAAGCGGGGAAACGGTCAGAAGGAAAGTCACCGGCTGGGCGCGCGCACCAAGTTCAAATGTACAGGAGCGCGGCACAGCGGGGAGCCCGGGAAGGGAGCCAGGTCCTAAAGCCCGCCGGAGGGAGGGGCAAAACTCAGGAGGCTCCGCGTCAGAGGAGTCCAGGAAGGAGGGAACCCCAGAGGGCAGAAGGACCCAACGCAGGAAAGAGCAGCGCAAGAGGTGGAGCCGGGCTAGAATCTTAAACTGGTGTGGGTGGAGCAGTGAGTCAGAGGGGACTTAGCCGGTCTAGCGTTAAGACGTGGGCCTGCGCGCCCAGAGCTTGGAAATGGAAACTAAACTTCAATAAAGACTTTTGTATATAATATCCACTGGGCGTTGGTCCTCTGTGAGCTGGGACCTAGCGGCAGTCCTGACAGTAAGTCCCCTCTCTATTTTCACCAATTTTGCAACCTCGTGGAGTGCGGGAAAGCAGCGAGGGGTGAAGATTGGTGCTTCGCGAGCTCACGAAAAACAGGGAAATGACTACCGAAGAGAGGATAGCGAGTTTGCAAAACGCAGTGACGCAGTTGACTGCAGAAATTGCGGCTTCCAGAAAGAAAGAACAGGAAGCAGCTGCTGCCTGCCAGGATCTGCGAACCAGGTTAGAAGTGCTAAGTACACAGAGGCTACCAGCCACCAGACCAGAAGGGATTGGGCTGGGAAACAGAGGAGGGAGCCTGGTATCTCACTTCAATGGGGACCTGCAGGAGTATCCTAACTTCAGAGCAGATGTCATTTATGCATTGCAGCTGCTTGACAAAGACTTTAAAAATGAGGAAGAAAGAGTGGGATTTATTATTTCGCATTTACGGGGGGAGGCAAAATCGTGGCTGCGCAATCTATGGAGAGACAAGGATCCAGCCCTCCAAAATGCGACTGCCTTCATTAAAGTGATGGATGCGTGTTTTTTATCTGAGATTGATGTGGATATCGCTAGGAGGGAGATTCACGGACTAAGACAAGGTAAAGCCACTGTGAGGCAATATCATTCACGTTTTTTCGGATTGGTGAATGTACTAGCCTGGGAGAAAGAATCGCCTGCCGTCAGAGACCTGTTCTGGGAGGGGTTGAGCGGAGCTGTGAAAGACGAGATCGCAAGGGGGGGAAGACCCCAAACCACCAAGGAAGTGGTGGAACGGGCACTCTCCATTGGGGTTCGGTTGGAAGGACGCCCTTGGGGCAGGGAGGAAGGGCATTTGGGACGCACGCCAGCGAGAGGACTGCCTCCCTTCCCCAAGGAGGCGGCGCGCGCTCGATCCATGCCTCCGCTGGGAGGGGGAGAGGAGCCGATGGAGATAGGTGGTGCTAAGGCTCACTCCACAGTCGGAGCCCTAACTCCGGGAGCAGTCAAGATGAAGCCTCCTAGAGGAACCAGGAAGTGCTACATCTGCGACAGTGCTCAGCATATGGCAAAAGAGTGTCCCCAGCGGTTTCACAAGCATACTGCAGCCGCAGCGACAGTAACAGACGCAATTCAGCAGAGGGAGTCGCAGCAGGAAAACTCCACTGTCTGGCTGGAGATGGCGTCTCTGGGGACCAGCCAGACAAGTCAGTGAAGCAATCCCCAGGGATCTTACAGCCCACCGACCCCCTCCCACCCAAACCAGTAGTGCAGCTCACCGCATCCCTTCAGCTCCCCAATGGGCTACTTGTGGAAATTCCCATCACCATCGACTCGGGGAGCAATGCAGATTTTATAGACATGCAGTTCCTCCAGCAACATGGCATAGCCCTTCTGCCAGCGGCGGTACCTCTGAAAGTCGTCACAGTGGACGGCAGGGAGCTACTGGGAGGGCAAGTGCTACAGCAGACGCCGCCAATGGTGATGCGCATTGGAAACCACCGTGAGGTCATCAGCTTCAACGTCACCCGCCTGTCAGACACGCCCATAGCGTTGGGAATGAGTTGGCTGGATAGGCACAACCCGGCATTAGCTTGGTACCAGCGGCAACTGACCTTCGGCTCCTCTTACTGCGCAGAACACTGCATCCTGGCGGACTTGGAAGATGAGGGGCACGAGGATGGACCACAGCTGAACTTGGGCATGTTGCAAGCGGTGCCTAACAAATACAAGGAGTTTTTGGAGGTCTTCTGCGAGAAAGAGGCGGATAAGCTGCCACCCCACAGACCCTACGACTGCAAGATCGACCTCCTGCCCGGGGCGACGCTCCCGACGGGGAAACTGTACTCCATGTCTGAGGATGAATTGCAAGAGCTCAGGGAGTTCATAGATCACAACCTGAAGCGGGGATTCATCCGGGAGTCCAAGGCGGCAGGAGGCAGTCCAGTGTTCTTTGTAAAGAAGCGGGACACGCCCCAAAAGAGGCTGGTCGTTGATTTCCGCTTCTTGAACCTCAAGACCAAGCCCTCAGCCTTCCCTATGCCCAAGATCGATGACCTGCTGGCGACGGTGAGGAAGGGTCGCATCTTTACCAAGTTGGATCTGCGCGGAGCGTACAATCTCATTCGCGTACGGGAAGGCGACGAGTGGAAAACAACCATGTTTACGCCGCTGGGCACTTATGAATACAGAGTTATGCCTTTTGGATTAAAAAATGGTTCCCACTGCTTTCAAGCCTTCATGCATCATGTCTTGGCGGGTCTCCTCTACAAGAAGTGCGTCTGCTTCCTGGATGACATCCTGATCTTCTCGGAATCGCCGGAGGCTCACGAGAGAGATGTTAGGGAAGTTCTGCAGAGGCTGCGGGAGCACAGGCTGTACGCCAAGCTGGAGAAGTGCCAGTTCGACAAGACGGAGGTGGATTTCTTGGGCTACAAACTGTCCGACAAGGGACTGGCTATGGACGGTGCCAAGGTACGTGCAGTACTGGATTGGAAGAGCCCACGCAATAGGAAGGAAGTACAGAGGTTTGTCGGTTTTGCCAACTTTTATCGCAAGTTCATCAAGGGTTTCGCCATGCAGACAGCGGCCATCACCGACACCCTCAGTTCCAAGAAGAAGAGGTTCATCTGGACGGAGCAGGCAGAGCAGTCCTTTCAGAAGCTCAAGCAGCTCTTCGCTTCCAAAGAGAACCTACTGCACGTAAATCCCAGCAGGCCCATGAGAGTGGAGACGGACGCCTCAGACAGGGCCGTGGGAGCCGTTCTGTTGCAGCAAGACCACCAGGGGGACTGGAAGCCGTGCGCTTTCTACTCCAGAAAACTCAGCAAAGCGGAGCAGAACTACACCATTTGGGACAGGGAGCTGCTGGCCATACATGCAGCCTTCAAGGCGTGGCGGCACTTCCTCGTCGGAGCCAAGCACACGGTGCAGGTCCGCACAGACCATAAGAACTTGGAGTACTGGCGCACGGCGAGGTTCCTGAACCAGCGACACATCTGCTGGGCGGAGTTCTTTGCAGATTTCGACTTCAGAATTGAGTACATCCCAGGAAACAGCAACGTCTTGGCGGACGCGCTGTCCAGAAAACCGCAGTATCTGGAGGCAGAGGCACCGGCGGCGGCCAAGCACATTTTCACACCACAGGCGTGGGCATGCGCGTCAGCCACGGTGGACCTGGACGCGGTGCGCCGCGCGCTGCAAACGGACTCGTTCGCCCGAGCCAAGATGGAGGAGGTGTGCAGTGGCAAGGCGAGGGGCGACGAATTCCAAGTGCGCGACGGCCTGCTCCTACGCAAGGGAGTCCTCTACGTACCAGGAGACAGCCTCCGCGCGAAGGTCCTGCAACAGCTGCACGACGCGCCCAGCGCGGGGCACTTCGGCAAGGAGAAGACGGTGGACTTAGTAGCCAGAGACTTTTGGTGGCCTAAGATGCGGGGGGATGTCGTGGACTATGTCAATAGGTGCGACACCTGCCAAAGGGCTAAGCCTGTGCACCAGCCGCCGGCGGGCCTGTTGGAACCGCTACAGACACCGTTCGTACCGTGGGAGAGGGTGGCCCTGGACTTTGTCACAGATCTACCCAGCTCAAGGGGCAAGACGGCAGTGCTCGTGGTAGTGGACCTGTTCACCAAGATGGCCCACTTCATTCCGTGCGCGAAGGTGGCCACGGCCGAGCAGACCGCTAAGATGTTCATAGACCACGTGTTCAAGGTGCACGGCCTACCACGGTCTATTTTGTCCGACCGGGGGCGCCAGTTCATCTCCAACTTCTGGCAAAAGCTGATGGGATTCCTGAACGTCAAGGTCAGCCTGGCGTCGGCGAGACACCCGCAAACTAACGGGCAGGCGGAAAGGGTCAACGCCATCATGCAGCAGTACCTGAGATGCTACGCGAACCAGCAGCCATCGACCTGGGTGGACTATCTCCCGTTGGCCGAGTTTGCCTACAACAACACGAAGCACGGGTCCACGGGGGTGACCCCATTTTTCGCCAACTACGGGAGGCATCCCAGAACCTTCCCGGGTCTGGACACAGTGCGGGAGGGGGAGCCACAGGGAGCAGAGGAAGTGGCAGCGGAGTTGCAGGAGATCCACGAGCAGCTCAGGAGGCAGTTAGAGTTGGCAAAACAGGCTTACAAAGTGCAGGCAGATCGACACAGGATGGTTGGGGAGGACATCCAGGTGGGAGACTGGGTCTGGTTGGCAGCACAAGCAGTTCCAGCCAGATCGTTAGCCAAGAAGAAACTAGGGCACAAGCAGCTAGGGCCTTACCAAGTAGAGGCGCAGATCAACCCAGTGGCCTTCCGGTTGACACTCCCGGAGGGTTCCAGAATGCACCCGGTCTTTCATAGATCAGTGCTCACGCCCTACAGAGAGCCCCACAGGTTTCAAGCACCGGGGAAGGCGCCAGACCCGCTCAGAGAAGCGCCCAAAAAAGGGGGGTCGCCGAAAGGGGAGCCACTTAATGAAGCCACTGAGATTTTAGACTCAAGGTGGGGGGAGGACGGGATTGAATATCTTCTCGCCACAGAGGACACCCCGGCCAGCGCCAACAGGTGGGTGCCGGATTACGCAGTGGAAGAGCAGTTGCTCAAGGAAGAATTCCACACACTTTTCCCGCACAAGCCTATGCCGGCGGGCTTTTTCGAGGATTGTTTGTTCACACCCACACTCTCGGCCAGCACTTTCCGGGGTTTCTCGTCAGCTGAGGACTCGGCTCCGGGAGGCAGCTCTCCGGAGGGATCACTTTCAGGTTTTGGCACGGGGGGATCTTATTGGTGGGAGGACCAACCCGAAGTGGGCTGGCGCAGAGACATGCCGAAGGGGCCCTGGGAGGTGGACCCCCATCAAGCAACAGGGGGAGGAGGGCTCTTGGGTGATTTGGGGTCGAGCGCAGATTTCGAGCACACCGCGCAGGAGATGGAAGCGGAGGAGGTCGTCGTCGACGAGCCCATGGGGGACTTCCCGGACTTATCTCGATGGTTGCAAGCCTCAGGGGACGAGCTGTATCCTGGACTCACCCCTACAACAATGGAGCACCCGGAACCCGCACCGGAAGAGGGGGAGGGGGGAAGGGGGGGCTTCGAGGGGGGGATGGATGTCAGGGGTTCAGAAGGAGAGACACAGGAGGGGGAGCAAATGGAGAGTGAGGAGGAGGAGTACGAGGGGGGCGCAGGCAGTGACAGTGGCCAGAGTTATTCCACAAGCCTCTCTAGCGAATCGGAGGACTCACAGAAGGGAGCGCCGGTGGCCAGAGCAAGGGAGATTCCAAGGGAGAAACCTCAAGAGGGAGGGGCCAGCGGGGAGTCCCTGAACAGCAGCTGGAGATCAGGGCCAGCGTCTCCACCAGAGCGCAGTGGGGAGGGGGAGTCCCAGGAGTCGGGACCAGTGTCCTCACCACCAGAGGGAGGAGAGGAGTCAGGTTTGGCAACACCCACATCAGGAAGCGGGGAAACGGTCAGAAGGAAAGTCACCGGCTGGGCGCGCGCGCCAAGTTCAAATGTACAGGGGCGCGGCACAGCGGGGAGCCCGGGAAGGGAGCCAGGTCCTAAAGCCCGCCGGAGGGAGGGGCAAGACTCAGGAGGCTCCGCGTCAGAGGAGTCCAGGAAGGAGGGAACCCCAGAGGGCAGAAGGACCCAGCGCAGGAAAGAGCAGCGCAAGAGGTGGAGCCAGGCTAGAATCTTAAACTGGTGTGGGTGGAGCAGTGAGTCAGAGGGGACTTAGCCGGTCTAGCGTTAAGACGTGGGCCTGCGCGCCCAGAGCTTGGAAATGGAAACTAAACTTCAATAAAGACTTTTGTATATAATATCCACTGGGCGTTGGTCCTCTGTGAGCTGGGACCTAGCGGCAGTCCTGACAACATCAAATTCCCAAACTCAACCAAACATCCATCCCACCCCCACCCCCCACAAAAAAATTCAAAAGGGAAAAAAAGAGATTTTAAAAACATTTTAAAAAGAACACTGTACCACTCCGAGTCCTCCTGGCCAGCAACAGCAGCAGCAGCAACTGTCCTTATGAGGCTTGTCAGGCCCCACCCTGGGCCAAGTGGTGAGTGGCAGGAGCGGGGCCCTCAGGCACTCATGCAGGGGAGTCCTCCTGGGCAGCAAGATTAGCTGCAGTTCTCACTCAGGGCCACCAGTATGCAAATGAAGGATTGAGAACTGTCGCTCACTGATTGGTTAGCTAGTTGGGAGTTGTTACTGTTACAAGTTACTTAGTATTATATAAAGCAGCCAGCTAGGCTGCAGTCAGTCTGACTCCAGGAGCAATTCTAACTGCTGTAATAAAGAGTTGTGAATCTAACAGAGCTGTGTCCTTCATCCATCATTCTCACTATTTAACAAACGGTGTCTCCGAAGAATTTTTCACATCACCTGGGAAGACAGATGAACTAATGCCAGTGTATTGGAAGAAGGAAAGATCACTTGTATGGAAGCAAGGATTCTTCAACATCAACTTTGTTGGACTGACCATGTTGTGCAGATGCCGGATTATCATCTTCCAAAGCAACTACAGTGGAACCTCGAGTTACAGACACTTCAGGTTACAGATTCCGCTAACCCAGAAATAGTACTTCAGGTTAAGAACTTTGCTTCAGGATGAGAACAGAAATCACATGGCGGTGGCACGACAGCAGCGGAAGGCCCCATTAGCTAAAGTGGTACCTCAGGTTAAGAACAGTTTCAGGTTAAGAATGGACCTCCGGAACAAATTAAGGTCGTAACCAGAGGTACCACTGTACTCCATTCCAAATTTAAAAATGGAAAGCGTAATGTTGGTGGTCAACAAAAGAAGTTTAAAGACTCTCTCAAGGCAAATCTTTAAAAATGTAATATAAATACAGACAAATGGGACTGGCCTGCAAGCGCTCCAGTTGGAGAACAGCCTTTACCAAAGGTATCATGTGCTTTGAAGGCACTCGAACTCAGGACGCAAGGGAAAAACGCGCTAAGAGGAAGGCATATTTGGCAAACCTTCACCATCATCCACTCCCACCCGGAAACCTATGTCCCCACTGTGGAAGGAAGTGTGGATCCAGAACTGGCCTCCACAGCCACTTACATCTCTGTTAAGACCATGTTTCTGGAAGACAATCTTACTCGGCTACAAGTGATCACCAAAGAAGATTGATGAATTGGAAGAAGAGAGATATGATTCCCTTAATCAATGGCTTAGCAACATGAAAATATTGGGACATATAGACAGCTTATAGACACAGACTTTCTTTGGATAAATACAATGATATCTGGAATGAGTTTACAGAGAATATATTTGGTTACTGACATTTATATGTTCGTTAGGATAATAAGAATATACACATCGGTATATTAATGTATGGTAGTTAACAGTATTTTTATTTTTTTCATTCACACTCATTTTTCTTGCTTTTCTATATCTCTTTTATAAAGAAAATTATTCAATAACAACAACAGCAACAACAGCAACAGCAACAATGCATTTGCTTCCCTGCCCACTGGCATGTGGCTCCTGCCAGATTTCCTAGAAGGGAATACGACCTTCAAGCTAAAAGAGGTTCCCCAACAAATCCACCTGATCCAGAGAAATGTGGTTCCCTCCCTCCCACAATCCTTCTATCCCACTGCCTTATAGTCAGGCGATACAGTGGTACACCTATGGAGGTGCCCATCAGCCCACCAAGCTCCCCTGCTTTTACCTAATGGGCATCTGTCTGTCGAGCAGCTGTTAAGAGGTAGGGGGGAAATGCCAGCGGGGAAAAAAAAGAGGGGCTATTACAATATAATTTTAGAGCAAACTTTTTCAGGCACCTTAGGGCCCCCAACCCTATAAAAAACACCATTCAGAAGAGCCACCTGGTTCAACACAGCAACCAAAAACTCAGCCATGAAGCTCCCTGGGTGTGACCACAGGGGCCTCTCAGCCTAAATGACCTCACAGGGTTGTTGTGGGGTTCACCTGAGGATGGGAAGAAGGCCACCTGGAGCTCCTGGGAGGGGAAAAAAGCGGGATATAAATACACCTAATAATAAAACAACAATAATCCTTCCAGCAGTGAAAGTGGAGTGTGGTTTTGGAGCTGGGGGAAACTGGGGTTTGGTCCCTGAGCACACCAGCTGGCAGGAAGAGACACCTGGCTGCCCCACAGAAAGCCAAGGAGTGGCTGTGTGCTTCTCCAAAAGGCTTATTGCCCAGACACAGGACTTGGGAGTCAGCCCCACTCCCCCCCCATTCCTGCCTATGAGAAGCCCTTGGTGGTTAATGATGGTGAGTGTTTTACTCTGTTGCTCTTTGGATGCTCACCTTGCAGGTGCAACCTTGGCTCTGACAGCCCTTTCCTCTTCTTATAGACAAAGTGTATAAAAAGGCTGTCCTCAAACATTGTCTTTAGTAACATAGAAGGAGCTGCACTACTTGCGTACATATTGTTCTTCTGCACTCAAAGGACATCAAAATCTCCCTTCCCTCACAATCTTGATTTATTGGGCTGCAAAAAATTAGATCTCATTAGGTTTTGCTTAGTAGGTAGATTCAAAAGCCTAGAGGTGCACAAGCAGCACTAATGCAATGTGTCAGGTGGGTCTTTCCTTCCTAGAGTTTTGCTTATTACGTGTATAAACCCTTCCCTCTGCTGTCACCATTTGATGCTTTCTTTCCCAGCCCTCACAATCAGTAAGGAGAAATTATTATTATTATTATTATTATTATTATTATTATTATTATTATTATTATTACCCGCCCATCTGGCTGAGTTTCCCCACAACCTTCTGAGATAGTCCGTTCTGCTGTTGAACAGCTCTTATCATCAGAAAGCTCTTCCTATGGTTTAGTCAGAATAACCTTTCTTGGAATTTGAGTCCATGGGCTTGGGTCCTGCTCTTTGGAGCAGCAAAAACTCAGCTTGCTCCATATTCCACATGACAACCCTTTAGAGACGTGTTGCCAGCACCCTTTTGTTGGCATAAGAGGTGGATTCAGTGGTTATGCAGCAAATAGGCCTTCATGGCAAGATGAGAAGAGCTATCTAGGTCAGAGCTTTCCAAACTGTGTTGAGACACGTTAGTGTGTTGGATGGCGTGTGTAGGTGTGTCATGTGTCCTGGAAGAGTTTCCTAGTAAAACTGGTTTACTATGTTATAAAATGATGCATAATAATGATGATGATGATGATGGTGATGATGATAATGATAATGATTTACCGTATTTCTATCCTGCACATTTGGCTGGGTTTCCCAGCCACCTGGGCAGCTTTCAACAGAACATTAAAAACAGAATAAAACTTCAAACATTAAAACTTCCCTAAACAGGGCTGCCTTCAGATGTCTTCTAAGAATCAGATACTTATTTATTTCCTTGACATCTGATGGGAGGGCATGTCTAAATAGTGTGTTGCCAACATGAAACATTTGGAAAGCCCTAATCTAGATCCTCTATAGTCTACTTTCACACCTAGTCTTGGAACTGAAACAGCCTTGGTGGCCCTGATGGATGACCTTCATTGTGAGCAGATCAAGGGGAATGTGACCCTGTTGTTTATTTATTATATACCACCCTTCATCCAAAGAGAACAGGGCAGCTTACAGTCTGTAAATACAAAATGCAAAATATGTAAGACCAAAACACACACACACACACACAAAAACCCAATAACCCCACTGCCACAAACACATTTAAAAGTCCATAGATTGTTTACCTATCCCATTCCCGGTAATGGATATTGGAAGAGCAGACAGACATCACTTAGCCATGTCCGGGAGATCCATTTCCCACCCTTCCCATGTGACAATGATTATGAAGCTATTACCAAGATAAGAGTTGTCATTGGTTTTGCGAATGGCAGTTTGTCACTTATGAATGGGTCATTCAATAAAGGAGCCTCAATTTGTGAATAACTGTGTTGTCTGTTTTCCCTTCTAGACCCAGGAGGTGGCAGTGTGAGTTTGTCAGCTATGAGGTAACATATATTCATAACAAGAGTTTCACTTCGTTCCAGGATACACATACAGTGGTACCTCGGGTTAAGTACTTAATTCGTTCTGGAGGTCCGTTCTTAACCTGAAACTGTTCTTAACCTGAAGCACCACTTTAGCTGCTGCTGGAGCACAATTTCTGTTCTCATCCTGCAGCAAAGTTCTTAATCCAAGGTACTATTCCTGGGTTAGCGGAGTCTGTAACCTGAAGTGTATGTAACCTGAAACGTATGTAACCTGAGGTACCACTGTACATAGTTATGATTATAGAAGGACTTTGCAAATGTTACAATTTCAGCAAAAGTTACATTCAGAATTACATTATGGTTACATTCTCCAATATGTCATTTCAGCACAACGTTGTATCTACAAAAAGATTGAATCTACCCCCCAACCTCCTGAGAGTCTACAACAAAGAGAAAAGGAACCCTTCTGACTGGGTTACTGCAGCATGCTCTACGTGGGGCTGCCCTTGAAAACTCACAGGGTCATAGAATTGTAGTCAGAAGGGACCTTGACGGTCATCTAACCCAACCCACTGCAATGCAGGAATCTCAATTACAGCATCCCTGATGGATAGCCATCCAATTTCTGCTTGAAAACCTCCAGTGGAGGAAACTCAGAAGATGACTCAGAAACTTCAGTTGGCCCCAAAGGAGCAGCCAGATTCCTGGCCGGAGCTCCATTTAGATGTCTTTTAATCCCCATGCCCTGTTTTGAAACAGCAGCACTTGTTGCCAATTTGTTTCTGTGCCCAAAGGGAAGTGCTCACATTGGTGTTCAAAGCCCCAAACAACTCAGGCCCCAAATATCAGAAAGGCCGCCTCCTTCCCTACAGATAGCCTCGGGTGCAGAGATCAGCAGGGGGGGACCTCTTTGCAGCCCTCCACTCTCAGTGTCCCAGGGGGAGGGGCCTTCTCTGTGGTGGCCCCGAAGCTGGGGAACTTCCTCCCTATAGAAGTGTATACTTTCACTCCACAGCTTCCCGAGAATGTTGAAGATACACCTCTTTTTCCTGGCCTTTGACATTTGAGGTGTTTGTTTTTTAGGCCCACTTTATTTTAGTGAATGTTGATTGTTCTAAATAGTTTTTAATATTTTGTTTTAATGCTGTAACTCGCCCTGGGAACTTACAATGAAGGACAGGCAATAAATAAGTTAATGCTACTAAAAATAATAATGCTAATGATGAGGCATCTGTATATTGCCTCCCTTTCCCATCTCATTGTTGAGATTTGCTCCTGTTTGAAACTTATTCATGTGGGACTATAGCAGCAAAAATGTCCCTTGCCCCAAAAAGGAAAGAAGCAGAAGTCCCAGCAAAGGAAGAATGGATACAAAAACGTATGGAATATGCAGAAATGATGAAACTTACCAGAAGAACAAGAACTCAAAATAACAAACTTTTTATAAAAGAATGGAAATGGTTTATTGAATATTTACAGATAAATTGTAAACAGATAAAAAACATTGGCAGGATTATTGCAATAACCTGCAGTTTCAGAAGAATATACAGTATATATAAAGAAGATGAATGAATGAGCAAAGTAAGTTAATTTATGCAGAAGATATTAAAAATAAATTTAAGGAAAGAGGAGAAAAGGAAAAGGAAGAGGAGGAAGGAAGTCAAGTTTTGAAATGTCAAAATGATTATAAAATTAGTGAAATATATAAACCTGAAAAGGATAAATAAAAAATTAAGAGAGATTTGCTCCTGTTTAAAAGTGAGCATTCCTAAAAAATGTTAAATTATTTTTGTATGCCACAACTGCTGCTGCTCGAATTTTATTAACCAAGAATTGGAAAACACAAGAAGTACCAACAGTGGAAGATTGGCAGATGTAGATGATGGATTTTTCGGAGCTAGCCGACCTGACTGGAAGAGTCCGTGACCAGAAGGAGGAGGATTACCAGGAGGAATGGGCGAAATTTAAAGACTATTTAGTTAAATATGTTAAGTTAACTTAATTGGAAAAGTTTGCAAATATTGGATAGGCTTAGGATTTAAATATGTAATGTGATGAATCAATATGTTTAATGCCAAATTGGAAAGAAAGACAGATGTTAAGTGATTAAGTTAATTTTATAAGAATATTGGTTTTGGAAAACCGTCAAAATGATATACACTGAAATTCAACCAGGGGGATACGAGGAAGTCACAACTATGTTACTAAGATTGGTTTAAATATGGTTGAGTTTTATGTTTGTTTGTTTGCTTACTTGTTTGCTTGTTTGTTTAATTGTATTTTATTTTGGAAAATCAATAAAATATTTTTTTTGAAAAAAATAAATAAAAGTGAGCATTCCATCCTTAATAACATGTAAAGTAACAAGTTAATTGAAATAATTGCACGCTCATACTCGCCTTATATAACTGACTGGTTTTCAGTTGTTTGCTAGATAGGCAATTTCAGAGTTCTCTCCCACCCAATATTTGGAATAAAACCACAAAAGAGAGAAAGTGTGGTGTAGTGGTTTGAGTGCCAGACTAGGATCTGAGAGAGAATCCTGACTCATCCATGGAGCTCCCTGGGTCACATTGGGCTGGTCACTGCCTCTCAGCCTAACCTACCTCGCATGATGGTTGTGGAGATTAAATGTGGACTAGGATCCTACCGGCAAGGTTTCAAATCCTCACAGCAGGGGTGCTGTGGGAACGAAACAAAAAGGGGAGAACCACATATTCCACATATTCTTGAGCTCCTTGGAGACAAAGGTGGGGTATAATTGCAATAGAACAAATGAGCTGCAATGGAGGATCAGGTAAGATCTCAGCAGGGGGAGGGAGTTGGAGGTTCCTTCAGGCTGGCTCAACGTTACCCTTCGTCACTGAGGCATGCCCACCACCATACACCAGCATACATCTTCTAGACAGCCTGGCCTAAGCCATATAAGGGTTTTGAGGTCATAACCAGGACTTTAATTTGTGCCTGGAAACAAATTGGTAGCCGTTGGAGCTGTTGCAGCAAGGAAGTAGTCTGGTCCCTATAACCAGCCCAAGTCAACAGTCTGGCTGCAGCTCTCTGAGCCAGTTGGAGTTTCTGAGCACTTTTCAAAGGCAGCCCCATGTAGTGGGCGTTACAGCAGTCCAGAAGGGAGGTTGCTGGATTTGGAGCAGAAATCTACTATTTGTTAGGCAATGGGCAGATACTTCCCTTATTCATCAATGCACGTGTACACATCGGGATTCCCCAATCAACTGAAAACTGGGACACACACTTCTTTAAATGAAAAAGTGGGGGGTGTACCTAGGAATGTAGGGTGCTGCCTTCACACCATGGCTCCGTCAAGCTCAATGACTGGCAGAAGCTCTCTAGGGAGAAGATTGAGAGGTGGTCTGCTATCCACCTTATCTGAAGGGCCATCCCTTGGAAAACGGAGCAAGCTTGTGTTCTGCTCCAAGAGGCAGAACCCAAACCAATGGGTTCAAATGACAAGAAAGAAGATTGCAACTAAAGATTGGGAATAACTTTCTGATGGCAAGAGCCATTCAACAGTGGAACGGAAAGGCGGTCGATTCTCCTTCCTTGATGGGTTTTAAGCAGAGATTGGATGACCATCTGTCATGGATGCTTTAGCTGTAATTCCTGCAGTGCAGGAAGTTGGACTCAGTGACCATTGGGAAGCCTTCCAATTCTGTGATTCTAGGGTTTCACAAAAGAGCCTTCCCAGCCCTACCTGAGATGGAAAGGAATGAACCTGGAAGCTCTGGGTACCAAATATACACAGAACTAAAATAGTCATTGCGCCAGCTGTTTCTTAAGAGCATAAGCACATAAGAACAGCCAGCTGGATCAGGCCAAAGGTCCATCTTGTCCAGCATCCAGTTATCACAGGGGCTGATCAGTTGTCCATGGAAAACCAGCGAACAGGATCTGACCACAAGTGCACTCTCTCCTCCAGTGGTTTTCAGCAACTAGACTGGAAGATGAAAGCCTACATACAGCAAGAACTCTTGCAGGGAAGAAACAGACAGCCTTCCTCCAAAAGCTGTTTGTGCACTGGGTGCAACTGATTGATCTGATAATACATACCTGATAAAACACAGCAGAACAACCAGTCCTCAATGAAGGGAGCAAAGCAAAATGAGGACAGCAAATCACGTAGAGATGCAGCAGGGAGGCTTCTCTGAAGTGGGTATTTTTAGATGCTACCCCTATGTCTGAGCAGTGAGAGATTCCAGGGGTCCCCAACGCTTACCCAGGTTTCAGTTTCCTTGGAATGTAGGTCAGTGGACATTGTGAGGCCTTTAGGATATGTGGTTTTATTTTCACATATACACAACTTGAGCATAGGACAGAGGGGCTCACAACCTTAGCATCCCAGCAGATCTTGATTTTCCATTAGTCACAGCTTTGGATTCAGCAAAGAGCAAGCAGGTCCCTGTGTCTTCCAGCTCAGCTCTCACACACCCTGGCTCTTGTTCTACAAGCTAGGTAAGATGGTGGGGGAAAGCCCACCCACCCACCCACTAGCCTGGAAGACACCATCACTTACCACAGCTGTTGCAACCCAGCTCACTCTTGGGGGAAGCTTAAGAGGCCAGCCAAGGTCTTACAAATAAACTTCTCTTACTAATTCAGCAACAGAATCCTCTCCATCACTTGGCACAACACACAGAAAACTGAAAAGGATTTGGGGCATCATCTATGCTGATCCCATCAAACTGTAACAGAGTTTTTATAGGACCACTTAGCTATTTAATTCCCCCCCCCCCTTTTATGAAGCATGCCAGCAGTTCTCTCATGAGAACTAGTTTGGGAATTGTTAGCAAACAATATTTCCCACTAGTATATTCTTTTCTAAAAAGAGAACAGAAAAATGTTCTTTTAGAAATGCATTGTTTCATAAAATTAGTAACCATCAGTAAACACAGTTCGTCAAATTGAGTGACTGGAACCTAAAAATACCAGTTGCAATTAAACTTTCAAACTCCCCCCTCACTCAGCTGACTATCCACAGGAAGCACATATTACTTAAGAAGACAGCTTTCTGCACCTTCCATTTTCCTACTGAAACCTAAGTAACTTCAAGGAGAAGTTACACACTATTGAGTAGCCCATCTTAAAATATTTACAAGTATCCCAAAAAGAAATAATTTCAAAGCAGAGCTTCGAATTTCTTTGAACATAGCATTAAGTACAATTTATCAATTTCCCCCTGCCCCCCCCATCAGATGTCTCCCACCTCTTCTGGCTGTTGGAAAACCTTTTGAAATATTTATACAACTTGTAAAACATTGTTTTTGACATTGTTTTAAGTTTGGGTTTTAAATATAAGATCAAAGGAATTTGATAAACCATATCCCTAGTGATTGAGAGCAGCAGGGAATATTTAGATCCAAAATTGTATGGAGTACCCACATCACTGATATGATGACTGACTGCATTTATACCACATATCCCCCCCACAAAGAGTACAATGTAGTGTACATGGTTCTTCTCATTTAATCCTCACAGCAACCCTATGAGGCAGACTAGGCTGAGAGAAAGCAGTGACTAGCCGAAAGTCACCCAGTGAGATCTATGGCTGAGTGAGGATCCAAACCCAGGTCTCTCCCAGGTCCTAGTCCGACAGTCTAACCACTACTCCACTGCTTTGCGGTGGTTCCAGTCCTACTTGGATGGCCGCTCTCAGAGGGTGTTACTTGGGGAGTACTATTCAGCCCCGTGGAACCTTCAATGTGGGTTCCGCAGGAGTCCATTCTATCCCCCATGTTGTTTAACATTTACATGAAATTGCTGGGTGGGGTTATCCGGAGGTTTGCCGTACGTCATGCTGATGACACTCAGCTCTATTTCTCCTTCACATCTGCAGGTGTGGCAGTGGAAGTGCTAGACTAGTGTCTTACCTTGGTAATGGACTGGATGAGAGCCAATAAACTGAAGCTCAAGCCTGATAAGACGGAGGTGTTGTTAGCAGCCAGTTGTAGACTGGATGGCTGGGAGGTTACCACCTCTGGGTGGTATTAAAAAGGTAAAGGTACCCCTGCCCGTACGGGCCAGTCGTGACCGACTCTGGGGTTGCGCGCTCATCTCGCTTAAGAGGCCGGGAGCCAGCGCTGTCCGAAGACACTTCCGGGTCATGTGGCCAGCGTGACAAAGCTGCTCTGGCGAGCCTGCACCAGAGCAGCGCACAGAAATGCCGTTTACCTTCCCGCCAGAGTGGTACCTATTTATCTACTTGCACTTAGGGGTGCTTTCGAACTGCTAGGTGGGCAGGAGCTGGGACCGAATGACAGGAGCTCACCCAGCCGTGGGGATTCAAACCGCCGACCATACGATCAGCAAGTCCTAGGCACTGAGGTTTTACCCACAGCGCCACCCGCGTCCCTATCTGGGTGGTATTATTAATAAATAAATAATCCCATGTTACAATAAGGTTTGAGGTGCACCTGGAGATACCTGCTTAGGTAAAACTCCTGAGATTGTTTAGGGGAAAACCAAGGAGTTGGTCAAGATAATAAGAAAAAAAAATGTCCAAATCTAATGATAGCAAGGTTTCAGCTTAATAGTAATTAAGTTGAGCATAATAATAATAACAACCAGGGTTGAGCAAGGAAGTTGTTGCAGTGTGGCCAGACATTTGTTTACTTAACTACCACCCTTCATGGCTAATAACAGCAGGTTGGAAAATGACCTGGTTCTGGATTAATGCCCATTTCATGAAGGTGCTGATTCCATCCCACATGAAAGAAGTGGCCATGAGACCACTCCTAGACAAATACAAGAGACAGCATGGTGTTGTGGCTAGAGTGTCAGGCTAGGACCTAGGAGACCAAGATCAATTTCCCACTTAGCCATGATGCTCACTGGGAGTGACCTTGGATAGTCACTGCCTCTCAGCCTAACCTACCACCAGGTTCTCTCTATTGCTCCCAGCAAATGTCTACACAAAACTGTTGTAACATATCACTTGGGGGGATGGGGAGGCTCCATCAGAATGCTGTTGACATCTGGCTCTCTCCCCTTTTGACATCAGATCCAAATGTGGCAGTGCTGAATCAGGGCCTGCCACCAGTAAGCAGATGGACAGTGGCCAGAAACCAAACAGTAACACGTCAGAGATTCTGCAGGTGGGTGGCTTGTCTGCTCAGAGGTTGTTCAACCTGTTCTGAATGGGGTTCAGCTACTCCCTCCTGAATGGAGTCCACAGTCTGGGGGTTCAATCCTCCTCCCCTCAGCCATGAACCTCACTGGGTGTGTCCTTGGGTGTGTGTCATTGCCTCTTAATCTAACCCACTGGACAGGAGGGGGGTATTTGTTAGTTTCTGTTTGCCACTGAGCAGCTGCTTGGAGTCACAGGACTCTGTTTACATTCCAGAGACCTTCCAGCTGTTGGAAGTCTCACGGGAGACAGGAGACAGATGTGACGTTACTGGTTTCCTGTTCCTTTGTTCAGTTGCTCTCTGCTTTCATAGAGAGAGGATGTATTTCCTGCCTGCGTAGCTTAGAAATAAAACTTTTTGCAATGCAGCCATAAATCTCATCACTTCCGCATGCTGCTGGAAACTCTGCTGACATGCCTTGGAGCCTCATCAAAGGCTCAGGTCATTAATTATTCATCGGAGGCGATTCCGAAGGCTTGGCTGGAGGAAAATGAGGCTTTATCAGCTTGGCCGAGCAGAGATGCCGACAGTATTATGTCACAGCTAAAAATTGGCCGCTGTTTCTTTAATAACAAAAAGAGACTGAGTTAGCATGACTCATGAAACCTTTCACCCCAATATGCAATGACAACCCTCTCCTTTATGAATTTTAAAGCCATTCAGGTTGATGGCCATCACTGCCTCCTGTGGGAGTAAGCTCCAGAAGTTTAACGGAGTGCTGTATGGAGAAGTCCTTCCTTTTACCTGTCCTGAATCTTCAGCATTCAGCTCCATCAGATGTCCACAAGCTTGCATCGAAATAAATATTTATTTATGGCAGAATCCGAGACCAGGGAAGAGAGTCGGCGGAAGAAGATTGGAAGAAATTTAAGGACTATCTTAGGAAATATTGCAAAATTAATGAATGTTCGAATGATGTTGGTTTAGAAATTAAGTGGTTTTCAGCTGTAATGATTAAGTAAAAAGAAAAGAAAGGTTAAAAATCAAATGAAAATTAAGGGAGAGGATTTGTTGAATTAATAATTAGAAATTGGAATACAGAAAGGGGAGGTATGAGGAGGTCGGGGAAGTAAGTTACAAGAAAATAAGGGAACGAAACCTTATTTGTTTTTAAATAGTTTTTAGTTTTGTATTTTGTCTTTTTTATACCTGTTATTTTCTGTGTTTGTGTTTTGCTTTTGCTATTGTTTTATTTTTTTCCTGTATAACTTTTAAAAACTTCAATAAATATCTTTTTTTAAAAAAAGAAATAAATATTTATTTATTTTATTTATAAAACAATAAAAACAAGACAGGTTTTGAAGAACGGACCCTCATGGATCCTCACACTTTTTGCATTGGGCCACCCCAAACTCACTGTCAAATCACACGTCATAGCCAGGGGCACAGCCTGCACCACAAAAAACTCAGATCCACGGTTATCTGGCAACTCCATGGACTAAAAACGTGGTCTCGAAGCACGGATCCTCATGGATCCTCACACTTTTGCATTGGGCCACATCTAAATCACCATCAAATCACACATCATGGCCACGGGCACAGCCTGCAATACAAAAACTAGGATCCATGGCGTCCTGGTCACACCATGGCCCAAAAACGTGGTTCCGAAGCACAGATCCTCATGGATCCTCACTCCTTTCACATTGGGGCTCCCCAAACTCACCGTCAAATCACACATCATAGCCAGGGGCACAGCCTACACCACAAAAATCATGAGTTGCACTACAAAAATCACAAAAATGCCCTTACCTGCACTGTTAATGTCACCACTGCAATATTATTATTAGAGCCGATAGGAGAATATATGACTACCGTATTTTTCACTCTATAGGGCACACTTTTTTACCCTCCAAAAATTAAGGGGAAATGTGTGTGCGTCGTATGGAGCAAATGCAGGCTCCTTGGCTTCAGCGGTAGCAACACAAAGCCTCCGAAGCGCAGAGGGAGCACTCCCTCCACGCTCCAGAGGCTACACGTTGCTTTCGCTGAAGCCTGGAGAGCGAGAGGGGTCGGTGCACACCGACCCCTCTCGCTCTCCAGGCTTCAGGGATAGCCGCCTGAAGCCTTTGGAGCGCAGCGCAAGTTCCCACTGCGCTCCGAAGGCTTGTGGATAGCTGCCTGAAGCCTGGAGAAGGAGAGGGGTCGGTGCACACCTATCCCTCTTGCTCTCCAGGATTTGCTTCGCTGGAGAGGCGCTGCACAATTTTTCCTCTCTGCGCAGTGCCACTTCAGCGAAGCGGGAGGAGAAATGGAAGGGGCTCCGTTTCTCCTCCCGCTTCGCTGAAGGGGCGCTGAGCGGAGAGGGGGAGAATTTTTTTTGCCTGTTCTCCCCCTCACATGGTTCGGTGCGTCCTATGGTCCGGTGTGTCCTATAGAGCGAAAAATACGGTATATATTGTACCAAGATATGGTTCATCTTCATGGACAGTAAGGACTGACATAACTCGAGACCAGGAAGAAGAGACGTTGGAGGAAGATTGGAAGAAAATTTTTAAAAAATTATTTGGGGAATTAGTGTAAAATTAATGAGCATTAGGAAAAATGTTGGAATGAAAATACTTGGCTTTAGTAGAAATGATATAAGGAATTATGTACAAATTAATATTAAGTTTTAAGCTTTAAGGTATTTTATGGTAAGATAAGGTTAAAATAAATTAAGGTAAATTGAATGACAGAATATAGTGAAAGATGGAAAGGATTTGCTGAGCTAATTAATGGGTTAGACTGTTAAGACAAATTACCCAATAAAAATTGAGAAAGATAGAAAGAATTTGGTGAAACAAATAACTAAACTAGAATACAAAAAGGGAGGTGTGAGGAGGTCGATGAAACAAGTAAATGAAAGATAAAGATATGGAATATTGGATGTGTGTTTTTATTGTTACTGTTGTATTGGTTTTTATGTTTTTTTCCCTTTTTCTATGTATTGTTATGTATGTTTTGTTAAATTTTTTGTTGTTTTCTTCTTTTCTTTTTTTCTGTAATTTTTTGAAACTTCTAATAAATATCATTTTTTTTAAAAAAAAGATATGGTTCATCTTCAAGAACAGATCAAATACATGCCAAAGTATTAAAGAGGAGAAAAAATATGAAACTACTTAAATACTGTCAACTAATAACCAGATTCAAGAAAGAATGTATGGAAAACATTTAAATCAGTGAAAAGACAGAATTTGAGTCCATCATAACAGAGTTCTACCTTTTGGGTAAAATTATAAACTATTACTCAAATATGACACCAAGCCCGAACAAGCAAAACCTTATATGACAAAATGGATGCAAAAATTTTAAGATCAGTTCACAGTGGAACAATGAGAACAATTATGAATAAAGGAATAAAATTTACTGCAAGTTAAGCCCTAAAACAAAATTGGTACAGTGGAACCTCAGGTTGCAGACATAACCCGTGACTGAGGCACGTCCGCAACCCACAGCTGCACAGGCACCGGCGCAATTTGGCGCTTCTGCACATGTGAAAGCGGCGAAGCCCGGAAGTAGCCCATTCCGGTACTTCCAGGATTCCCGCGGTCCGCAACCCAAAAACACGTAACCTGAAGCGGCCGTAACATGAGGTAAGACTGTACAAAAATGTTCTTTCAATGGTATATAACTTTGAAAAATATACAGAAGATGAATAATGCAATGAATGGACATTGCTGGAAATGTGATAGACCTTAAGGAATCTTCTTCCATTTATGGTGGACCTGTGAAAAGACCAAAAAGTTTTGGAGGAAAGTTCATTTCGAAATGAAACAATGTAAAAAAAAAAACCCCTAAATTTGCATTGGACCCCAAAGCTATGCTGTTGGGAATGACTCCTTCAGCTACTGTATTGTGAAATCATCAGTCGAACTATTTACGGTAGTTATATGACCACAGCAGTCAGAGTGGTGCTGGCCAAATATGTAGATCTGACATATGTCCTGAAATAGATGCATGGAAAGAGAAACTATCAGAATATGCAGTAATGGCAAAACTCAATAATTTAGTAAATAATTGACTCATCTTTATAATTTGTATACAACTTAACAGAACGGTAACAAAATCTGTAAGGATTTGTATATTAGACCTTAGTTACAAAAATATTTCCTGTTTAAAAATAGAAGCTTTGTGTGTATATGATAAAGAAAGAAATATATAGTAGAAGAAATCTTGTCTGTCTGATCTAGAAATGAAATCATATTTTAAAATAATTCTTGCTTTAGATTTTTATAATCATATATGGTATTTTTCCAATAGCAAACTACCTAGAATTGGAAATAATATTTAGTACACTAACCTTTGTTTAACTCTTGATAAATGTCAGCTTGCTGAGTTATTTTGTACGATTGTGATTCAATGTTATATTTGCGCTCAACAAGGGAAACCCACATGACCTGAAGGTGTTGCTGTGCAATGCTAGGTCAATGATTCATAAGACCACTGCCATCCATGACTTGATCGTGGATGGAGGACTTGACCTGGCATGTTGGTTGGATGAAGCAGATGGTCCTGCCCTAGCTGCTGCTTGTCCACCAGGTTTCCCTTACACACAGCAACCCAGGTCATGTGGGCGGGTGGGGGGGTTGCAGTGATTTTTAGGAAGTCACTAGCTTGCATCAGGCATCCTACTGGAAAGACCCAGTTCTCTGACTGCATGTTCTGGAAGTTGGGCAATAGGGGCAGTACAGGATTCTTTTTGGTGTACTGACCTCCCCACTGCACCAAGGATTTGCTGCCCGAGCTGCTTCAGGTCATGGCGGATGTTCTCCTGGAGATACCTAGTTTGGTTGTCCTAGGGGATTTTAACATCCATGCCAACATGACCTTACAAGGGGCTGCTTGGGACTTTGTGGAAAGCATGGCCTCCATGGGGCTGTCCATGAATAAGTTTGGCCCAACTCATAGTCACGGACATGCCTTAGACCTGGTGTTCACCTCTAGTGACGTGGGTGATATGACACTAGGTAAAAGTGAAACAAAAGAAGTGCCATGGTCAGATCACTTCCTGGTGCAACTGGACTTCTCCGTGACCCTTCTCCTCTGCAGGGAGGTGGGACAAATGCGGATGGTCCACCCCCGCCACTTAATGAATCCAAATGGTTTCCAGAGAGTGGTAGGGCATGCTTTATCCCATGTTAATGGCCTTTCAGCTGATTCCCTGGTGGCCCGCTGGAATGCAGAGTTAACCAGGGCTATCGACTGTCTGGCTCCGAAGCGCCCTCTCCGACTGCATGGAGCCCGGACAGCCCCGTGGTTTTCTTTGGAGCTGGGGGTGAGGAAACTATCGCTGAGACGGCTAGAGTGCCAGTGGCAGAAAACTCATTCTGAATTGGAGCGGACACAGGTTAGAGCTCAACGTCGAGCCTACCAAGTGGCGATAGCAACGGCGAAGAAGACTTTCTTCACCACCTCTATTGCATCTGCAGAAAATAGTAGCAGGAGACTCTTTCAGGTGGTTTGCAATTTAACGTAACCACCTTTACCACCGGGGCCTTGTAAAGACCCCAAGATCTCCTGCAACGATTTTTCAATTTTTTATGCAGATAAAGTTGCTAATATTCGGAAGGAGGTAGACACCACCGTGGGAGCAGGGCCGGGGCGGGAGACTGCTAGAGCCCTGTCTGGTCAAGTTGCATGGAATCAATTTCAATCCATTACCCCCAAGAATGTGGACAGGCTGCTTGGACAAGTGAAGCCAACCACCTGTCTCCTGGATCCTTGCCCATCCTGGCTTATAAAAGCTACCTGGGAAGGGCTGGGCAATGGGCTCTGCGGGGTGGTGAATGCTTCCCTCCTTGAGGGAGCCTTCCCAGACCCACTGAAAGAGGCGGTTATTAAACCGCTTCTTAAAAAACCATCTTTAGATGCGGCCATGATGGCCAATTATCGCCCAGTATCAAATCTTAGGCAAGGTGATTGAGTGGATGGTTGCTGAACAACTCCAGGCACGCCTGGAAGAAGCAGACCATTTGGATCCTTTCCAGTCGGGATTCAGGCCTCATCATGGGACTGAAACTGCCTTGGTCGCACTGGTTGATGATCTCCGGCGGGCTAGGGACAAAGGTGAGAGCTGTTTCCTAGTTCTGCTGGATCTCTCAGCGGCGTTTGATACCATCGACCATAACATCCTTCTGGACCGTCTTGATGGGCTGGGAGCTGAAGGCACTGTTATTCAGTGGTTCCGCTCCTTCCTCCTGGGCTGTTTCCAGAAAGTGGTGTGGGGGATGAGTGTTCAGACCCCTGGGCTCTCACTTGTGGGGTGCCTCAGGGTTCTGTCCTCTCCCCCATGCTTTTCAACATCTACATGCAGTCACTGGGAGAGATCATCAGGAGGTTTGGGCTGGGTGTTCATCAGTATGCGGATGATACCCAGCTCTACCTCTCTTTTAAATCAGAACCAGTGAAGACGGTGAAGGCCCTGTGTGAGTTTCTGGAGGCGGTTGGAGGATGGATGGCAGCTAACAGATTGAGGTTGAATCCTGACAAGACAGAAGTACTGTTTTGGGGGGATAGGAGGCGAGCAGGTGTGGAGGATTCCCTGGTCCTGAATGGGGTAACTGTGCCCCTGAAGGACCAGGTGCGCAGCCTGGGAGTCATTCTGTCCATGGAGGCACAGGTCAAATCTGTGTCCAGGGCAGCTGTTTACCAGCTCCATCTGGTACGTAGGCTGAGACCCTATCTGCCTGCAGACTGTCTCGCCAGAGTGGTGCATGCTCTGGTTATCTCCCGCTTGGACTACTGCAATACACTCTACATGGGGCTACCTTTGAAGGTGACCCGGAAACTACAACTAATCCAGAATGTGGCAGCTAGACTGGTGACTCGGAGCGGCCGCCGAGACCATATAACACTGGTCTTAAAAGACCTACATTGGCTCCCAGTATGTTTCCGAGCACGATTCAAAGTGATGGTGCTGACCTTTAAAGCCCTAAACGGCCTCGGTCCAGTATATCTGAAGGAGCGTCTCCTCCCCCATCGTTCTGCCCGGACACTGAGGTCCAGCTCCGAGGGCCTTCTGGCAGTTCCCTCACTGTGAGAAGCGAAGTTACAGGGAACCAGGCAGAGGGCCTTCTCGGTAGTGGCGCCCGCCCTGTGGAATGCCCTCCCATCAGATGTCAAAGCGATAAACAACTACCTGACATTCAGAAGACATCTGAAGGCAGCCCTGTTCAGGGAAGTTTTTAATATGTGACATTTTAGTGTATTTTTCATCTTTGTTGGAAGCCGCCCAGAGTGGCTGGGGAAACCCAGCCAGATGGGCGGGGTACAAATAATAATAATAATAAATAATAATAAATAATAATAATAATAATAATAATAAATAATAATAATAATAATAATAATAATAATAATAATAATAATAAGAATAAGAGCTGGGTATCATCCGTATATTGATGGACACTGAGCCCAAACCCCCTGATGATCTCTCCCAGCAGCTTCATGTAGATGTTAAAAAGCATGAAGGGGAGGACGGAACCCCGAGGCACCCCACAAGCGGATGATACCCAGCTCTACCTCTCTTTTAAATCAGAACCAGTGAAGGCGGTGAAGGTCCTGTGTGAGTGCTTGGAGGCAGTTGGAGGGTGGATGGCAGCTAATGGATTGAGGTTGAACCCTGACAATATGGAAGCACTGTTCTGGGGAGATAGGGGGTGGGCTGGTGTGAAGGACTCCCTGGTCCTGCATGGGGTAGCTGTGCCCCTGAAGGACCAGGTGTGCAGCCTGGGAGTCATTTTGGACTCACAGCTGTCCATGGATGCACTGGTCAATTCTATATCCAGGGCAGCTGTCTACCAGCTCCATCTGGTACGCAGGATGAGACCCTGCCTGCTCACAGACTGTCTTGCAGAGTAGTGCATGCTCTTGTTATCTTCCGCTTGGACTACTGCAATGCGCTCTACGTGGGGCTACCTTTGAAGGTGACCCGGAAACTACAACTAATCCAGAATGCGGCAGCTAGTCTGGTGACTGGGAGTGGCCACCAAGACCATATAACACATGTCCTGAAAGACTTAAATTGGTTCCCAGTACATTTCCGAGCACAATTCAAAGTTTTGGTGCTGACCTTTAAAGCCCTAAACTGCGTCGGCCCAGTAGACCTGAAGGAGGATCTCCACACCCATCATTCTGCCCAGACACTGATGTCCAGCACCAAAGGCCTTCTGGTGGTTCCCTCACTGTGAGAAGCAAAGCGACAATAAGGAGGCCTTATTGGTAGTGGCGCCTGCCCTGTGGAATGTCCTCCCATTAGATGTCAAAGAGATAAACAACTACCTGACATTTAGAAGACATCTGACGGCAGTCCTGTTTAGGGATGTTTTTAATGTGTGACTTTTTAATGTATTTTTATTTCATTTTTTTGGAAGCCGCCCAGAGTGGCTGGGGAAACCCAGCCAGATGGGCAGGGTACAAATATATTAGTAGTAGTAGTAGTAGTAGTAGTAGTGGTAGTAGTAGTACTTTGTAGCATTTGATAATCTTTATAGGTCTTTCTAATCTATCTATGTAAAGTATTGCACTTGGGCAAAAAAAATGAGAGGCACAAATACAAGATGGGTGACACCTGGCTTGAGAGCAGTACATGTGAAAAGGATCTAGGAGTCTTGGTTGACCACAAACTTGACATGAGCCAACAGTGTGATGCGGCAGCTAAAAAAGCCAATGCAATTCTGGGCTGCATCAATAGGAGTATAGCATCTAGATCAAGGGAAGTAATAGTGCCACTGTATTCTGCTCTGGTCAGACCTCACCTGGAGTACTGTGTCCGGTTCTGGGCACCACAGTTCAAGAAGGACACTGACAAACTGGAACGTGTCCAGAGGAGGGCAACCAAAATGGTCAAAGGCCTGGAAGTGATGCCTTATGAGGAACGGCTAAGGGAGCTGGGCATGTTTAACCTGGAGAAGAGGAGGTTAAGGGGTGATATGATAGCCATGTTCAAATATATAAAAGGATGTCACATAGAGGAGGGAGAAAGGTTGTTTTCTGCTGCTCCAGAGAAGCAGACACGGAGCAATGGATCCAAACTACAAGAAAGAAGATTCCCCCTAAACATTAGGAAGAACTTCCTGACAGTAAGAGCTGTTCGACAGTGGAATTTGCTGCCAAGGAGTGTGGTGGAGTCTCCTTCTTTGGAGGTCTTTAAGCAGAGGCTTGACAACCATATGTCAGGAGTGCTCTGATGGTGTTTCCTGCTTGGCAGGGGGTTGGACTCGATGGCCCTTGTGGTCTCTTCCAACTCTATGATTCTATGATTCTATCAATCTATCTATCTATCTATATCCCGGGATATTCCCAGGGGAACTGAAGGAGGCAGTGGTGCGTCCGCTCTTAAAGAAAACATCATTAGATCCCTTAGATCTATCCAATTACCGCCCGGTCTCGAATCTTCCATACCTGGGTAAGGTGATTGAGAGAGTGGTTGCTGAACAGCTTGGTAGGTTTTTGGATGAAACATCTGCTCTGGATCCATTCCAGTCCGGCTTCCATGCTGGTCATGGGACCGAGACGGCTCTGGTCGCCCTAACAGATGATCTCCGCAGGCAGCTGCATCGAGGTGGGTCGGGGATTGCTGATTCTTCTAGATCTGTCAGCAGCCTTCGACATGGTCGATCACGAACTCCTGGACCACCGCCTTGCCGGCGTGGGGATCCAGGGCACAGTCCTTCAATGGCTGCGCTCGTTTCTCTCTGGTCGGGGACAGAGGGTGGCGCTTGGGGGGGAATTGTCATCGCGCTACTCCTTGGTGTGTGGAGTGCCTCAGGGTGTGATTCTCTCCCTGATGCTTTTTAACATCTTTATGCGCCCCCTCGCCCAGCTTGTCCAGAGTTTTGGGCTGGGTTGCCATCAGTATGCCGATGACACCCAACTCTATCTGTTGATGGACGGCCATCCTGACTCGGCCCCAGATACACTGACCAGATGTCTGGAAGCTGTGGCTGGATGGTTACGTGGGAGCCGGTTGAAGTTAAATCCTTCGAAGACAGAGGTCCTCTGGCTGGGATGGAGCGATATGGGATTGAGGGGGCAACTCCCATCTCTTGCGGGGGTGCAATTAGTGCCAGCATCGTCCGTTAAGAGTTTGGGTGTAATCTTTGATACCTCTGTCACAAGAGACTAGGGCCCTGCGGGACCTGACATCTTTCTGCAGGGTGTGCAAGACAGAGTTGTTCCACCAGGCCTTTGGTCAGGGCGCAGCCTGACTCCCTCCTCTGGCAACCTGCACAGAATTTTGCTTAATCAATTGCCATCAATTTGATTTTAATTAATTTTTATAATGAAATATTTTCAGAATGTGTGATTATTTGACTGTTTGATTATTTGATTGTTGTTAGCCGCCCTGAGCCCGGCTTCGGCTGGGGAGGGCGGGATATAAATAAAATTTATTATTATTATTGTCAGAGCTGCCTCTAGGTCCCAGCTCACAGAGGACCAACGCTAGGCTGTTGTAATGTACAAAAGTCTTTATTAAAGTCCAATTTCCATTTCAAAGCCACAGCGTGCAGCACTACGTCTTGCACTCTAGATCGGCGAAGTCCCGTCTGAGTCTCCTCCCCTCTGACACCAGTTTAAGATCCTAGCCCTGCTCCACCTTTTCCGCTGCTCTCTCCTCCTCTGGGTCCTCCTGCCCACTGGGGCATTGCCCTTTCTGGACTCTTCCGACGCTGAGTCGCTTAGCTCCTCCCCCTCCCTCCGGTGGGCTTTAGGACCCGGTTCCCAATCCTCATTCTCTGCTGTCCCGCGCTCCTGTACATTTGAACTTGCCTCTCGCGCCAACACAGTGACCTTTCTCCTAACCGTTACACTACTTCTGTCACTGCTTCCCTCTTCCGGGATACCGGCTGGATCTGACCTCCCCTCCGTTGTCCGACTCTCCGATGGAGGCGTGGTCAGCTCTGCCTCGTCTTCTCTCCCTGGTGGGGAAAGCACTGGCCCCGATACTTGGGACTCTTCCCCCCCACTCTGCTCCGGTGGGGAAGCTGGTCCTGATTCCCAACTACTGCTCTGGGAGTCCCTGCTGCCCCCTTGCTCCTGGGGTGTTCCCCTTGGGAACCCCCTACCCCTTGCCACTGGCGCCCCCTTCTGTGAATCTTCCGATTCGCTGGAGAGGCTCATGGAATCCCTCGGACCACTGTCACCTCCTACGCTCCCCTCGGATTCCTCCCCCTCGCTCTCCATCTCCTCTCTTCCCTGTGCCTCTGCTCCTGAACCCCTGACAATTATTATTATTACTATTACTATTATTATTATTATTATTATTATTATTATTATCTATCATCTATCTATCTATCTATCATCATCATCTATCTATCATCTATCATCTATCTATCATCTATCTATCTATCTATCTATCTATCTATCTATATCTATCTATATCTATCTCTCTCTCTCTCTCTATCTATCTATATCTATCTATATCTATATCTATCTATCTATATCTATCATCTATATCTATTTTTTTTTAAAATTTCTAGGGCTTCCAAAGTTACCCCAATAGCGTGAGAAGGTACCAGACTGCAGCAGCTCCAACACTGCT